>NC_086108.1:9211063-9548563 GCF_963921235.1 Mobula hypostoma | reverse complement strand
TGGGCAGTGCGGCTTGAAGCCTCGGATGGGGCTATTCCACGCTGTAACTCAATAAGTAAATAAAATTTGTTACAATACACTTGTTATTTTGAGTACTAGTTAATAAATGTGAACTTTGCACCTATTTCATAGATATAGTTAAAGCAGTGGTTTGACAGATTCTAATTGGTAAGGGCTTCATAGTTGCAGGGAGAAGACAGGAGAGGGGTAATAAATCAGCCATGATGGAATGACAAGAATCAATGGGCTGAATTTAATGTCTTATAGTCCAGTCTTGTACAAGTGCTGTCCTAATAGGCCGATCCTGAAGCGGTAAAGGATTTAAGTGCGAGTCAACTTGTCCTTGTGCAGGATTCCCTGGAAGTTAATTTGCAGGTTAAGTCGGTGGGGAGAAAGGCAAATGCGATGTTAGCATTCATTTCAAGGGGACTAAAATATCAAAGCAAGGATCTAATGCTGAGGCTTTATAAGGCACTGTTAACGCCTCACTTGGAGTATTGTGAGCACTTTTGGGTCCATTATCTAAGAAAGGATGTACTAACATTGGAGAGAGTTCAAAGGAGGTTCACAAAAAATGATTCCATGATTGAAAGGCTTATCATGTAAGGAGTGTTTGATAGCTTTAGGTCAGTACTCACTGGAATTCAAGAATGAGGGGGTATGTCATTGAAACTTAGCGAATGTTGAATGTCCTCAATAGGATGGATGTGGAGAGGATTTTTTTAATATGGTAGGGATTCTAAGACCAAAGGGCACAACCTCAGAATAGAGGGATGTCCATTTAGAACAGAGATGAGGAGCCATTCCTTTAGCCACAGAGTGGTATATCTGTGAAACTCACTGCCACAGGTGGCTTTGAAACCAAGTCATTGAGTATATTTAAGGCAGAGGTTGATAGATTCTTAATTAGTCAGGGCATGAAAGGTTGTGGGGAAAAGGCAGGAGATTGGGCCTGGGAGGGAAATGGATCAGTCATGATGAAATGACAGAGCAGTCTCAATGGGCCAAATGGCCGAATTCTGTATCTATAACTGATGGTCCAAGTCTGTCACTGCTACCTTGACTCACTCAAAGAAATAGGCAGGTTCTGCAGGGAGAGAGTACCTCAGTAAAGCAGTCAGTGTCGGAAAACTGGTGTGTTTGCTTGGCTTGAATAATCTCAAACCAGTCTGTGAAGAATAATAGAAAACTAGAAATGTCTGACAGTGATGCCATGATTTTAAGAACCGTGCTCTTGTTCCATCAGTTCCTCCTCTGGGATATTTTAGCAGAAGTATTTAGGCAGTGCAGTGAGCTAACAGAGTCAAAATAGGTTAGGAATTTGCACCACACATTTCTGAACTTGGCTACATCATCTGGGTTGGGGGGGAGGGGAGAGAAAGGCAGAGTGGAACTTCCTTGGAAAGATAAACAGTCTAGAAAATCACCCCAGAATGATGTATTTGATGTTAGTTTTAGCGTGGCAGTAGCAGAGGTGTGAAAGCATCTCCATCATCCACCTTCTTGCTGAGGAGGGGTAATTTCAAAAGGAGGGAGAAAATAACATTAAAACATCTCAATGTCTGTTGCAGATGTTGTATAATAGAAAACATGTGCGTTATAAAAGCTACAAAGAACATTCAGTACCCAACCATGCCTGTGGCGTCAGTCTATATATAGACAAGGACAAAAATGTCTGAATGCAGAACAAACCAACAGCTGTTTTTTTTTTCTCCTTCATGCAATCAAATGAAATTATACATTTGAGGCCTGTCTGTGAATGTGAAACTGATGGACTTTGGTCGGATATGGTCAGGTGTCACTGTCAGATGTTTTATTGGCAGCAGCCCAGTCCGATTAGTCTGGGATGTAATGACTGCTCGTTTATGCAATGTGTGCGGCCCCTCGGGGGGGGGGGGGGTGCAGTTGCTCCCTTCTTAAGAAATGTTGCAATAGGAACTGACTGCTGACATCTGCCTGCCATTTTATTCTTGCTGTGGACAGACCCACTATTTAATTTTTATGTCGTGTACTTCATAACCGAGTCGAGTCACAAATATTGTAGCTTATTGTTAGCAAATTCACTGACTACATTAGACAAAATTATTTTAAAATGTTGCTTCCTCAGAATTTTTTTCTGTTTCTGATAGTCCGCTTGAAGCTAAACATAAATACAATTTCAGACTACTTGTAACAAGTAGGAATTTGGAGAAACAAGAAATTAACTTTTATTGAATATAATGCGTTTAATTGCATAATAGTGCTGAGGCTTTGCAATAGTTACAACGAAGCTAAAAATCTTGGTTATTTTTGTTCATACTCGGTGTCTGAGGCTTATCACTTAAATGTCCAACAATAATCAGCCAGCATTGATGGATTCCAGTTGCCCTGATACCGTTTCTCCATGACCACAATGTCCTGGTGAAACCTTTCACCACGCTCATCACTGACAGCGCCAAGATTGACAGGGAAGAAGTCTGAACAGGAATGCAGAAAATGAATCTAGTGACATATTGCACTTCATGATTTTGTATGCTTGAAGCATGTTGTCAACCAGCTGCACGTAGTTGGGTGCTCTGTAGTTGCCAAGAATATTTTCAACAATATCCTTGAATTCCTCCATGCGATATTTTCCGGTCCCACTTGAGATTCTTCGAATTGTCTGTCATTGATGAGCTGTTTGATTTGTGGACCAACAAAAATGCCGCCTTTAATCTTGGCTTGAATTATGAATTGAAATAACAAAAATAGGCCATTTCAAAAAAATGGTGCGTGATGGGGAAATTTCATGGTGATTTTCATGATCAGTAGCCCAAAATCCATAAGATACACCCAGAAGTATTCTGGAAGCAAAATCTTTGTTGTGCTGTGCTATTACAAACCAAGCTATTTTGATGATAAATTATCTTACCAGCATTTGATGTATAAAGATTAAAGGTACATACGAGAGGACCACCTGCCATGAGATTAGTTTCTGTATGCTCATGCTATTTAATCGTCATCAATGCAGGCATTTTGGAGCAGAGATTCAATAGTTTTCTTGCTGTTTTCCCTTATCACTGGATATCCAGGGTAACATCAGCAGCAGAGCCACAAACCGTGGCAGAACTTACCAGGTCAGGCAGCTTTAATGAAGAAACCGAAACCCTTCTTCAGGACTGAGAAGGAAGGTTTGGGGGGGTGGGGGGTAGTTGCCAGAATAAAATTGTGGGCGAGGGGCAGGGTAGCTAGAAGATAATAGGTGAAGCCAGGTGAGTACAAATGATAAAGGGCTGAGTAGGAGTGGAGGGTGGACATGAGAGAGGGAAGGAGGAGGGGCACCAGGGGGAGGTGATAGGCAGGTGAAAAGTGAAAGGCCAGAGTGGGGAACAGAAGGGGGGGGGGGATTTTTTTTTTGTTACTGGAAGGAGGTACTGATTTTCATGCCATCAGTTTGGAGGGTACCCAGACAAGAATATAAGTTGTTGCTCCTCCATCCAGAGGGTGACCTTACCGCGGCACAAGAGGACTGACATGTCGGAAAGGGAATTGCAATTAAAATGTTCGGCCACCAGGAAGTTCCACTTTTGGTGGTTGGAGCAGAGGTCCTCGATGAAGCAGTCCCCCAATTTACAAATGGTTTCATCAATGTAAAGGGGCCCACGTCAGGAGCACAATAGATGACCTCAGCAGATTCGCAGGTGAAGTGTTGCCTCACCTTCAAGGACTATTTGGTACCCTGAATGGAGGTGAAGGACGAGGTGAATGGGTAGGTTGCACTTAGGCTGCTTGCAGGGTTAAGTACTGGGAGAGAGATTAGTGGGGAGGGATGAGTGGACAAAGGAATCATGGAGGGAATAATCCTTGCAGAAAGCTGGGAGAGTGGGAGGGTAGCAAAGATACGTTTAGTAGTAGGATCCTTTGGAGATGGTGGAAGTTGCAGAGGATGATGTGTTGGATGCGGAAGCTCATGGTGTGGTAGGTAAGGACAAAAGGAACTCTATAACTGTTAAGGTGGCAGGAAGATGAACTGAGCGTGGATGTTCAGGAAATGGGGGCGATGTAGTTGAGGGCAGCATCAATAGTGTAGTGAAATATTATCTGGCATGGAGCAAATGGCCAATTTCAGTACTAATGTGTTAATCTTGTACGCAGAGCTTAGTATTTTGTGTTTATTAAGTACAGGTATTCTACAGAGTGGCAGTGCCTGTGTGGTTGTTACCCATTGTTTCTCCCCTCTTCAGCTTTTTATTCTGGAAAGTAATTCGTCCATTGTGTCCTTCCCTAGGGATAGTACGGCGTAGCGGTCAGAATGTTAGCTGTAAGATCCGGATTCAATTCCTGCCACTGCCTCTAAAGGGGTTTGTATCATCTCCCTGTAACTGAGTGTGTTTCTTCCAATGTTCCTGTTTTCTTCCACTTTCCACCAATGTAAAAGTCGGGGTTCATAATTGTGGGCACACTATTTTGGCATCAGAAGCGACATGATTGTGACATTGAAGAGATGTTTGGAGAAGTGCATAGGTGGGATGGGTATGGAGGGCAATGGTCCAAGTGTGGATTGATGGGGCTTGGCAGAATAACAATCCGGTATAGACTAGATGGGCTGAAGGTCCTGGCTGATTCTTTGATGTGCTTCTTTGTGGCACTTGCAAGCTCCCCCCAGCAAACTTGCACTGAGTTGTTTGGTGACACAATCAATGCATTTCACTGTATGTTTTGAAGTGCATGTGACAAATAAAGCTCATCTCTAGTTGAGAAATTACCTACTTCATTGGTAAACTCCCTCTTCAACAGCATGTTCCTGACTGACTCGTCAGATATGATGTAATCAGAATCAGGTTTAATATCATTGGCATATATCATGAAATTTGTTATTTTGCAACAGCAGCACAATGCAATACATAATGACTTTTTAAAAGAAACGCTATCTTACAATAAGAAATATGTATATAAAAAATAAGTAGTGTATAAAGAGAAAATAAACTGTAATGGCTTCTGTGTCTATTCTGATGGCAGAGGGGAAGAAGCTGTTCCTGAATTGTTGAGTGTGTGTCTTTGGGCTCCTGTACGTCCTTCCTGATGGTAGCAATGAGAAGAGGGCATGTCCTGGATGATGAGGGTCCTTTATGATGGATGCTGCCCTTTTTAAGGTGACCTTCATGCTGGGAGGCCAGTGCCCATGATAGAGCTGGCCAAGTTTACAACTTTTTGCAGCTTTTACCGATCCTGTGCAGTGGCCACTCTGTACAGTACCAGACGGTGATGCAACCAGTTAGACTGCTCTCCACTGTACGCCTGTACAAATTTGTGGGGTTTTGGTAACATACCAAGTCTCCTCAAACTCCTGATGAAATGTAGCCACCAGTGTGCGTTATTTCTAATTCCATCAATATGTTGCACCCAGGATAGATCCTCAAGATCTTGAAACCGTTTGCCCTTTCCTCTGCTGATTCCTCTATGAGGACTGGTGTATGTTTCCTCAACTTCCCCTTCCTGAAATCCACAATTTCTTGGTCTTATTGATGTTGAGTGCAAGGTTGTTGCTGTGACATCACTCAACCAGCTGATCTGTCCCACTCCTGTATGACTCCTTGTCACCATCTGAAATTCTGCCTACAATAGTTGTGTCATAAGTATATTTATAGATTTTGCTGGGATTAGAGGACAGGATGAATGAACACCCTTAATACTTCTCTGCAGTTCACTGAAGCTGGATTGGATTGCAATCTTATCTAAAGCAAATATGTACCAGGTGGTTGTAGTTTGTTTTTAAAAATAAGTTAATCTTGTCAGGGAACCCTGAAGGTAACAGACAAGCATTTCTGAGCATGGTAATCTCATCTGGAGATGTTAATGTCCAACTCAAATATAACCAATTTTAATGATTCTTCTGACCAGCTGTTCCTGATGCAAGAGACTTTGTCATGTCCATCTGTTTTCACTAACTGCGTTTTTGTAAAAATGTGATTTTGCTATGTATCTACATTTGTAAAAGTTAGTGATGTCTTTCCAAACTTTTGTTTGCAACTTTCAAATAAAATGTCTGGGCCTTTAAAATTGTTTAATATACCATGGTCTCAGGTAAGACCATGTTAGTTAGATATTATTGCTAGCAAATACTTCCTTTTGGAGGCAATCGGTTGATTATAAAAATGAAAATGTCGAACACGAGATTCTGCATTTGTTGGAAATCTAGAGCAACATTCACAAAATGCTGGAGGAATTCAGCAGGTTAAGGCAGCATCTATGGAAAGGAATAAACAGTCACTGTTTCAGGCTGCAACCCTTCATCAGGACAGGGAAAAAAGGGAAAAGAAGGCAGATCTTTCTTTTTGGTCCCGTTGAAGGGTTTCAGCCTGAAACTTCGGCTTATTCCTTTCTATGGATGCTGCTCGGCCTGCTGAGTTCCTCCAGAGTTTTGCAAATGAAAGCTCAAAATGCATTTATTATGAAAGTATATATGCAGTATTCAACTCGTAAGATTCATCTTCTCCAGGCAGCCACAAAACAAATAAAACCATGTGTACCTCAAAAAAAAACAAACCTGTCAGCAAATGCAATTACATAGCTAAATTTCAATCCTTGCAAAGCACAGGAAAGCTCTACTTGTTGGTTTTTATTATGGAGCATTTACATTTCTACTGGTTGGGAAATTGTTCAGCTGCTGTTTTCAAGTAGTGTGGCTATTTTTGGCTAGGAGTGAAGACATTTACTGTTAAATTGGGGGTAGTCAGGAATTCAGTGGAGGCACGCAGTACTGAAATAGCAGATCCACTGAAAAGCTGCAGTCACGCCCTTTTTGCCCAACTCCAATCTTTAAAATAATTTGTCGAAGTACAGTTGCAAGAAAAAGTTTGTGAACCCTTTGCAATTACCTAGTTTTCTGAATTAATTATTCATAAAATGTAGTCTGATCTTGATCTAAATCTCAGTAATAGACAAACACAATCTGTTCATCGCTATATACAACCCCAAGAACATAAGATAATAAGATAAAGATAAAGAGATCATTGGTTGTCTTAAACATATTAATGATGGGGCAAGTGATTGTAGTTATACCCTTTTGTTCAAGAGCTTGATGGTTGAGGGGTAGTAACTGTTCCTGAACCTATTGGTGCGAGTCCTGAAGCCCCTGTATCTTCTACCTCATGGCAACAGTGAGAAGAGAGCATGAGTGATGGTGATATCTGATGATGGATGCTACTTTCCTGCCACAGCATTTATGTAGATGTGCTCAGTGGTTGGGAAGGCTTTACCCATGATGGGCTGTATCACTTTCTTTTATACAATTTTCCATTCAAGTTCATTGGTGTTTCAGCCACTCAATATACACTCCACTACACATCTTTGGAAATTTGTCAACGTTTTAGAAAGCAAAGTGAGCACTTTACCTCTTTTAAGTCACAGCATAACCTCCTTTAAAGTCTGAAAACTTGTGCTAGAAAACTACCTTGACATGGTGAGGTTTTAATTTGAACGTTTATTAACTGGAAAAAGTATAGGTTGAATACTTGAAGAGTTTCATTTCTGTAGAAAATGATTTCCTGATTCTATCTTGGTATTAAACATTGTGGGATTTTATTACAGTCAATTTTAAATATGTACAGAAAACTGATAATTTACATTTCAGTGATTGCAAACAGAGCACCCCAAATCAAATACTTCAAAGTAAAAACTTAGGGTGCCACCATTGCTATTGTAGTCAGCATCAGAATCAGGTGTAATATCACCAGCATATATCATGAAATTTGTTGACTTTGAGGCAGCAGCATATTGCAATACATGAAAAATATAGAAATTAAAGTGTATATGTCTATTCAATAGTTAAATTAAAATAGTGCAAAAAGAAAGTAGTGAGGTAGTGTTCAATGTTCATTCAGAAATCGGATAGCAGAGGGGAAGAGGCTGTTTGTGAAGCGCTGACGGTGTGCCTGCAGGCTTCTGTACTTCCCTGATGGCAACAGTGAGAAGAGGGCATGACCTGGATGGTGGGGGTGCTTAATGATGGATGCCGCCATCCTAAGGCACTGCTTCTTGAAGATGTCCTGGATACTGCGGAGGCTAGTACCCAGGATGAAGCTGACTAATTTTACAATTTTCCACAACTTACTTTGATCGTGTGCAGTATCTTAACTGTTAAATTCAAGCTTGCATACGTAGCTTGTGAAGGCATTCGTACCACACTCTCACCACCCTCTGAGTGAAGTCTCTAGTTCCCCCGCATGTTCCCTTTAAACTTTTCACCTTTCATCCTTAACCCTTGACCTCTGGTTGTGGTCCCACCCAAGCTCAGTGGAAAAAGCCTCCGCCAACTCCCCCTCCCCCCTTACCAGATGGTGATGCAGTGTATCAGAATGCTCTCCACGGTACATCTGTAGAAATTTGAGCGTTTTTGTTGACAAACCAAATCTCCTCTATTTCCTAATGAAATATAGCCACTGATTTGTTGCCTGTATAGTTGCATCAATATGTTGCAACCAGGTTAGGTCCTCAGAGATATTGATACCCAGGAACTTGAAATTGATCACTCCCTCCACTTCTGATCCCTCGATAAAAATTAGGTCTTACTTTCTTGGCTGAATGCAAGACCTAAGATGTTATGTAATACCTTTTTTTAAACATCTAGTTTTCCTGCAGTGACCAGACAAGCTCTTCTTTTTTTATTGCCAATGCCAATATTTGCTATGGTTTATTTTTCTGTATTCCTGCACAAATGTTCAGTCTTGAAAAGAAATTGGAAAAGATTAACATTGGGACAGAACAAGATGACATCTGGGCAGTATTAGTTTCTCTTGATGGAAGCCCATTCGTTTCTGCTACATGTCATCATTAGTCCTGTCCTCTTCTACAAATTGCAGATGTGGTATCTCTTGCCAACAGACTAACAGCATTACACACACACGCACGCGCGCACACACTCACTTTGCTCAAAAAAAACGTTTTTCGAGGAAGTTACCAGGAAATAGATGATGTAGTGATGTTGTCTACATGGTATTTAGCAAGGCATTTGTTTGTCATCTATATGGATGATCCAGATGATAATGTGGTTAACTGAATCAGCAAGTTTGCTGATGACACTAAGATTGGTGGTGTAGTGGATGGTAAGGAAGGTCGTCATGGCTTGCAGCAGGATCTGGACCAGCTGGAAAAATGGGCTGAAGTATAGCAGATAGAATTTAATGCAGACAAGTGCGAGGTGTAGGTCTTACTCAGTGAATGCTAAGGCACAGAGGAGTGTGATAGAACAAAGGGATCAGGGAATACAGGTCCACAATTCATTGAAAGTGGCATCACAGGGAGATAGGGTCATAAAGAAAGCTTTTGGCACATTGGCCTTCATAATCAAAGTATTTTGTACAAGGGATGAGATGTTATGTTGAAGTTTTATGAGACATTGGTGAGGTCTAATCTGGAGAATTGTGTGCTGTTTTGTTTATCTACCTACAGGAAAGATATAAATAAGATTGAAAGAGTTTAGAGAAAATTTACAAGGATGTTGCCAGGTCTGGAAGACTTGAGTTATAAGGGAAGATTGAATAGGTTAGGACGTTTTTCCTTGGAATGTAGAAAATTGAGAGAATATTTCAGAAAGATATTTGAGAGTGTGGTACAAGTGTCTTCATGAGCTATGTACGCAAGCTTGAGTTTAATATTTAAGGAAAGTTTGGATGGGTACATGGATGGTAGGTATGGAGGGCTATGTCCCAGTGCAGGTCAATGGGAATAGTCAGTTTAAAATGGTTCGGCACTGACTGGATGGGCCGAAAGGCCTTTTTCTGTGCTGTACTTTTCTTTGACTCTATCTATAACATAATAACCATAACAGAATCAATGAAAAACAGCACAACTAGGGTGTTCAACAAGAGTGTAGAAGATAACAAACTGCAAATACAAAAGAAAGAAATAATAAATAAGCAATTAATATCGAGATCATGAGATGAAGAGTCCTTGAAAGTGAGACCATAGGTTGTGGGAACATTTCAATGATGGGAAATGTGAAATTGAGTGAAGTTATCCTTTTTGGTTCAAGAGCCTGATGGTTGAGAGATAGTAACTGATCTTGAGCCTGGTGCTGAGAGTCTTGAGGCTCTTACACCTCTTCCTGATGGCAGGAGCAAGAAGACAGCAGGAACTCAGTCCCTGAACCAGTCCGTTGTCAGGCATAGCCAGCAGCTTATTCTGGAAGATGTTTGGCCCAGTGCACCATTCGAAACATGGCACAAGGTGGACTGTGCTAAACTTCTGCCTTCCAAGTAGGAAACCTCCAGACACAACCTGCTGCAGATACTGGAATTCTGGGATAAAAGCAAAATGCTAGAAATACCCTGGTTTTGTGGTAGCTGTGTGAAGCAAAAGCGTGAACGTTTCATCTTGAGTTTTTGGGCCGTCCAGCACATTAATCAACTGAGAATATTACAAGGTGAATCTTATTCATCATCTGCTTTGGTGTCAGTGTTTCATAGCAGTTGTATATGATGGCAAAGCCAAGGTACCATGTGCAAATCATCTTGTGATCATAACTTCAATCCAGGATCCAATTGCATAAGGAGGTTTTGAGGCAAAATACAATCTCGGGGTTGTATGGTGACAGACGCAATCGGCAATCGCCTCTGATCTGGGCCGACATTTACGTGCCGGGCAGCACCTAATTAAATAGCTTGTTTATTTCGGCTTTTTTCTTAAAGATGTACTGGGTGTGTTCTGGCTACTGCTGCACCGCTGCATTCTTCACGGCAGTGTATCGGTCCACGGCCCGGAGGTTGGGGACCACTGTTCTAGTTGAATTTGGAGTGAGAATAGCTCTGAAATAATACACCCACAGTCTCTGGAGCACTGTGTGGTTTGTGCCTCCCAGCAGCGTGGCTAATAGTTGTTCAATGTGAAATTACACTCAGTGGCCACTTTATTAGGTACATCTGCTTGTTAAAGCAAATATCTGATCAGCTGTTTGTGTGGCAACAGTTCAATGAATAAAAGCATACAGACTTGGTCAAGAGGATCTGTTGTTCAGACCAAACAGGAGAATGGGGAAGGAATGTGATCTAAGTGACTTAGACCATGGAATGATTGTTGGTGCCAGATGGGGTCATTTGAGTATCTCTAAACTGACCTCCTGGGATTTTCATACACAACAGTCTCTAGAGCAGGAGTTCCCAACTTTTTTTTTTAGGCCATGGAGCTTTATCAGTAACCGAGCAGTCTGTGGATTCCAGATTAGCATCCCCTGGTCTAGAGTTTACAGAGAATGGTGTGAAACTCTTTAAATACGGGAGGGGGGGGGGAAATCCAGTGAGTGGCAGCTCTTTGGCCAAAAGTATGAGAGAGATCAGAGGAGAATGGCCAGACTGATTCAAGCTGACAGGAAGGCGACAGTAACTCTAATAACCACGGGTCATGTGTGGTTATGCGTGGTGTGCAGAGGAGCATCTCTGAACATGCAACACATTGGATCTCGAAGTGGCTACAGCAGCAGAAGATCACGAACATACACTCAGTGACCACTTTATTACATATAAAGTCACCTCTACTGAGTTATCAATCCAAATCCATAGCTCACTGAAAGTGACCACACAAATAGATCAAGATTTTTTTATTAATAAAAGGAACAGGGCACGATTGCCTTCTTTGGCAGTAAGAGGAGTAATGTTGCATCTGTATGAAAGTTTGCTCAGGCCACACTGGGAGTAACGTGTGCAGTTCGGGACACCCCATTACAGGAAGGATGTGGAAACTTTGGGAAGTTTGCAGAAAAGGTTTACCAGGAAATAACCTAGATTGGAGTGCATGAGCTACAGCGAGAAATTAGATAAACTTGGGTTGTTTTCTCTGGCATGTAAGAGGTTGCGTGGTGACCTAATATAATTCTATAAACTTGGGAAGCATGGGTGGAGTGTACTGTGTTTTCAAGGGTAAGAATGTTAAGTGCTAGATTCCAAGTCAGAGTTTTTAAAAGTCAAAAAGTCAAGTTTCTTCTTCATTACATTAATTGTTTCTTCGACTTTCCCCATCTTAAGCTCACTTTGTTGCGCGGATTTTTGAAGACCAGATATAGCCGACTGATGTTCCGCAATACATGTTTGCATCTTATCAATTAAATCGGCAATTTTCTGGAACTTAGTTGAGATTTCCATATGAATCAGGTCTTTAACAGAGCCCATAATTTCTGTACGAATCATCTCCCTAACAGAGGTTGAAATTTCCCTCTGAATTAACTCCGATATAGCTTCCAAAGTCACCGGTGATTCAGTCGGAGGGAGATCCGTAGCTTTCGGTTTAACCGGAGGTTTACCATCCTTGCCGTCTTTCCCGTTCTTAGACATAGCCGATCTCAGTATCATCCAATTGTCAGAGAATTCAGTTTAATTCAAAATATTGTAAAAATTGATGCCTTAATAGTTAATTAAAGTATAGCTGACCATAGAGAGAAAAAACTCAGAGGTAATGGAGCGAGTCAAGAACGCGACTTCACTCCATGAGCGCTACCGGAAGTCTACCGGAAGTGGAAACTTTGGGAAGTTTGCAGAAAAGGTTTACCAGGAAATAACCTAGATTGGAGTGCATGAGCTACAGCGAGAAATTAGATAAACTTGGGTTGTTTTCTCTGGCATGTAAGAGGTTGCGTGGTGACCTAATATAATTCTATAAACTTGGGAAGCATGGGTGGAGTGTACTGTGTTTTCAAGGGTAAGAATGTTAAGTGCTTGGGTAAGTTTAGAGGAGATGTGTGGGGCAAGTTTAATTTACCACAGAAGTAGATGCCTGAAACAAGCTGCTAAGGGTAACAGTTGAAGCTGAAGCAATAGGGGCAATTCATTAGGCTGTTAGACACGTGAATATGGAGGGCCATGCAGCCTAGGCTGTTAGACACGTGAATATGGAGGGCCATGCAGCCTAGGCTGTTAGACACGTGAATGTGGAGGGCCATGCAGCCGAGGCTGTTAGACACGTGAATATGGAGGGCCATGCAGCCTGGGTTGTTAGACACATGAATATGGAGGGCCATGCAGCCTGGGTTGTTAGACACATGAATATGGAGGGCCATGCAGCCTAGGCTGTTAGACACGTGAATATGGAGGGCCATGCAGCCTGGGTTGTTAGACACATGAATATGGAGGGCCATGCAGCCTGGGTTGTTAGACACATGAATGTGGAGGGCCATGCAGCCTAGGCTGTTAGACACATGAATATGGAGGGCCATGCAGCCTACCTGCCATCAAGGACGTACAGCCTGTAACTGTAATATCATGAAGGATCCAACTCACCCTGGTCAGGGGCTGTTTGTCCCACTCCCAGCGGGGAGGAGGCTATGTAGCAACCAGCACCAGGCTCAAAAACAGTTGCATTCCCAAAGTAGTAAGGCTGATTAACACCTCCACTCACTAACTCACCCCTCCACATCCCCAACCACCACAGCTTCATAATTTCCTGTCAAGTCACCTTATGTACAGACACTCCTGTACCTAGCATCACTTTATGGACAAGCAGTCAGTCTATATATGGAAGCTATCTTATTTATGTTTTCTTATTATTGTATTCTTTGTCTTTTTGTGGTTTTTTTGGTGCTGTATTGGATCAGATCAGGAATAACAATTATTTTGTTCTCCTTTGCACTTGTCTACTGGAAATGACATTTAACAATCTTGAAATTTGATATGAATCATGTACAGCCCAACCTAGTTTAATTCAGCATAGTATTTGGTGTGGACATCATGGGTTTGATGGGTACTGCTTGTGTCTTCCACAGTGAAAACTGACACACAATACTTATTTAGTTGATCTGCCATTTTTGTCCCCTGATGCCACCTCTCAAGTGTCATTTTCCACCAGTCCAATATTCACTCTCTTTTACTCTTTATATACCTGGAAAAACATTTGGTATCCTCTTTCATATTATTGGCTAGCTTACCTTCATATTTCATCTTTTCTCCCCTTATAGCTTTTTTTTATTGCTTTCATTTGGTTTTTAAAATCTTCCCAATCCCTTAATGGCCCACTCATTTTTATATCAAAGGTATGGTACAATGAAGAGCTCTTGCTCATAATCAGTTATTCATTAATCTTTGCACCTTTCTTTTCTAAAGAGTTTGTAGACTCTGCCACATAAAATGCAGAAAATAATCTAGCACTGGATTAAAAACATCCATTGAAATATCCAGCTGGAAGTGTTGGAAGAAAGGAGTGAGTTTTATGAAACTGAGGTAATGGTGGGTGTTCTTTGCAAGCGAACATTGTCAATTTGCCCTCTCTGGAATGTTTGTAGTCTTGGGGATGATATTTCTACATGACTTAAATCATGAAATCAAAATTTGCATAATTTTGTAAAGTTTTCATAATTTGAGTATCTTTCAAATCTCAGCCAATTTCTTGGCAACTTCTCAGTTTTCATTTCACTCTGCACAAGTTTCAAAGTGCATTTATTATCAAAGAATGTATAAATTATACAACCTTGAGATTTGTTTGCTTACAGGCAGCAAGGAACCCAAAAGAGCCCAATTTAAAAAAATAAAGACCAACCCCCTCAGAGGAAGAGTGGAGAAACATAGAAATTATGTAAACTATAGAACTGAGCAGCAACAACAACAGCATTCTGAACCAAATTGAATCCTTGGATCCAAATCCCCGGAGCAGTCGATGTAGGTCCAAACCCTCGGTATTCAGTTCATCATAGAATCAGGGCAAATTGCCACAAAATTTGCAGACACGAAGAACAGCAGCTCGAATAGAGATTGCTTGACTGAGGCAGGATGTTTGAAGAACATTGTACAGATGATTGTGGGGTAGGAATATATATAATTCTTAGCACGAACTTATCTCCTAACAGGAGCTAGATACTTCTACCTATAGATGGGAGGAGCAGAGGCCCTATACTGTTCATTTCCCAGTTGAAGTAGCTCATATAGAGTGTTTCAGCCTTTCAATTTTCTCCCTGTATATAACTATGCACAACCATGGTGTACCACAGCCAGGTATGGAAACACCAATATTTTTGAACAGAAAGCTCTGCAAGAGATAGTGGATTCGTCCCAGCTCCGTAAAGCCCTCCCAACCATTGAGCACATCTACATGAAAAGCTGTCATAGGAAAACAGCATCCATCTTCAAAGATCGTCACCACCCATATGTTTAATTGCATAAAACTGTGCTGACGGAACTAAGCCAAAGATGTTTTGTTGATGATTTTCATTTGTACTCAGTGTCCGAGGCTTAAGTGTCCCAACAATAATCAGCCAGCATTAATGGATTCCAGTTGCCCTGATACAGTTTCACAAGGACATTGTAGTAATGGTGAGACCTTTCCCCGTGCTTGTCACTGACGGTGCCAAGATTTGTAGGGGGAAAGTCTAAATGGGAATGCAGAAAATGAATCTTTAGTGACATGTTACACTTCATGGTTTTGTATGCTTGAAGCCTGTTGTCAGTCTGTTTGGTGCTCTGTAGTTGCCAAAAAATTTTTCAGCAGCATCCTTGAATGCCTTCCATGTGATTTTCTCCAGTCTCATTAGAACTTCTTTGATTTGCTTGTCATCAATGACCTGTTTGATTTGTGGATCAACAAAAATGCCTTCCTTAATCTTGGTATCAGTTACTCTGAATTGAATTATGAATTGAAATAACAAATATTGGCAATTTTTTAAAAATGGTGTGTGATAGGGAAATCCATAAGATACACTCAAAAGTATTCAAGAAGCAAAATCTTTCTTGTCCAGTGATAGCTAAACCATCTTTTCCACTTTTCTCATTCCATAAGGGGATAGGTTTCTTCACTTATAAATTAATATATTATTTTTAAATTTCAGTTCTCCAAGGCCAAACTCAAACCAACCACAGCCCTCTGAAGCGCTCAGTTTCTCTCACACCACCGATCAATATGACAAACCAGTCGGTGGTCAGCGAATGGATGTCTCCAGATGACCTGCGCACCCGAGCAGTCTACGCCCCATCGGACCACGCGCCGCTCTCCCCACAGAGCAGCATTGCCTCCTCTGGAAGTGGTGGCAGTGAGCAGACAGAGGAGCAGGGGTCAAGTCGCAACACATTTCAGGAGGAGGGGAGCGGAATGAAAGGTAAGATGGAATAGAGTAAAATCTGCATTAGAAAGTTGGCTGCCACATCAGGTAGATGACTTTTCCATCCAGGCTTGTGGGTGTTATCATGAAGTATCATCCAGAGTTAAAACTAGTTTAAAATCTGACAGTTAGAGCTTATTTCTACTTGTTACCTTTTTTTTTGGGCACCGGTAGAGAACGTGCTATGGCCACATAAAGGGAATAATTACAAGAGGTATTATTTAAATTTGATATAAAGTCACACGCAAAATGCTGGAGGAACTCAGCAGGTCAGGCAGCATCTATGGAAAACAATAAACAGTCGACATTTCGGGTCCAGGCCCATCTTCAGGACTGAGAAGGAATGGGGAAGATGCCAGAATTAAAAGGTGGGGGGAGGGGAAGGAGGATATCTGGAAGGTGATGGGTGAAGCTAGGTGGGTGGGAAAGAAAGAAAGAATCTGATAGGAGAGGAGGTGGGGCAATAGGAGAAGCGAAAGGAGCAGGGGACTCAGGGAAGAAATAGGCAGGTGAGAAGTGTGGGATGGGGGGGTGGGGGAAAGGAGAAATTTGCTTACCAGAAGGAGATATCAATATTCATGCCAACAGGTTGGAGGCTACCCAGAAGGTTTTGCTCCTACACCCTGCCACCTTGAGAGTGACCTCGTTGTGGCACATGGACCGCAGTTCCTGTCAGAACGGGAATGGGAATCAGAGTTAAAATAATTGGCCACCAGCAAGTCCAGCTTGTGATAGAAGTTGTTGAGGTGAAATGAAATCAAAGTAGAGTTTATTGTCATATGCATAAGTACATGTGTGGGAAAACTTAGTTTTAAATTTTAACATGCAGCAGCATCACAGGTACATAGTGCCATTATCACAAGAAAACCAAACTAGACATTGTACATATCTTTTACAAGAAACAATACAATTGGAACAAAAAACGAAGTCCATTTGAGTGCAAAATGGTCATAGTGTCACTGAACTGTAACGAGTAGAGTTGTGGCAGTTGTTCAAGAACCAAGTGGTTGAAAGGAAGTAGCTGTTTTCCAAATCTTGTGGTATTGGACTTCAGGCTTCGGTTCCTCCTGCCTGGTGGTATTTGCAAGAAGATGGTGGGTAGTTTTGGATGTTCGAAGTAACTCAGCAGTTCAGGCAGCATCTGTGGAAAAGAGCTAACAGTTGACATTTTGGGCCAAGACCTAGAAGGGACCTACTGAGTTCCACCAGCCTTCTGTGTGTTGCTTTGGATTTGCGGCATCTGCAGACTTTCTCAAATTTTGGATGTTGCTGTCTTAAGGCAGCACCTCCTGTAGATAGTATCAATGATGGGGAGGGACATGCCTGTGATGTATTGTGCTGTGTCCACTACTGTCGTCAGCTTTGTGCATTCGTGTGCATTTGAACTGCCATATCAGACTATGGTAATCAGGGTATTTTCAACAGTACATCTCAGAAATGTGTTAGTGTTTGGTAACAAGGCATACCTCAATATATAAAAGTGAAGCTACTGGCATACCTTCCTTGTGATTGCATTTCTGTGTTGGGCGCAGGACAGGTCCTTTGATATGTTAGCAGCTTGGAATTAAAGCTGCCGATTCTCTCCACCACCATCCCCCACAGTAGACTGGTACACGTTCACCCTCCTGCCAGAGCTTTATGGAGGATTTCATTTGATCTTACAAGGGCACAATTGCCAAGAATTTACACAAATTGTTATTTGCATGATGAAAATGCACTCAGTTTTTCCATTGTCACTCTCCGAACCAAAGCATGGGCTTTCATGTATGTGTGGTTTATTGTGGAAGTTTGAGCTACTTGCTCTAATTCAAATGCTAACTTGTTTGTTTCTTGTTTTATTTGAACCCCAACAACAACATTGTCTATACAAAGCTTTGAGGTCTGAATTTTTAGTGGTGTACCAAAATATCTGGGCTTTGCAGAACTACAGTAAATATCTTCAATATATATGTCAAAATGCAAAAGATTTTAAAAACAGGCACTTTCAAATGTAGTGTTGAAGCTGGTTTCATTGTTCAGTCAGCTTGTTAATATCACAGCTGTTGGCTGCCTGGAATGTCCTGGAACTAATATCTGACAGCTGCAGGAGTTAGAAATTAAGGTTCTTTCTGTGGAGATGACAAGATCTTTGTGGAGAGCTTTTGCTTTTCCCAAAGTCAGGACAAGTCCCATTTATCTGCAAATTCAGGACCTTATTGAGAGCATCTCATGAACAACCTTACACATTGAACAGTGGTGTAGCCCTTTGAATGCACCTTTCCATCAAAGATGGACGAAATTGAACATGGGACTCTGGTATTGTAAAGTGATGTGGTAACCATTACGCTACCATACCACCCAATTTTGTGGATGAGGAAACCAAAAGGAGAGATAAGATCGGAAAGGGAGCAGTCATCGTCATCATTATGTGCCGTGTCAAAGGGAGCAATAGAGAGATTAATAAGAAAATACTCCAGTGAACTAAATGCACCTTCTCAAGATCAAAATGCACATTGTAGAAAGAAGAAAAAGAAAGAAGGATAACACAAGTGCTATGGAAATGAATTGGAATAAATGAGACCTGATTTCCCAATTAGCAAATTCAGAGATACAAGAAACCAGAAGAAAAAAAAGAGGGTAAGAAAAAGAAAAACAAGAAGTTGAAAAAGAGAAAAGCGATGGAAAAATCACGAGCATGAAAGAGAAAGGTGTGAAAGAGGGAAGGAACGTGAGAAAGAAAAACAGCTGGAATGAGAACTTGAGCGGAATTGAGACCATGAGCGGAATCATGAGAGAACCAAGGATAAGGAAAGGGAACACAAATGTGAAAGTGATCGAGATAGAGAGAAAGAATCCAGGACGGTGAGACAAGCAAGGATTAAAGTAGGTCTTGAGAGAAAAGGAGAAGAAAGATGTCCAGAGCTGTCAGAACCACTTCCTGCAGTCTTGGAGTCAACACCAACAACCATCAAGGAGGAGACTCTAGAGTCTGAGATTGTTTCGCAGCCACAAGTCTCATCTGCCAAACAGAGTGACCACCCTTGTCAGGAAAGGCCTTGTCCCACAAGAGTAAGAAATCCTTCACAGTGATTAAATCTTTAGGCCTGAATGGTGCAATTTAAAATTTACCAAATTGTGGATGTCGATATGTATATTTATATATAAAATATTATGTTGAGATTCATTCTATATTGAGATGAAGTAATAGCTAAGCATAGAAGTGTGTGTATTTAATATTTCAGTCATGTAAATTTCATGTATAGTTAAGCATTCACTGGTTATGTAATTCAATATGGTTATATCTACAAAGTATGTGAATGTCATGCATCATTGCACAGCCATGTCATGGGCACATGCCTTGCTTAAACCCTAAAAACAAAATGTACAAATTCTCTCATCTCTCCTTGTTTTTCTTCCAATTAGTTTTGTTTTGGAGTTGCGAAATGTAACCCACTCTATCTATGAAGCTGCTTTGAATGAATCATGCGCTAGTCCTCCTGGGTCCCTCTGTTCCATTACATTGTCTGGTGACCTTCTATTCATGGTATGAGTCCTATTCTGGTTTGACTATCCAAAGTGCATCACCTTACACATAACTGTTTTGAAATTCATTTTTCGCTCTGCTCTCTTCCCTAACTGATCAATGTCCCTTCACTGTCACTTTTCTTAATTTCTTGTCATCTGCTAGTCTTGTACATTCTCGTCCAAGTCATTTATATAAGCAACAAATAACAAGCGTCCCAACACCGATCCCTGTGCCACACCATTAGTCATCGGCCTCTATTCGGAAAAACAACTTCTGTCTACCACCCTCTGGTCCCTACCTCCGAGCAAATTTTGAATCTACATAACTAGCTCTCCCTCAATTCTATACGATCTAACCTTCCAGGCACTTTGCTAAATGTCTTACCAAAGTCTAAGTAGACAACATACACTCTCCTTCCTTTCTCTACCTTTTTGGTCACCTCTTCAAAAACAAAGAATCATTAAGGACGACTTTCCACGCACAAAGCTGTGCTGGCTTCTCCTAATCAGTCTCTGTGTAACCAAATGCTGGTAGATCATGCCCCTCAGAACTCCCTCCAGCAACTTTCCCACTGCTGATGTCAAGCTGACTTGGCTTGTCTTGTCCCCTAGCTTGTCCCTCCTATCAGAACAAAGTTCGTCACCTTTCAGTCTTTGGGAACCTTATTTGAGATACAGTGCCACAACAGACCCTTTCTGCCTTCGAACCATGCTGCCCAGCAATCCCCTGATTTAATCAGAACCTAATTACAGGACTGTTTACAATGACCAATTAACCTACCAACTGGCACATCTTTGGACTGTGGGAGGAAACGGGCATACCCGGAGGAAACCCACACGGTCATGGTGAGAATGTGCAAACTCCTTACAGGCAGCGGTGTACTGTAAAGTGTTGTTCTAACCACTTCGCTGCTGTGCCTCCCTATAGTAATAATAATCAGAATTTATGTAATTTGCCTGTTTAGAACGCAGTATTTACAAACATTGCAAAGTTATTATTCATTTTCTTTTTTTTTCACCTTCCTATTTCACTGTAGCCCTTTTTGCTTTAATGCTCTGGCCTCTGTTTTAAGGACTGGGAAGAATATTTTGCAATCATTATTTAAGGCAGCTTTTATTCTCTTTCCGTGCACCCAAATAAGTGAATACCACTGCTTACTCAATCCCATTCCACATCCCATTCTTACTATGGATTCTGCCCAAGTGTTGGGAATGTAGCAGGTAACATGGAAGGATTCCCTCCAATATTTGTAACACTTTCCTAATAAACTGTTCCCAGTTAAATTTTACATATACAGTTCAGTTTATGAAAAAGGATCTTGTGCTTTTCCGGCATATATGACGAATAAGCTCTTCTCGGGCTTCCAACCAGGTACAGGTATCGATTTTAACTGACAAACTCTGCCATCTTCATCAAGGATTATATCCCCATGGTCCATTCCTTCTGATTGATTCCTCCTCGTTAGGTTTCCTGGTTTTTCCATCGGCCCTCATCCAACCCACATCAAGGAGTACAGTGTATCAGTTTGTGTTACCAGGCGAAATCATTGCATTCGCAATAGCCATAGGATTAACTTCGGCACAAAACTACTGTGCCACACCAGTGGTTTTTGGGACTGCCTGATGAAGGAAGCCATTGAAATAAAATTAGAGAAAAAGAATGTTAACAAAGATGAAGGTCTCACTCTTAGTAAGAACTGGAATTCGATTGTAAACAAGGTGGAACCGTGGATCCGGTTGGATTAGGTCTAACCAATCAGGTGGGACGAATGACAGAGGTATAAACACCACCGGACTAGACATGCCCAGGCAACATCCCTGATGAAGGTGGCAAAGTTTGTCATCAAAACATCAGTTAAAATTAATATTTGTACCTGGCTGGAAGCCCGAGAAGAGTTTATTGGTTCTGTTTATATTTCTACGTCATTGTTCATTTGTCTGGCATTTGAATGTGTATGTATAAATGTGTGTGTGCACGCGTATGTATATATAAATGTAAATACAGTGCATTCTGGTTAATTGGGACATATCACAGCCCAATTAAGTGGCTGCCCCTATCAGAATCAGGTGTAATATCACTGGCATATGCTGTGAAATTTGTTGTTTTTGTGACAACAGTACAATGCAATAACAGATAATAGGGATAAAAACTGAATTACAGTAAGTATATCTATTAAATAGTAAAATAAGTAGTGCAAAAATAGAAATAAAAAAGTGGTGAGGTAATGTTCCTGGGTTCAATGTCCATTCAGAAATCAGATGGCAGAGGGGAAGAAGCTGTTTCTGATTTATTGAGTGTGTGTCTTTAGACTCCTGTACCTCCTTCCAATGAGAACAAGGCATGACCTGGATGGTGGGGGTCCTTAATGATGGACACCACCTTTTTGAGGCATTGCTCCTTGAAGATGTCCTGGATACTATGGAGACTCGTGCTCATGACGGAGTTAACTAAGTTTACAACTGTCTAGTTGATTTTAATTCTGTGTGGTAGCCCCCCACCCCCGTGCATGCAGTCTTGTTAGAATGCTCTGTATGGTACATCTGTGAAAATTCACAAGTATCTTTGGAGATATTGAAATATAGCCATTGTCATGCTTTCTTTGTAAATGCATCTTTATGTTGGACCCAGGAACTTGAAATTGCTCACTCTTTCCATTTTTGATTTCTCCGGAGGATTGGTGTGTGTTCCCTTGTCTTACACTTTTTGTAAAGTCCGCAATTAGTTCTTTGGTCTTACTGATATTGAATGCAAGGTCGTTGCTGCGACGCCACTCAGTTAGCTGATACATCTTGCTGCTGTATACCCTCTCACACCATCTGAATTTCAGCCAGCAATAGTTGTGTCATTAGCAAATTTGAGCTGTACTTAGCCGCACAGTCATGGATGTAGAGAGAAATTAATGGAAGCTTTGTGAAAATAGTTAAAAGGTATCAAAAAAAAAGATAAACTACTGTTTTGCAGTGTAACTAATTATGCGTTTAAATGAAATGTAGAACAAATTAGAATATTACCAATAATGCTGCAGTTCTATAAAACTGTAATAGTTCTCGATGGAGGAATTTATCCAGTGTTTTTTCGATTGACTAAAAATGAACAGAATCAGTGCAGATAATGAATTACTTTCATTGCCTTCCTGCATAAAATTTAAAAAAAACAAAATGATCAGAAATGATTGCTTTTTTAAATCGGCGTTCATTAGCCCAAATGGACGACATAACAAAAGCTGGTGGCATGAACATTGACTTCTCTAACTTCTGCTAATGCCCCACCTCCCCCTCATACCCCATCCGTTATTTATTTTTATACACACATTCTTTCTGTCACTCTCCTTTTTCTCCCTCTGTGCCTGTCAGCATGTGTCAAAATGTAAGGTGGAAGCAGGTTCGCAGGTTTGAGTGAGACAGGAGACACTGATTGCAAATAAGCACATTAATCATTTAGTTACAAACAGTAAAAATTAGACCAAACATCTCAGTTTCCCCCAAGTTACACAAACTACAAACCTAAGCATTCAACAGATACTTAGCTAGAAGTGCGAGCAGACCTTTTAAGTTTGGAGCACCCTTTCCCAATGGTTCTTCAGCACTGATCACTACCTTGTGTGAAAATGCGTGCTCTGTAGACAAAAGGACAGGGAGGCCAAATCTCCCATGCTATTCTTATTACCCCCCCCCCCCCGAGGCGCACAGAACCTGAGCCCGATACCATGGAGCACAAGCCAACTAATGGGAAAGAGCAGCTGCAAATTTTAAACAGGACAATCAGCGACCGACACGGTGCAAGCAGCTTTTGACCGGCAAATAAGCCCCCCAACTCCCACATGATGCATGCCTATACAGTTTGATATTGCCACTGTTGCTACATCAGAATTAAACTAGGTGTTATGATTACTCTAAACCTAATTATTCCATTGGAAGTGTCGGTATTTCTTTGTGACGCTCCTTACAATTGCTGAATGGATTGAATCTGAGTGGAGGTGGCCCCAGCTATAGAATTGGAAGGCTTGTCATATGAGGAGCGTTTGATTGCTCTGGACCTGTATCCACTGGAATTCAGAAGAAAAGGGGAATCTCATTGAAATCTATTAAATGCTGAAAGGCCTTGATAGAGTGGATGTGTAGAGGATGTTTCCTATGGTGGAGGAATCTAAGACAAGAGGACACAGTCTCAGAATAAAGGGACATCCTTTTAGAATAGAGATGAGGAGGAATTTCTTTAGCCAGAGAGTGGTGAATCTGTGGAATTTGTTGCCATGGGCACTGTGAAGGCTAATTCATTGGGTGTAGCTAAGGCAGAGGTTGATAGATTCTTGATTAGTCAAGGGATATGGGGAGAAGGCAGGAGATTGGGGCTGAGAAGGAAATGAATCAGCCATGATGAAATAGCAGAGCAGACTTGATGAGCCAAATGGTCTAATTTTTCTCCTATGTCTTGTAAATGTAACCCATTCCACTTCCATTCTCCAGTTTCACCCCCACCCCTTCACTCCTAAAGTATTAAGTTGCAGATACTCTATGAAAACTACCAAATGCATACTGTGTTTGCACTAGGGCAGTATGGTAGCATAACAACTAGCGTAATGCTTTACAGCACCAGCAGTCAAGTTCAGTTCCCACCTCTGTCCTTATTCTCCCCGTGACCATGTGGTTTCCTCAGAGTGCTCCGGTTTCCTCCCACATTCCAGAGACATACAGGATAGGGTTGGTAAGTTATAGGGATGCTCCGTTAGTGTCAGAAGCATAGTGACATTTGTGGCCTGCCCCCAGCATATTCATGGACTATGTTGCGCATCAGTGCAATCGGTGCATTTAATTGTAGATTCCGATGTACGTGCAACAGATAAAGTTGATTTTAACCTTTATTACTTTTAGTCAGTGGAGAATTTTTTCCTGAAAGTTCAAAATAATATTTTAACAAATAGAAAGCTTCTGAAACTTCAGTGGTAATTTTGCTTTGCAAAGCATGAGGCATATATTTAATGTAAAAGCTGATTAAAGGTTTCTTTGTGCTGCTTGACTTTCCATTTACTCTCCATGCTGGTGTTGGACTGGTGACAGAATTCTGTTGTTGCCTCTGTCTGGCCGGTGGCAGTTGGTGTATGGTTGATGGCCAGTTTTTTTCTGTGTGTGTTTATGCAGTATAGTTTAAGCTCAGCAGTGTTCAATCATTTGGTAATTATTTCTGCTCCATCTGATATTGGTATTGGTTTACTTTCGTCGTCTGTACCAAGATTGATTACTTTGTTAACTTCGTGGCAGCAGTACAATGCAATATATGATAATTATAGAAAAAACTGAATTACAGTAAGTATTTATGTGTGTGTATGTGTATATATAGATATTTTTTTAAGGTAGTGAGGTAGTGTTCATGGGTTCACTGTCCATTCAGAATCGAATGGCAGAGGGGAAGAAGTTGTTCTGGAATCACTGAGTGTGTGTCTTCAGGCTTTTGTACCTCCTCCATGGTAGCAATGAGAAGAGAGCATGTCCTGGGTAGTGAGGGTACTTGTTGGATGCCACATTTTTTTTGAGGCATCACACCTTGAAGGTGGCCTGGATACTCCAGAGGCTAGTGCCCATGATGGAACTGACTAATTTTACAACACTCCGCAGCTTACTTCAATCCTGCGCAGTAGCCTCCTTCTCCCCCCCCCCCCCCCATATCAGACAGTGATGTAACCAGCCCTAATGCTCTCCACGGTACACCTGTAGTAGTTTTGTGACAAACCAAATCTTCTCAAACTCCTAATGAAATATAGCTGCCATCTTGCCTTTTTCATAGTTACATTGATTCGGTTAGGTCCTCAGAGATATTGACACTCAGGAGTTAGATAGAACATTGAGGTAGAACAAAGTAAAACAATAACAATGCAGGATAAAGTGTAATAGCTACAGAGAAAGTCAGTGCAGGTAAGTAGCAAAGTGCCAAGTCAGAATAAGGTAGATTGTGAACTCAAAGGTCCATCTTATTTTGGTTTCTTTGTTTTGTGGCTCCCTGTAAGGAAACAAATCTCAAGGTTGTATAAAGTATACATACTTGGAAAGTAAACAACAGGAATTCTGCAGATGCTGGAAATTCAAGCAACACACATCAAAGTTGCTGGTGAACCAGGTCAGGCAGCATCTCTAGGAAGAGGTACGGTCGACGTTTCAGGCCCAGACCCTTCATCAGGACTAACTGAAGGAAGGGTTAGTCCTGATGAAGGGTCTCGGCCTGAAATGTCGACTGTACCTCTTCCTAGAGATGCTGCCTGGCCTGCTGCGTTCACCAGCAACTTTGATGTGTGATACTTGGAAAGTACTTTGAATTTTTGTCAGCCTCATATTTTGAGACTTGCGACAGGCACTTTTGTAGCAAGAGTTAAATTTGAATATCAAGCCACCAAGTTCAAGGACAGCTTCTATCGCACTGTTATCTAACTCTTGTACGATAAGATTTGATCTATCTCAACAGTATGCAAGGCAATCTTGGTACAGGTGGCAATAATGAACCAATAACAATATCAACTAGTAGTCATTAACTACTCGAAAAGGGGAAATACATAATCCAATGTCTGCTAGTTTTCTCCTTATGTATAATTTGTTAGTAATCTGTCATAAGAGGTTTAATGTATGCATTAACAGAGCTTCACTTTGTGATGGTTATCTACTTGGTATTTCACAGTATGCAGATTTGTTTATGCTAGATATGACAAGGGCTCAACTGTCTGTTGATTTTTCTGGTTTTGTTACTGTGATTTTACTGGAAAACTGCACTAAAGCAGAAGTAATCACTGACTTTTTCTGCCTTTAAATAGTCATCACTTGCACGGCATGCTCCATGTCAAGCCTCTTGTTGCTGAGTCCATGAACTATAATCAGTCAGACTGTGCTTGCTTATCTAAGATCTAGCCTGATCCCAATCTTTAACCTTTCACCTCTAGCCTTGTGTGTCACAGCGCATCCAGTACCATAAGATGCTTTCTGCTTCAGCTAGACAAACTCAATTAGTTTGGGACCCCTACATTCTTTGGATTGACCCAAGATGGTGTTTACTAAAATGAACTGTAAAATCTAGATTCCGAAGTTATTGATGCATAACTTCTCTGTAACTCTCTTCAAAGTTCAAAGTAAATTTATTATCAAAGTACTTGCACGTTACAGAATAATACCCTGAGATTCATTTTCTTTCAGGCATTTACAGTAGATCAAAGTAGTATAATAGCATCAATGGAAAACTACACCCAGGACTCTGGACACCACCACCAGGATCAGGAACAGTTAATTACCCCTCAACCATCAGGCTCTTGAACCACAGGGGATAACTTCACTTGTCCCATCATTGAAATGTTTCCACATCCAATGGACTCACGCCATCTTATGTTCTTGATATTTATTGCTTATTTATTTTTATTATTATTTCCTCTTTTCGTGTTTGCAGCTTGTTGTCTTCTACACTCTGGTTAAACATCCAAGTTGGTTCAGTTTTTCATTGTTTCTGTTATGGTTATTATACTATAGATTTGTTGAATATGCCCACGAAAAAATTATCTTGGTTATATATGGTGAGGTTTATGTACTTTGATAATAAAAATTACTTTAAACTTTGAACAAACAAATCAATGTGCAAAAGAAGACAAACTGTAAATACAAAAAGAACCTAATAATATTAAATAAGTAATTCTGAGAACATGACTTGTAGAGTCTTTGAAATTGAGTCCATAGGTTATGTTCAATGATCAGTTCAGAGCTGTGGTGAGTGAAGCTGTCCACACTGGTTCTGCATTGTTTTAGCATAACATCCAACCTACTCAGTTATTCCTCCGTGCTGAAATTCAGTGGCCTCGGCAACATCATTGTTTGTTGATTCTGTGAATCAATTGTGTTAGGTCTGTGGAAGAGGTTTGGGTGTTTTATTTTCTCTTTTCCCTCCTGTGGGTAAGTATAATCTATTGGCATATATTATGAAATCTTTCTTGGGAGTATCAGTCTTCAAATTTCTGGTCAGTTGGGTTGTAATAGTGTTGGAACACATTTGGATGGATTCTAGCTATGAATGTAGTGAATGGTGTTGACAGTTAAATTGAGATGTGACTGGTTAGTAGGTGGATAACTAAACTTCAGTATCTACTCTATAACTATAATTGCTATTATACAATTGAATTATTTATTGTAACAGGTCCGTCAACTAATGATAGTTTTCCCTCTGTTTCTGAAGTGAGATTTTTTGGTTTCTCATTTTTATCACAGATGTGCCCACTTGGTTGAAAAGTCTTCGGCTACACAAATATGCGTCGCTCTTCTCACAGCTAACGTATGAAGAGATGATGAACCTGACTGAACACCAATTGGAATCTCAGGTTTGTGGATAAATTGTCTGTCCTTTATTTATTGGGTAATCAAAATAATTTGTCTATTGTCTATTCACACTTTAATGAACTGCAGTGTGGTAAATGTACATTTGTAGCGATGTGCTACACACAGCGCTAGAATAACCACACGGAGTCGGTGAGTTGGAGTTGCGATGAAAGAGATTTATTCAAACTTCGCGGCCTGCTTTAAAGCCTTCCCGTTCCCGCCCTTTTTGCTGCCTGCCCTCTGCCTGCGCGCGCTGTTTCGTGAGCTGGTTCGTGGGTGTCAGAAAGTGGGTCGCCACATAACGCCCCCCCAGAACCGGCGATACCTCCCCCAATGTCCACAGTCTGGATCGGCCTCTGTTTGGGAGGTCTGCCCCTGCGCCGTGGTGCCTGAGCCTGGACCGGTTGCGCCAAGTCCACATGGGCCGGTTTGAGTCGGTCCACCGTGAAAACCTCCTCTCTCCCCCCAATGTCCAGCACGAACGTGGACCCGTTGTTGCTGATCACCTTAAACGGCCTCTCGTAGGGCCGCTGTAGCGGTGCCCGGTGTCCGCCCCGTCGTACAAAAAGAAACTTACAGTTCTGCAGGTCTTTGGGTACGCAGGTCGGGCTCTGTCCGTGCTGTGAAGTGGGTATGGGGGCCAGGTTACCGAGCCTCTCCCGTAGTCTGTCCAGGACTGCTGTGGGTTCTTCCTCTTGCCCCCTTGGGGCTGGTATGAACTCTCCTGGGACGACCAGGGGCGCGCCGTACACCAACTCGGCCGACGAGGTGTGTAGATCCTCTTTGGGCGCCGTGCGGATTCCGAGCAGGACCCAGGGAAGTTCGTCCACCCAGTTAGGCCCCTCCAGGCGGGCCATGAGAGCCGATTTCAGGTGACGGTGGAAGCGCTCCACTAGTCCGTTCGACTGTGGGTGGTAGGCAGTTGTGTGGTGTAGCTGTGTTTCTAAAAGTCTGGCCATAGCCGACCACAGGCTGGAGGTGAACTGGGCGCCCCTGTCGGAGGTAATGTGGGCCGGTACCCCAAAGCGTGCTACCCAGGTTGCGATCAGTGCTCGGGCGCAGGATTCGGAGGTGGTGTCGCTGAGTGGGACTGCCTCTGGCCATCTGGTGAACCGGTCTATCATAGTTAGGAGGTACCGCGCTCCTCGTGACACTGGCAGGGGCCCCACGATATCCACATGGATGTGGTCAAACCTCCAACGGGTGGGTTCGAACCGCTGCGGTGGAGCCTTGGTGTGCCGCTGCACCTTGGCCGTTTGGCACTGCATACACGTTTTGGCCCATTCACTGACCTGTTTACGCAGTCCATGCCACACGAACCTGTTGGAGACCAGCCGGACGGTTGTCCTGATGGAGGGGTGCGCTAAGTTGTGAATGGATTCGAACACCCGCCGGCGCCAGGCTGCTGGGACGACGGGGCGGGGTTGGCCAGTAGCTACGTCACACAGGAGGGTCCTCTCACCTGGGCCTACGGGGAGGTCTTGGAGCTGCAAACCGGAGACTGCAGTCCTGTAACTGGGGATCTCAGCGTCTGCCTGCTGTGCCTCTGCCAGCGCTGCATAGTCCACCCCCTGGGACAGGGCCTGTATAGTAGGTCTGGAAAGTGCGTCTGCCACGACATTGTTCTTTCCAGAGACATGCCGGATGTCCGTCGTGTACTCGGAGATGTAGGACAGATGTTGCTGCTGGCGGGACGACCAGGGGTCGGACACCTTAGTGAACGCAAAGGTAAGCAGTTTGTGGTCGGTGAACGCGGTGAAGGGCCTACCTTCTAAGAAGTACCTGAAATGCCGGATTGCCAGGTATAGTGCCAATAGCTCCCGGTCGAAAGCACTGTATTTGAGTTCCGGTGGTCGTAGGTGTTTGCTGAAGAACGCCAGGGGTTGCCAGCGACCCTCGATGAGTTGTTCCAGCACTCCACCGACTGCTGTGTTGGATGCGTCCACCGTGAGGGCAGTAGGAACGTCCGTTCTGGGGTGCACTAGCATCGCGGCGTTTGCCAAGGCTTCTTTGGTTTTAATGAAAGCGGTTGCGGCCTCTTGGTTCCAGGTAATGTCCTTGCCCTTACCCGACATTAGAGTGAACAAGGGGCGCATCGTTCGGGCTGCTGAGGGGAGGAAACAGTGGTAGAAATTCACCATACCCACGAATTCCTGCAAGCCTTTGATTGTGTTGGGTCGGGGGAAGTGGCGGACCGCGTCTACCTTGGCGGGCAGCGGGGTTGCCCCGTCTTTAGTAATCCTGTGGCCCAGGAAGTCGATGGTGTCGAGTCCAAACTGGCATTTGGCTGGATTGATTGTAAGGCCGAATTCACTCAGGCGGGAGTAGAGCTGGCGGAGGTGGGACAGATGCTCCTGCCGACTACTGCTCGCTATGAGGATGTCGTCCAAATAGATGAATGCAAAGTCCAGGTCGTGTCCCACCGCGTCCATTAGCCGCTGGAAAGTCTGTGCGGCGTTCTTTAGACCAAACGGCATTCGGAGGAATTCGAAAAGTCCGAACGGGGTGATAAGTGCTGTTTTGGGGATGTCGTCCGGATGTACAGGGATTTGATGGTATCCCCGGACGAGGTCTACCTTGGAAAAGATCCTTGCGCCGTGTAGGTTTGCTGCGAAGTCTTGAATGTGCGGCACAGGGTAGCGGTCTGGCGTTGTAGCCTCGTTCAGTCTGCGGTAGTCACCTCATGGTCTCCAGCCCCCCGTTGCCTTGGGCACCATGTGAAGGAGGGAGGCCCATGGGCTGTCGGACCGTCGTATGATCCCTAATTCCTCCATCTTCTTGAACTCCTCCTTCGCCAGTCGGAGCTTGTCCGGGGGAAGCCTTCAAGCACGGGCGTGGAGGGGTGGTCCCTGGGTCGGGATGTGGTGCTGTACTCCGTGTCTGGGCATGGCTGCCGTGAACTGCGGTGTCAGTACTGATGGGAAATCCGCCAGGACCCTGGTGAATTCATCGTCGGACAGCGTGATGGAGTCCAGGTGTGGGGCTGGCAACTGTGCTTCACCCAGGGAGAACGTTTGAAAAGTCTTGGCATGGACTAATCGCTTCCTTTGCAAGTCGACCAGCAGGCTGTGGGCTCGTAGAAAATCCGTGCCCAGGAGTGGTTGGGCCACGGCGGCCAGTGTGAAGTCCCACGTGAACCAGCTGGAGCTGAACTGTAGCCGCACCGTGCGGGTGCCGTAGGTTCGTATTGTGCTGCCATTAGCGGCCCTCAGGGTGGGTCCCGGTTCTCTGTTGCGGGTGTCGTAACTCGTTGGAGGTAAGATGCTGATCTCCGCTCCGGTGTCGACCAAAAAGCGGCGTCTCGACTGCTTGTCCCAGACGTACAGGAGACTGTCCTGATGGCCAGCCGCCGTAGCGATCGGCAGCGGCTGGGCCTTGGCATTTCCCAGGAATTTGCAGGGCGGTCTGCAGCGGTGGGCCTCCGTGCCCCACCGCTGGTGGTAGAAACACCATTGTTCATTGGGCTCCTCACTCCCGTCGCCGGGTTTTGTAGGCTCTGCTGCCGGGCCTGGTCTGGTCTGTCGTTGGGCACGCGGCTTGGTGATCTGTGCGACGGATGCCCCTCTCTCTTTCCTGGCATTCCACAGCACATCTGCTCGGGCCGCCACCTCCCAGGGTTTGCTGAAATCTGCGTCGGACAGCAGCAGGCATATGTCCTCAGGCAGTTGCTCTAGGAACGCCTGCTCAAACATGAGGCAGGGTTTGTGTCTTTCAGCCAGGGCCAGCATCTCGTTCATTAATGTTGACGGCGGCCTGTCTCCCAAACCATCCAGGTGCATTAAGCGGCGTGCTCGTTCGCGCCGTGAGAGTCCGAAAGTCCTTATGAGCAGGGTTTTGAATGCTGTGTATTTGCCGTCCTCCGGGGGCGACTGTATAAACTCCTTAACTTGTGCAACAGTCTCCTGGTCGAGGGAGCTCAGCACGTAGTAGTAGCGAGTGGACTCCGAGGTTATCTGCCGAATGTGGAATTGTGCTTCTGCCTGTTCGAACCATAAATGGGGTCGCAGCGTCCTGAAGCCTGGCAGTTGTAACGAAACTGCGTGAACAGATGCGGCATCGGTCATCTCTGGTCCAAATATCGTTTGGGCCGTCGGGGTCACCAATTGTAGCGATGTGCTACACACAGCGCTAGAATAACCACACGGAGTCGGTGAGTTGGAGTTGCGATGAAAGAGGTTTATTCAAACTTCGCGGCCCGCTTTAAAGCCTTCCCGTTCCCGCCCTTTTTGCGGCCTGCCCTCTGCCTGCGCGCGCTGTTTCGTGAGCCGGTTCGTGGGTGTCAGAAAGTGGGTCGCCACACATTTTTATTTTTATTTAGTATCTATTTGTTTAGTGGTACAGCTCAGAGTCGGCCCTTCCAGCCCTTCCAGCCATGCGGCCCCAGCAACCCCACAGACCCAAAGGACTGACTGAGGCCTTCATCAGTCAGGGTTGTCTGTAGATACTGCGTCCTAGCTGTCTAGATATGCAAGCCTGAGCAGTACAATATGGAGAGCAAGCTGTTACCCATATAGCAATCTCCCCTCCTCCCCCCCCCCAATGCATCTAGTGAACCCAAGGAATGCCAGAGACCAATATAGTTTGGTACCAACAGTGTCGCAGGAGTTGCCAGTCAGCGTTGAACTCAATGTAGGATTGCCTTAGGGACTCCAACTGTAGATTCTTCCCTCAGGGTTTACTCCCAAAGACTTCCCCACGAGTGTGTACAGCCACAAGGTTTTTAAGGCATCAGTAACCCACCTTTGCCCCCTTCTCCTGTCAGTAAAAACAGTTCCACCAGGCTTAGTAACTAAGCCACACATGAAAATCAGGAGCTGGACTTGGTTGTCAGTGGCTATTTGAGGTGCACGCCATTGGGGGCATTTTATAAGTAGTGGGAGCTTATCCCCATTACCACCCCTGACTGTGACACCTTAAAGAATCCTAATAACCATAACTTGAATCATGGGACAATTTACAGTGACCAGTTAACCTAACCCATACATCTTTGGACTGTGGGAGAAAACCAGAGCATCCAGGGAAAACCCACGTATTTCACAAGGAGGACAACCAGAACGGCACCGTAATTGAACTCCAAACCCCAGAATGCCCTGAGCTATAATAGCGCTCTGCTATCTGCGGCTACTGTGGTGCCCCATGTGACAGATTGCTAAAGTTTTGTCATACATATAACCCAGGAGGATATATTGAGTTAATCCAGATATGTATCTGATTTTCCATTAGTAAGTATTTGAGCATAAGGCATTGCAGCAGAATTAAGCCATTTGGCTTACTGAGTCTGCTCACCATTCCAACATAGCAGCTCCACTTTCCCCCGCAAACCTAATCTCCTGCCTTCTCCCCATAGTCCTGACTAATCCAGAAATTATCGACCTCCTCTTTAAATATACCCAATGACTTGGGTGTCACAACCTTCTGTGGCAATGAATTCTACAGATTCACCACCTCCTAGCTAAAGAAATTCCTCCTGAGCTCCATTCTAAAGGGATATCTTTGTACTCTGAGGCTGTGCCTCTGGTCCTAGACTCTCCCACTATAGGAAACATCCCCTCCAAATCCTCTCTATCTAGGCCTTTCAAGATTCAATAGCTTTCAATGAGATTTCCCCTTCCTCATTCTTCTAAACATCAATGAGTACAGGCACAGAACCATCAAACGCTCTTTATTTGTATCGTTCATTTGGAAGTGTGGGTAGTGGGTAGTGGCTCCATATGTCACTACGACAGGGCATGACGACCCTGCCTTACACGAGTCCTGGGCTCAGCTGGCTCCGGCTGACAGTACCCGGTATGGGCCCCTATCCAGGGTTACGGATCCCACCGCCTTGTGGGTATCTTCGGGAGAAGAGAAGGCTAAAGAGAAAACCCTACACAAATCCGGAGTGGAGCCCCTAAGGCGGTTGGATGGCGTATCACGTCACCTTCCAGCAGCTCCTGCAGCCAAGCTGATGCTAAATGTACTGCTTCGCATTCCTTTGGACCATATCCGTGAGGCTGAGTGGGGGATCTTGATGTCTGGGCAGCCCAGGATCTCCATATTCATCACCCAGGTCTGCACCCCAGGCAGGCGCATTCATTGCCTACTTAGACAGACAGAGCCGTGACATGACATTTGGAAGTGTTTGAGATGTTCTTGGGTGATGCTCTTTTTTACTCTTAAGTAGAAGTGTAGTGTCCCTGAGCAATATTCTGTTCTGTTTTATTTCCTTCTCCCTTATCCACCAATGATAACATTATGGGGCACTGTTCTATAGCTGCTTAAAGCTCTCCAATATATCAGTGGACCATAGTGAACTCAGTGACCATTCTTGTGTGATCCTGGTTACTGCTGGAGTTGGGGTGAGGTGCCACACACGAGCCCATGTCTGGCTTCCATCCAGGCTTGCTTCTTATTTCCTTTGGATGTAAGGCTTTCAACCTATGAATCTCTGTGAGACCCCCCCTCCCCCACCCATGACCTATTCTCTCCACATCCCTATCAACTTCCAACCAACTTCCTCCCTCAAGAGCACGAGATTCCACTACTCACCTGCACACTAGGGGCAATATACAGAGGCCAGTCACCTGCACCTTGATAAATTAGAGTAGTTGGAGGAATCTGCAACAGAGCACAGAATCAGAATCAGGTTTAATATCACCGGCATATGTTGTGAAATTTGTGGCAGCAGTAGAATGCAATACATAATAATAGAGGGGAAAAAAAACTAAATTGCAGAAAGTATATTTTTATAAATAGTTAAGTAAGTAGTGCAAAAATAGAAATAAAGAAGTAGTGAGCTGTGTTCATGGATTCATTGTCCATTCAGAAATCAGATGGCAGAGGGGAAGAAGCTGTTCCTGAATCACTGAGTGTGTGTCTTCAGGCTCCTGTACCTCCTTTCGGATGGCAGAAATGAGAAGAGGGCATGTCCTGGGTGAGGGGAGATTCCTTAATAAGGAACGCTGCCTTTGTAAGGCACAGCTCCTTGAAGATGTCCTGGATACTATGGAGGCTAGTGCCCACGATGGAGCTGACTGAGTTTACAACTCTCTGCAGTAGCCCTCCCCCCCCCCACCCCCATACATGACATGATGCAGTGAGAATGTTCTCCACGGTACATCTGCAGAAATGTGGAGAACATGGTGAGTCCTTAGAGATAGCAATGGAAGTCAGGATTCGAGCCACTCATCTAATAGATAAGGATGGGAACTTGTATTCTTGTTTTCTCCATGGTCACCTATCTCTGCAACATCTCACGGAATGTGTTCTTGTGCAGAATGTCACAAAGGGAGCACGGCACAAGATAGCTCTGAGCATTCAGAAATTACGTGAGCGGCAAGGTGTGCTAAAATCATTGGAAAAGGTGAGTCAAAGAATTTTTTTCTTCCCTTCCCCTGGTCCTATAGATAAAATCACCAATACAAACTGGCTTTTAACTTGCCCGTAAGACCACTCAGCAGATGGTAGCCCAGGTTGTGAATATTGCAATGGCCTTATTGCTCCTGCTGTTATGCAGTTTGTAATTACACAGCGCAGAAACAGCCCCAGCTTCTCCATGTCTTAGCCAAGCCCATTTGGTCCATATACTTCCAAACCAGGGATTCCCAACCTGGGGTCCACAGACCCCTTTCTTAACAATATTGGTCCATGGCTTAAAAAATAGTTGGTAACCCCTGTTTTAAACTGTTCCCATCCATGCACCTGTCTAAATGTTGTCTTTGTAATTTATGGGTGGTGGGGTAAAGAAACATCTCTACCAAAGGAAGTGTAAGGTGCTCCTTCCCTCCACCAGCCTGCGGGTCACCCTTGGGCAAGATGTAGCACCTGCTTAGCCCCCCTGATCATGGTCACATGGAGCTATGGGAGCAGATGGTGGATGGTCATATGAGCAGGTGGTACATATCACAAGTCCTGGTTATGTGACCACTGATGCCAGGCAGACAATCTCTGAAGAGTATTGTTAATGGCTGGGATCACCTGTCTTGCAAGGATACTGCCCAGAAGAAGGCAATGGCAAATCACATGTGTAGAAAATTTTGACGAGCAATCATGGTCATAGACCATGATCACACACATCATACAACACAGCATGTAATGATGATGAATCGTGGCCATTTCTACCAGTTCTTCTGGTAGCAGGTTCCATATATCTGTCCCCTCTATGGGGGGAAATAAGCCCCATCGAATCCCCTTTAATTTTTCTCCTTTCCTAGTTTGAGCTGCCTCTACTCTGGAAAGAAAGACTGTGACCATTCTGTTATGTTTGCCCCTGATGATTTTATATACAGTTGCAAGAAAAAGTTTGTGAATCCTTAGCAATTATCTGTTTTTCTGCAATAGTTACTCATAAAATGTGGTCTGATCATCATTTAAGTCACAATAATAGACAAACACAATCTGCCTAAACTAATAACACACAAGCAATAGTACTTTTCATGTCTTTATTGAACACATTGTTTAATCATTCATAGTCCAGGCTGTATGTGAACCTTGTATTTAATAACTGCTAGAATCTCCTTTAGCTGCAATAATTTCCACCAAATGTTTCCTGTAGCTGTTGATCAGTCTTCCCATGTACAATTTCACTACATCTTGTACAACTGTAACATGACATTCAATTCTTGCACTCTGTGTTCTGACCAACGAGGGGAAATGTAACAGATTTTTTATTTACTGCCCTGTGTACTCCTTGTCACTTCTGGGAAGGTATGTACTTGTACCCCTAGATCTGTTCTACAGTATTTTCCAGGCCCTGCCATTTACTGTGTAAATTTTGCCTTGGTTTACTTCCCAAGTTGCCATAGTGTGCACTGGTCTGAATTAAGTTTTCTCTCTCCACTCTCCGAGATGATCCAGATCTTGTTGAAACCTTCGAAAACCTTCACTGTCCACTCTATCACCAATTTTGGTGTTATCCACACTTCCAACAATGCCAACTACATTCTCATCTAAAACAATATAGTTGGCAAACAGTAGTAGACCTATTATGATCCCTACATTACACTGCCGGTCACAGGCCACCAATGTGAAAGCAATCCTCTATTACCATGAGACTCTTGCCATGAAGCCAATTTTGTATCTGGTTGGCTAACTTGTCCTGGATCCTATGTGATCTAAGCTTCCAGAGCAACCTACTCTGGAACTTCTAACAAAGGTCTTGCTGAAGTTTGTGTAAATGTCTACCACCCTGCCCTCTAATTCTCTTGGTCATCTCTTCATGAAAAACTCAAATTAAATTCACAATTCACGATTTCCCACACACAAACCCAGGTTGACTATCCCTCATCAGCCCTTGCCTTTCCAAATGCAGGTAGAATGTATGTTTCAGTATCCCCTGCAGTAATTTTCCTACTGCTGATGTTGGACTTATTGGCCTAAAGTTCCATAACTTGTTCTTGTGGTCTATCTTGAATACAGACACATTAGCTATCCTTCAGTCTTGCAATACCCTACCTGTAGCAAACAGTGATTTAAAAATATCTCTGCCTTCCCACAATGTTCTAGGATGCAGTTGGCTCGCCCTGAGATTTATCCACCAACCTTTTTTTGTAACATAAATATGTTTCAAGATATCACTATTCTCTTCCCTGAATTCCTGAGCTTCCATGACCTTCTCCACAGTAAAGATAGACGAGAAATATTTATTTAAGACCTCACCCATCTTTTGGGACTCCACAAAGATGACCACATTCTTAAGGATCTGTTTGTGTCCATGTTATCTGTATGCTCTTTATATTTATAGAATCTCTTGGTTTCTCTTTTACCTTGTCCGACAAAGTTATCTCATCCTCTTTTTTTTTAAATCCCCTTCCTCCTATTTCCCCTCTTAAATCCACTTCTATGTCCCTTATACTCAAAGGATTTGCTTGATCCTTTACCTGACATTCCTTTTTCCTGACCCAAGCTTCAATGTCCCACATCAACAAGAGTTCCCAAATTTTGCCAGGAACTCTTAACAGGAACGTGTTGACCCTCAACTCATCTCTGACTTGTCGGATGCCCTTTTGTGGGTTTCTGTCTAATCCATCAAAATTAGCCTTGCCCCCTTACTTGTGGACTAGTCCTGTCTTTTTCCACAACTGCACACACAAAATGCTGGAAGAACCCAGCAGGTCGGACAGCATCTACGGAGATGAATAAACATCAATGTTTCAGGCTAAGACCCTTCATCAGGGCTGGACCAGTAAAGCTTGTGATAGGGTGTCAGTCATCAGAAACTAACCCTGATTGTCACAGCCCTTAGGATCCACCACAAGCTGCCAAACTGGATCCACAATTAATTGGTTATAGGATGCAGTGTGTCAGTGGGCTTTCCACAACTGTGTTAATATTAATAGAATTATGGTCAATGCTCCCAAAGTGCTTTCCCCACTGATCCCTCAGTCACTTGGCCTGCCTTATTGCCCAGTAACAGACTGAGTGTTCTCCCTTCTTGTGCAAAAGGTCATTGGTGCTATTGGAACACCTTCTGGATGGCTTTAACACCCCCGCCAAGCCCTTAGCCCTATGGTAGTCCCAGTCAATATTTCCCACTATTCATCATCATTATGTACTGTGTCATGTGACGTAAATGATTGTGGTCTTTCCATTGACACTAATAGTTTTTGGCAAATTTTTCTGCAGAGGTGATTTGCCATTGCCGCCTTCTGGGCAGTATCTTTACAGGACGGGTGACCCAGCCATTATAAATACTCTTCAGAGATTGTCTGCCTTGCACCTCCTTTAGTAAAGATGTACTGTATCTCCACCTCTCTAGTCCTTATTATCTTACAGCTATTTGTGATTTGCTACTCTTAATTCCTGCTGAGGGGACAACCTCAATAAAATGACCATCCCCTCATTTCTAGATACCACCTGTTATAGTCTCACGATATGATCCACTAACCAACCATTAACTTGGCCAATCATGTCCACATTGACCAAGTAACCATTGATACTAATTGTATTTACTAGCAGTTGGTTTGCAGCCTTCATCATCTTGGTGATTCAAGTTCTCAGAGATATGAGAGACTCTTTACAATTTTTTTAAAATCCGAGAATTTGACCTCCCCACAGTAAATGGAATTCGTATCTTTAGGTGATGAGTTCCAGAGCCTAATCACCTCGTAAAAATAAATAGGTCCTTCGATCCACGAATCTGCACTAATATCACGGGTTCCTAACCTTTTTTATGCCATGGTCCAACACAATTAAGGAAGGGGTCTGTGGACCCCAAGTTGGGAACTCCTACCTCAGCACTTCCCCACGCATAGAACACTACAGCACAGAACAAGCGCTTTGGCTCACAATGTTGTGTTGACCTTTTAACCTACTCTAAGATCAATCTAACCCTTCCATCTTACACAACCATATTTTTCTATCTTAAATAAGACCATAAGATATAGGAGTAGAATTAGACCATTTAGCCCATCAAGTCCGCTCTGCTATTTCATCATTGCTGATCCAATTTTCCTCTCAGCCCCAATCTCCTGTCTTCTCCCTGTATCTCTTTATGCCCTGACCAATCAAGAATCTGTCAACCTCTGCTATACACGCACGCACGCACACACACACACACACACACACACACACACACACACTCTGGCTAAAGAAATTCCTCTTTATCTCCATTCTAAAAGGACACCCCTCTGTTCTGAGGTTGTGTCCTCTGGTCATAGACATTCCCACTATAGGATTCCCAACATCCTCTCCACATCAAGGCCTTTCACCACTTGATAGATTTCAGTAAGGTCACCACATATTCCTGTGAATTCTAGTGAGTAGAAGCCCAGAATCATCAAACACTCTTCATATGACAAGGCATTCAACCCTGGAATCATTTTTGTGAACCTCCTTTGATCCCTGTCCAGTTTCAGCACATCGTTTCTAAGATGAGGGTTTCAAAACTGCTTCTAATACTCCAAGTGAGGCCTCACTGGGGCTTTATAAAGCCTCAACATTATATCCTTCCTTTTATATTCTTGTCCTCTTAAAATGAATGCACTTTGCCTTCCTCACCACAGATTCAACCTGCAAATTAACCTTTAGGGAATCCTGCCCAAGGACTCAAATCCCTTTGCACCTGAGTTTTTTGTATTTTCTCTCCACTTAGAAAATAGTCAATCCTTTCATTTCTTCTGCCAAAGTGCATGACTGTACACTTCTTAACACCGTAATCTATCTGCCATTTCTTTGCCCATTCTCCTAATCTGTCCAAGTTCTTCTGTAGCCTCTGTACTTCCTCAACTTCCTGTCCCTCCTTCTATCTTCATATCGTCTGCAAACTTTCCAACGATGCTATCAATTCCATCACCCAAATCACTGACGTACAACATTAAAAGAATCGGTCCCAACACAGACCCCTGTGGAACAACACAAGTCGCCAGCAGCCAACCAGAAAAGGCTCCCTTTATTCCCACACTTTTCCTCCTGCCAATCAGCCACTGCTTTATCCATGCTAGAATCTTCCCTGTAATACCATGGGCTGGTAGCTTGTTAAGCAGCCTCGTGTGGCACCTTGTCAAAGGACTTCTGAAAGTCCAAGTACTCAACATCAATGGATACTCCTTTGTCTATCCTGCTTGTCTGCATTAAATGCCCATAATATATCTGCCTCTACCACCACCCCTGGCAGGGTGTTTCATGCACCTACCATTCTGAGTAAAAATGAAAAAAAAAACTTACAAGATCCTCCTCATACTTTCATTTAATCACCTTAAAGTTTTGCCCCCTTGTATTAGCCATTTCTTCCCTGGGGAAAAAGTCACTGGCTGTCAACTCAGTCTCTGCCTCTTATCTTGTATCAAGTCATTTCTCATTCTCCTTCACTCCAACGAGAAAAGCCCTAGCTCACTCATCCTATCCTCATCCTCAGATTCTGCCACCTACACACCAGGGGCAATTCAAGTGGTCAATCAACTTACCAATCTGTTCATCTTTGGAATGTGGGACAAAATCCATACACTGACGGTAATTGCCTGAATTCGTGGCAGGCAAATCTGAGTCTCTGACACTGTGAAGCAATGACTGATCCACTCTGCTGTTGTATGCCTCCCCTATTATATTTCCCTCTTCTACAGCCCTTTATCTCTTTCACCAATCAATTTCCCAGCTCTTTACTTCACCCCCTTCTCTGTTTCACCTATCACCTTGTGTTTCTTCCTCTGTCCCTCCCACCTTCTAACTCTGATTCCTCACCCTTTTTGTTCTCCAGTTGTGAGGAAGGGTCTCAGCCTGAAACATTCACTGTACTCTTTTCCATAGGTGCTGCCTGGCCTGCTGAGTTCCTCCAGCATTTTTGTGTGTGTTGTTATGAAATGCTTGCTTTTATATACAAGGTATTGAGTTTAAAACTCAAGAGGTTATGTTGCAACTTGCAAGAATTCTGGTTAGGCCACATCTGGAGTATTGCATACAGGTCTGGTTGCCCCACTGTAGGAAGGATGTTGAGGCTTTGGAGAAGATGCGAAAGAGGTTTATCAGGTTGCTGCCTGGTTTAGAGGACGTGTGCTATCATGAGAAGTCAGACAAACTTAAATTGTTTTCATTGGAGTGGCAGAGGCTGAGGGGAGGTCTGATAAAGGTTTGTGAGATTATGAGAGGCATAGATAGAGAACAGAGAGTATCTGTTTCCCAGGGTTGAAATGTCTAATACCAGAGGGCATGCATTGAAGGTGAGAGGGGGTAGATTCAAAGGGGATGTGAGGGGTAAGATTTAGTCATAGTCTTACTTTATTGATCCCGGGGGAAATTGGTTTTCGTTACATTTGCACCATAAATAATTAAATAGTAATATGTAAATTATGCCAGGAGATAAGTCCAGGACCAGCCTTTTGGCTCAGGGTGTCTGATCCTCCAAGGGAGAAGATGTAAAGTTTGATGGCCACAGGCAGGAATGACTTCCTATGACGCTCAGTGTTGCATCTCGGTGGAATGAGTCTCTGGCTGAATGTACTCCTGTGCCCAACCAGTACATTATGTAGTGGATGGGAGACATTGTCCAAGATGGCATGCAACTTGGACAGCATCCTCTTTTATTACTCAGACTGGTGGATGCCTGATATGATGGTAGAGGCAAATACATTAGAGGCTTTTAAGAGACATTGGTGTGGTAGGAGGGATTAGTGTTTGATTTGCTTTTTAACTAGTTCGGCACAACGTTGTTGGCCGAAGGACCTGTTCCTCCCCTGTACTGTTCCATGTTCTATAACAGAGTCATGGCACTGATCCCTATAGTGCATCACTTGTCACAGTTTTCCAATTACAAAAATAACCTTCTACCATCCTACATGTTATAAAACAGAAAATAAATACAGTGCATCGTGTATGGAAATTAATGGACAATTGGTTGTATTGTTAATTCTTAACAGGATATTCTCGAAGGAGGAAACCTGCGAAATGCCCTTCAGGAGCTACAACAAATAATTATAACTCCTATCAAAGCCTACACCCCACCTCAAATGACCCTCAAAGAGGGGCATGACACAGATTCCAGCAACTCTTCCAACAGCGCGGCTGGTCTGGGAACGGACAGCCGGGCAACGAAGGCAGCTGCCGAGAAGGAGTCGACATCTGTCAGCTTTCAATCCCAGAGCGTCTCAACATGTGACGGAGAGTCCGCCACAGCCCCCATATCAGAAGGTGACATTCCTGGACAATTCACCAGAGTCATGGGGAAAGGTTAGTTCCTAACTTTCCTTTAGAGTGAGGAAAGTTAGGTATGATTACTATTGATCCTGAGTTTCCAAAAGCATCAGGGAACACAAATATAAATGTAGCAATTGAGAGTTTTGAGGCTGTTTCTTGGCATTGGTACTTTGGTTCCTCGTATCTTGGTGCTGTTGGATCCTGATGCTTTTGTGATCTTTGGAAGTTAAGAATGAGGCACTAAACTTATTTGGTCCCTCCCTTGCTCCTTGGTACCATTGAATCCTGTTGCTTTTGTGATCTATAGGTTCTTCAGAAGTCAAGAGTGAAGTGTGAACCTAAGTGTTAAGAGTGGAAAACAATCAAAGAGGAGTCAAGAGAAGGGAGGAGAGAAACAGTCATGGTCATCTCATAGTCAAACTAGGGATCAGTGGATTCTGGCATGCTTTCAGAGGACTTGCAAAATTGCAAATGACACTCCACTCTTCAAGAAGGGAGAGAGGCAGAAGAAATAAAATCATAGAGCAGTTAGCCCAATCTCAGTGGTTGGGAGGATGTTAGAGTCAATTGTTAAGGACGTGGTTTTGGGCACTTGGAAACACATGAATTTTCAGAGGCCTTTGAGAAGGTACCACACAGGAGGCTGCTTACCAAGAGCCCATGGTATTACAGGAGAGATAGTAAGATGGATAGAGCATTGGGTGATTGGTAGGAGGCAAAGAGGGGGAATAAAAGGAGCCTTTCTCCCGTATTGGTGCTGAGAAACCAATAGTTTTTGCAATTTGCTATGAGGTTCACAGATCAATTAATATTTCCATTTACAATTAAAGCTTGCACTTGGGCTATTTAACCCATTGGCCCTCAAAAGGTTAGGACTTTATTCCTTGGAATGTAGAAGATAGGAGATTTGATGGAGGTATACAAAATTATGAGGGGTATAGATAGGGTAATGCCAAGCAGGCTTTTTGCACTGAGGTTGGGTGGAACTTCAACCAGAGTTCATTAATTAAGGGTGAAAGGTTAAAAGTTTAAGGGAAGTATGAGAGGAAACTTCATTTGGAGGGTCATGAGAGGGTAGAACAAGTTGCCAGCACAAGTGGTGAATGTTATCCCGATTTCAACGTTTAAGAGAAGTTTGGATAGGTACGTAGATGTTAAGGGTATGGAGGGTGATGAGCCCAGTGCAGGTCCAGGGGAAGTAGGCAGATTGAACGATTTGGCACAGACCAAATGGGCCTAATTCTGTGCAGTACTTTTCGATGACTCTCAGATTTTGAATGTGAATATAACACGATGAGTCATTGGACTCCATGTCCATGTCAGTCCATACTCCCCCTTCCCCAGCCTTGTATCGCTTTTGCCAATCAACTTCCCAGCTCTTGGCTTCATCCCTTCCCCTCTTGTCGTCTTCTATCATTTTGGGTCCCTCCCTCTCCCTCCCACTTTCAAATCTCTCACTGTCTCTTTTTTCCGTTAGTCCTGATGAAGGGTCTCGACCAGATGCTGCCTGGCCTGCTGCGTTCCACCAGCATTTTGGTGTGAGTCATTGGACGTTTTTTTTGGTCAAAATGGAACAAACTGCTAGAAAAAGAAAATCTTTTTCTGTGAAAGATAAGCTTCACGCACTTGACGCGATCAAGACTAAAAGTCAAACTCAAGTTGCACGAAACCTGGGGATACCAGAATCAACACTTCATGGCTGGAAATCTCACGAAGAACAGTTATGTGCGTCGCGTTGCAAAGTTGAAGAAGAAGCAGGACTAAAAGCTAACCGCCTGAAGGCAGCAAAAGATGTCAGCCTCGATGACTCCCTGTACGAGTGGTTTGTTCAAGCTCGCTCAGAAGGCCTTCCAATTTCCGGTCCTATTCTCAAAGCTCAAGCCAAGAAGTTTGACAAGCAGATCAGCAGAGAACCCTCACAGTTCAAAGCTAGCAATGGATGGCTAGACCGGTTTAAACGCCGTCACGGGATTTCTCAAGTGTTAGTGTCAGGAGAAATTTGCTCAGCCGACAGTGCCGCCGCAAGCGAATACCCGGCTGAACTAAAAACTTGCTTAGAAGAAGGTGGCTACGTGGAAGAACAAGTGTACAACTGTGACAAAACAGGCCTCTGCTACAAGATGATCCCAGACCGTACACTGGCTAGCAAAGATGACGCCCACCGACGTGAGGGGTTCAAACAACACAAAGGTCGCATGATGTTGTTGTTTTGTGCAAGCAAGATTGGAACACAAGTTAAAACTGCTCATGATTGGCAAATCTCGCTCGCCCCGCTGTTTCCACCATGTCAACATGAAGTTACTGTTTGAGTACACGCACAGCAGCAATGCTTGGATGACAAGTGTCATCTTTTGAGGATTGGTTTCACAAAACTTTTGCCCCTGCCATCTGCGCTGATTTGCTAAGCAAAAGCTAGAACCCAAAGCTCTCCTTTCGTTTGACAACTGTTCCGTGCATCTGCCAGCTGCCAACCTAGTAAGCCGTGACAGAAAGATCCGAGTTTCTTATCTCCCCAAGAACACTACATCCAAAGTCCAGCCCTTAGATCAGAGGATCATCTCTACAGTAACAACAACCCTGATTTTTTCGCGATGACATTCTATGGACCCAAACAATCGTGTTATAGCAGGGTTTCACTATTAAAAAAATGAAGTAGTGTTCATGGGTTTCTTGTCTATTCAGAAATCTAATAATGGAGGGGAAGAAGCTGTTCCTGAATCGTTGAGTGTGTACCTTCAGATTCCTGTACCATCTCCCCTGTTGGAAACAATGAGAAGAGGGCACGTCCTGGATGATGGGGATCCTTAACGATGGATGTAGCCTTCCTTGTTTCTTAAATTCCTTTGCCTAGGTCAAGTATAGGTCAAAGGCAGTTTATTTATTTAGAGATACAGTGCAGAATAGGTCCTTCGAGCCACGCCATCCACGACCCCTAACAACTCCAATTTAACTCTTAACCTAATCTCCGGACAGTTTACAATGACCATTTAACCAAAATAATATGCCTTTGGACTGTGGGAGGAAATCCATGCATTCCACAGTACAGAGGGCATTGGAATTGAACTCCGATGCCCCGAACTGTAATAGTGTCACACTAAAATTGCAGAATAGATCAGCCATTATCTAAGGAGAGAGTTAATGTTTCAGACTTTATCGGGGCAAAAAAGTAAGATACTACGAGGGTTAAGTTGCAGCAACAGGCAGCGGGGTGGGTGGAGGGAAAGTAAATGATTAGTGATAAGTTTAGAGTAATTCTCAAGTGCTGGTGGTAGAAGTGTGGCTGAAAGAGGGTTGCAAGGTTTTGTGAATAACATCGGTTGTGTCGGGGGGGTGGGGGAAGGGGTAGTACCCCCTCTCAGATGAAAGGACGCAATGTTGCGAATGTACATTCGAAAACGAGAATGTCTGCTTATCTAAAAATGTTGTCTTCAGCACTGAAATGTGCTTAGTCAGAAGATTGGGTGTGGTTCTCTTGAACTTGTGCTAAGCTTCTTTGGAATAGTGTGGGAGGCAGAGGTCAGAGTAGGATGCAGAAATAAAGTATACTCTGTGCTTTAAAAAATGCAGAGGAGAGAAATGGGTATGTTTTCTGTGTTGATAAAATTTGGTTGAAGGGAGCAGAGATTCTAACACTGTAATCTCTCTCTTTTCCTCAAGTGTGCACTCAGCTGCTAGTGTCCAGACCAGATGAAGAAAACATAAGCTCTTACTTGCAGCTCCTTGAGAAGTGCTTGGCACATGAGGTGGGTATCTGCAGGTTACGACAATCACTGTTGGCTGACGTGTACGTTCTTCTGCTGTGCATTCTAATGCTATTCATTCTCCTGCAGCACACACAAAATCAAAATCAGGTATAATATCACCGGCATATGTTGTGAAATTTGTTGACTTTGCAGCAGCAGTTCAATGTAATACATAGTAACAGAGAAAAAAAGAAAATTGTGAAATACAGGACTGAAAAGGATGGGGAAAAGTCAGACCAAGAAGGTGGGTGGAGGGGAGGAAAACGTACGAGGTGGCAGGTGATAGGTGAAACCAGAGGAGGGGGTGAGGTGAGGAGCTGGGAAGTTGATTAGTGAAAGAGAGAAAGGACTGGAGGAGGGGGAATTTGATAGGAGAGGACAGAAGACCATGGAAGAAAAGGAAGGAGGAGGTGCACCAGAAGGAGGTGATGGGCAGGTAAGAAGAGAAGGTGTGAAAGAGAAACAGGAATGGGGAATAGTGAAGGAGAGGAGGGCAACTACCAAAAGTTCGAGAAATGAATGTTCATCCCATCATGTTGGAGGCTACCCTGACAGAATATAACATGTTGCTCCTCCAACCTGAGTGCGGGCCTCATCATGGCTGTAGAAGAGGCCGTGGACTGACATGTCAGAATAGAAATGGGTGGCCACTGGGAAACATTCTTCTGTTCCATCTGATGTAATGTTTCTTCTGAAACCGAAATGAAACGGGCATTGATCCTGTTTCTAAATACCTTTTTCCAGCCCTAGCAATTGATGAAAAGGAGAGGAGGTAGAAATTTTACTATTTTCTGAGTCCCGATGAAGGGTCTCCTCTTGAAACATCGATTATTTCTTCCCCTGCATAGATGCTGTCTGACTTGCTGAGTGACTGCAGCACTTTGTGTGTGTCTTGCTCTGGATTTCCAGCATCTGCAGAATCTCTCGCGTTTAAAGTTTACTATATTGTATCTTCCTGTACTTCATAAAAAGATTGCAGTCAATGAACCACCTTTTGAAGTGTAGTCAAGGTGCTTGCTTTGTTGACAAATATGCAAGCCAGTTTGGATAGCTTAAAGTTGCCAGATAGTCCACACTTGAGGGACAGAGATGTTGGCCAAGGTATGGAGAAAATATGCCCTTCATACTCTGTCTTTGACTAATGTCATTAAAGTTGAGAACTCTTCCTCTAAACCTTTCCTCTAGATGTATTCATCATCATGCCTTTTTAAATTTTGATCATTCTCTTGTAACTCATTCCATATAGACACTATCCTCCGAACAAAGAAGTTGCCCCCCCCCCCCCACCACCCTCACTTAAACCTTAAACCTGTGCTCTCTAGTTTTTGGGTCCCTTTCCCTTCAATAAAGACTGTATACACTTACCAATGTTCTTCAAAACTGTATAACCTCTGCCAAAAAGTCAAAGTCTGTCCTGAGCCTACACCTCTGCCAAAGGAGGCGTAAGGTGCTTCTTCCCTCTGCTTGCTGCAGGGTCACCCTTTGGCGAAGTGTAGCACTTGTTTACCCCCTGCTCCTCAAAATCAGGGTCACGTGAAGCCATGGGAGCAGGTGGTAGATGGTCGCATGAGCAGCTGGTACATATCACAAGTCCTGGTTATGCGACCACTGACACCAGGTAGACAATCTCTGAAGAGTATTGTTAATGGCTGGAGTCACCTGTCTTGTATAGACACTGCCTAGAAGAAGGCAGTGGTAAATCACTTCTGTAGAAACGTTTGCCAAAAACAATCTTGGTCATTGACCATAATTGCCTATGTCATATGACACAGCACATAATGCTGATGATAGCTCACCCCTCAGTCTTCATCCCAAGGAATAAAATCCTAGGCAACACACACACAAAAGGCTTGAGGTACTCAGCAGGACAGGCAGCATCTATAGAAAAGAGTAAGCAGGCCAGCTGGTGGCGTAATGACATCGGCACCAGACCTGGGAGCGGAGGTTCCCAGGTTCGAAACCAGTCGGGTCCACTCCCGAGTACACTTTCCATCCGTGCTGGGTTGAATGACGAGATCGCAACTCAACCTCCTAAAATAAAAGGTAAAAGTACTGTGAAAATGTCTGTGTGAGGAGTGGTGTGCCGGTCAGTCAGTCTGTCTCTGTCTGTGTGTCTGTCTCTGTCTCTGTCTCTCTGTCTGTGTGTGTCTCTCTCTATCTCGCTCTCGCTCTCTCCCCTCTCCCCTCTCCCCCCTCCCCCCCTTGTAAAAGCCATGAAAAAGACATCATCACGTACACACGCACGCACATGCACAGACTCGCACGTACGCAGGCACACACCAAAAAGAAAAGGAAAAGAGTAAGCAGTCAAAGATGAAGGATCTCAGGCTGAAATATCGACTTTTTTTCCTTTTCCATAGATGCTGCCTGGCCTGCTGAGTTCCTCCAGCATTTTGTGTGTGTATTTCTGGATTTCCAGCATCTGCAGAGTCTCTTGTGTTTGTGAATAAAGTCTTAGCCTGCGCACCCTCTCCTATCACTCAGACCCTCACTTTCTGAGGACATTGTTCTTTGGACTCTTGCCAGTTTATTGACATCTGTCCATAACAGGGCGACTGAAGCTCTACACAATCTTCCAGACCTTGCCAACAAGGTTCAAACTCCTGTACTCAATTCTTTGACTGAAGGCCTGTGTGCCAAACACCTTCATCACCCTGACAGTTTGTGACAATGCTTTCAGCGAACTATCTACTCGTACTACTCCTGCATCCCTCCATCGCATAGGAGGTACAGGAGCCTTGGGCCCTACACCACCAGGTTCAAGAATAGTTATTACCCCACAACCATCAGGCTCCTGAACCAGTGTGGATAACTTCACTCACCACAATGAGCCTCAGGTCCTACACCACCAGGTTCAGGAACAGTTGTTACCCCACAACCATCAGGCTCCTAAACCAGTGTGGATAACTTCACTCACCACAATGAGCCTCAGGTCCCACACCACCAGGTTCAGGAACAGTTATTACCCCACAACCATCAGGCTCCTGAACCAGTGTGGATAACTTCACTCACTACACAGAGCCTCAGGTCCCACACCACCAGGTTCAGGAACAGTTATCACCCCACAACCATCAGGCTCCTGAACCAGTGTGGATAACTTCACTCACCACAATGAGCCTCAGGTCCTACACCACCAGGTTCAGGAACAGTTGTTACCCCACAACCATCAGGCTCCTAAACCAGTGTGGATAACTTCACTCACCACAATCAGCCTCAGGTCCCACACCACCAGGTTCAGGAACAGTTATTACCCCACAACCATCAGGCTCCTGAACCAGTGTGGGTAACTTCAGTCACATTCTTTGTATTATTTATTTACATATTTATTATTCACAACCTGCAGACTCACTTTTAATGACTCTACAACTCATGTTCTCAGTATTATTTATCTATTTTATTATTTGCATGATTTGTCTTCTGCAAATTGTTTTTGTCAGTCTTTGTTTATGTATAGTTTTTCATAAATTCTATTGAATTTTATTTTCCTGTAAATGCCTGCAAGAAAGTGAATCTCAAAATGACATATATGTACTTTTACTTCTGGTCAGTTCCCCTATGATGCTCAGAACCCTACAATTTAAACCATAAAACATAAGAGCAGAAGTAGGTTATTTGGCCCATTGAGTCTGGTCTCCATACCATCATAGATGTTTTATTTTCCCTCTCAACTCTGTTCTCCTGCCATCTCCCCACTTGATCCCTTTACTAATCAAGGAGCCATCAACCCGCACTGCAAAGGATGACTCTTGTCAATCCCTTTAATTGTATGCTGTGTTCCAGCTTTTAGAAAAGGATAGATTAAGGGTGGCACAGTTTGTGCATAGCCCCAGCAACCCAGTTCATTTATCATCGTTGTGAAGATTTTGTACCTTCTCACTGTGACCTGTGGGTTTCCTCCAGCATTCCAGGGATGTACGGGTTAGTACAGTAGGTAAATTGATCATATGGATTGTAATTGGGCAGCACGGCTTGTTGCACCGGAAGAGCCTGTTACCACACTGTATCACTAAAGAAATGAATAAAATGTTCCTTAGCGTGTTCAGCTGTTCAGTACTGCAAATCACTGTGGTTCAAATTTGCACCATTTTCCCACTCTGCAAAGCAAATATTAGTGGATGAATCATCACAGAACCTGATCTACCTTGACTTCTGCAAGGTTCCTGGTGTTGCATCTGTGTTTATGATGTTTCAAATGTCACCTTGCACATCATGTAGGTATTGGGTTTCTCTGCTGTCTTTCCCAAGCTAAGGCTCATCTCTCCGTGTGTTTGGTTCCAGGCATTTACGGAAACACAGAAGAAAAGACTCTTCTCGTGGAAGCAGCAGATGTTTAAGCTGTTCAGGTCCTTTCCTAGAAAAGCCTTACTGGAGATGCCAGGTGTTCGCCAGAGAAGGTGAGCTTTCCCTGCCAAGGGTAACTTCAGGTATTTAATGACATTTCTGGAAGAGTCTTCCACCTGCTTGTTTTTTTTTGCCAGGAGACAAAACCAACAAGACTAACATCTGTCATTGGGGAAAATACTGAAATCTATTATTCAAATAAAGCAAGACCTTTCAAAAATCTGAAGACAGTCAAGCAGAGTTAACATGGAAACCATTTGATAAGCTCTCCTCTCTAGAATTCCTTCCTCTCCAGCCCTTTACTTTCCAACCCACCTGGCTTCACCTATCACCTTCTAGCTAGCCTCCTTCATCATTCCCTGCTTCCTCCCACCTTTTTATTCTAGCATTTTCCCCCTTCCTTTCCAGTCCTGAAGAAAGGTCTCATCCTGAAACATAGACTTCCTGAGATTCATTTCCTTAGATGCTGCCTGACCTGAGTTTCTCCAGCATCTTGTGTGTTGATTCGATGAACTTGTTAGCATTCTTTGAGGATGGTTCTTTTAAACAAAAAAGAGGTGACTGTGGTGGAGAGTTGGGGGTAAAGAGGACTGAGTTGGGGAGGGGTTGGATGCCAAAGAGTATTTGATAGGGTGCAATGTCAAATATTACTGTAGAAGTTAAGAATAATATACAGTATCGGCACGCTTATTATTATTTTTTATTTTATAGAAATACAACATGATAACAGGCTCTTCTGGCCCCCAAAGAGTCTGTACCATCAAATTGCACCCATTTGACCAATTAACCTAGTAACTGATACATCTTTGGAATGTGGGAGAAAACTGGAGCACCCAGACCTATGTGGTCACAGGAAGGACATACAGATTCCTTGCAGAGAGCACTGAGAATTGAACCCAAGTCGCTGGACCTGCAAAGCATTGTGCTGCCATTCCACCCCACCATAGTTACTGGACTAACCTGCTGAACTAATCCGAAGGTTTTCAGTGGTTCGATGGTTCAATTTAATATCAGAGAATGTATACAGTATACAACCTGAAATTCTTACTCTTCACAGACATCCATGAAACAGAAACAAAAATCTAAAGAATGAGTGACAGAAAAATGTTAGAATCCCAAAGCCCCCCTGCCCCCTCCCGTGCACAAGTAGCAGCAAAACATCACCCCCCCTTCTCCTCCCCCTACTTGCTTCAGCAACAGCAAAGCCTCTAGAGTCCATCAAAAACCACTGTCCATCCTAAGAGTGCGACATCTCAACAGGCTCTCCCACTAATGAGGGGGAGAGAGAGATGTCGCTGCTGCCATACCGAGAAGGGAGACCCACAGCTCACTGTTTCGATGTTACAGTGTGCAGTGACGCTTATTGGAGTTCTGCCGACTCGAGAATCAGCAAACACTGACTCGGAGAGTGATAGATCGTTTGAGTGCAGAGGCCTCCTGCAGCTGTGCCAGTTGTCTGGGTTTCAATCTCCCGTGATGCTGATCTAATCAGAAGTCTTAGTTTTTGCTTTACACTTGGCACATTTAACATGAATGGAAAGGGGAAATATAGTGGGCAATACAACCAATTATTTAGGCACTAATCTGGATCCTATAGAATGCTCTGCCACTAAATGTTTAAAGTTCCAGAATATTCAGAAAGAATGTTTTGTAGCAAATTGGATTTGAATCTTGCAATCACATCTGTTTGAATCTGTCAGTGAAACAGGCACGCCCAAACTATGTATTACCTGATTCTCCAAATTAATGAACACCACAGTTTGATACTATTTATAGGATAAATGATTGACATTGAGAACAAAAGATGTATTCATTCAGGTGAGTTTTTTTAATAAGAAGTGAGTTTCAAATGCTACATAACGTTTACTGCCATTCAGCATATTATAATTAAAATGTGAGGGTCTAAAGCACTTGTACCAGATCTATTATGCCAGCTTTGATTTGTCCAGAAGGTTTTCTAACCAGAGAAATTGAATCCCTGTTGCGTTGGCAGTTCAAAGCCCTGTTATGACAACAGCACGATGAGATTAGAATGAGGACTATCAGGAGGATGTAGGACAGTGCAGCACAGGGACAGGCCATTCAGTCCGCTATGTTGTACCGAACCCAATCAGAGTCTGGTTTAATACCACCAGAATTCTGTTGACTTTGTATCAGCAGTATATTGCAATACGTAATAGAGAAAAAAAACCTGTGAATTACAGTGTGTGTGTGTGTGTGTGTGTGTGTTCATATATAATTTATTTATATATAAATAGTTAAATAAGTAGTGCAAAAATAGAAATAAAAAAGGTAGTGAGGTGTTCATGGGTTCAAGGTCCATTTCAAAATCTGATGGCACAGGGGAAGAAGCTGTTCCAGGATCGAGTGTGTGCCTTCACACTTCTGTATCTCCTTCCTGATGTTAACAATGAGAACAAGGCATGTCATGGGTGAAGGGTCTTTAATGATGGATACCGTTTTTTTGAGGCACTGCTCCTTGATGTCGTAGATACTATGGAGGCTAGTGCCCATGATGCAGCTGACCCAAGTTGAGAACTCTCTTCAGCTGACTTTGATCTTCCGTAATAACCCCTCTGCTTCCCCCCACCATACCAGATGGGGATGCAGCCAGTTAGAATGCTCTCCATGGTACATTTGTAAAAATTTTGAAGTGTTTTGGTGACATACCAAATCTCCTGAAACTCCTAATGAAATATGACTGCTGCTGTTCCTTCTTTGTAGCTGCATCGATATGTTGGGTCCAGATTAAAACCTCAGAGATATTGACTCCCAGAAACTTGAAATTGCTTACTCTGTCCATTTCTGATCCCTGTATGAGGAATAGTGTGTGTTCCCTTGTTTTACCCTTTCTGAAGTGCACAATCAGATGTTTGTGCAATCTGAAGGTGAGTGCAAGGTTTTTGCTGCGGCATCATTAGTAATCAAGCGGCCAGCGAAACTAATCCCTTCTGCCTACGCCATGTTCATATCCCTCCATCTTCCTCACATTCATGTGCCTATCTAAATGTCTCATAAAAGTCCCAATGTATCTGCCTGTACCACCATTCCAGGCACCCACCACTCTGTATATTTTTTTAAAAACTTGTCCCTCACATCTCCTGTGAATTTACTCCCCATATGAAATGGTTTGGGTTCTCTGCCTGCCTTTTTTAAGGAACCCAACTTGAGGATGATTCATTCTATCCCAGACTAATGCAGGTTTGGCCAGTTTCTTAAAACAAAGAGTGCAAAAGTGACTTTAATGCCTTTTGGTTCCGTTACATTTCAATGAATTAATCATTTCTAATTCCTGAGGTGCCATCTCTGCTGAAAGTCGAGTGCATTATGAAAGGAAGTGCTGCAATCATTTCCTTTGCTCAGTATCACAAACGACATCATACAAATGGCACATGGCCATTTATACTCTTGTGTTACTACGAACAATTCACACACAGTAAGCTCCGTCTAACAAACTTTTGTATTAAGACCAAGGAACAAAATTGGGTCATTTGGCCCATCGTGTGCTCTGCCGTTCCATCACGGCTGATTTATTATTCCTCCCTACCCCATTCTCCTACCATCTCGCTGTAACCTTTGACACCCTTACTAGTCAGGATCCTATCAACTTCCGCTTTAAATATACCCAATGATTTGGCTTCCACAGCCGTCTATGGCAATGAATTCCACAGATTCACCATCATCTGCGAAAGAAATTCCTCCTCATCTCAGTAATAAAATGACATCACTCAAGACTCCACAACCTGTAGAAAACAGCCTTTCCGCCTCCACTATTTCAGGCCTTTCAATATTCAGTTGGTTTTATTAAGATCCCCCTATTCTTCTAAACTCCAGAGCCATCCAGTGCACCTTGTACATTAACCCTTTCATTCCCGGTATCATTCTCATGAGCCTCCACTGTGTTAACAGAATAGAAGATCGGACAGTATAACACAAGAACAGGCCCATCAGGCCACAATGTCTGTATGATCATGATGCTAGATTTATGTCAATCCCATCTGTCTGCATGTGGTCTATATCCCTCCATTTCCTGCAGGTTCACATTTTAAATTTTACTTATAGATATGCAGTATGAAATAAGCCCTTCTAGCGCTTTCAACTGCGCCACCCCAGCAATCCCCTGATTCAATCCTAGCCGAATCATGGGACAATTTACAATGACCAATTAACCTACCAACTGGTACGTCTTTGGACCGTGGGAGGAAACCAGAGCACCCGGAGGAAACCTATGCATACAAGCTCCTTACTATCTAAATGCCTCGTACAGTGCTTCCTTGTGCAAACCTATACCCTCTGGTTCAGTTGGAGGAACAAAACCTTGGATTCCGTTTGGGTAGCCTCCAGCCTGATGACATGAATATTGATTTCTCAAACTTCTGGTAATACCCCCAAGTCACGCCCCCCCCCCCAATTTCCCATCCCCCTTTCCCTTTCTCACCTCATCTCCTTGCCTGCCCATCACCTCCCTCTGGTGCTCTTCCCACTTTTTCTTTCTTCCATGGCCTCTGTCTCTTTCACTAATCAACTTCCCAGCTTTTTACTTCATCCCTCCCCCTCCAAGTTTCACCTATCACCTGGTGGTTCCCACTCCTCTCCCCCCACCTTTTAAATCTATTTCTCAGCCTTTTTTCCTCCAGTCTTGCCAAAGGATTTCAGCCTGAAACGTAGACTGTACTTTTTAACATAGGTGCTGCCTGGCCTGCTGAGTTCCTCCACCGTTTTGTGTGTGTCCCTCTGGTTATTTGACATTTCCACCCTATCTGTCTTTTCTCATAATTTTATAGACCTTTGTCAATTTGTCCCTCAGCCTCTGACACTCCAGAAGAAACAACACAACTTTATCAGACCTCTCTGAATTGGTGCATTACCTAATCTGCCCACGTTGGACTGCTGGCCTAGGTTTGTGCTGGGACATCCTGCTGTTCGGCCCATTCTGGGCTGTCTGTTGAGCCACTCAGTCTCTTTAGAAACAGGATAGACATTCTGGCTCTAGATTTCCTCAAACCCTTGAAACAGGTGAAAATGTGGGATTAAGCGATATTTAAAATCCTGTTTACATTCAAGTTGGCCATCCATATCGTCTGTGCTCCTCTAACGGGAAATGGCTCACTAACCCTGCTGTGGTAGAACATACTGTACATGTGGGGGAGCTTTACAGGAGAGGATTCAGTTCTGAAATTTGGGATACCTGTTGCCCCAGTAAGAGTGAATGACGGGAAAAGTAAAACCATTTAAAAAAAAACAACATGGAGTTAAGGATCTTTTGATAAAATGTGGCTTTAACAATGCCACTCATCATCATCTTAAACCCTTCACCAACAGCAGCTCACCAGAGTCCTCTGTCCTGGGCCAGAGGTTAATCGATCCTGTGGCTTCTGCTTTCACCACACAACTTCATAAGTCTTCTGTTGGCATTTCTGCAGCGCTGGGTTTTTAAGGGATGGGGTTGCTAGCGCCAAGCCCAACCCTCCTGTTACCGCAGCTGGGTTTGGAAGCGCCAAGTGGAGTTAATGCCGCTCATACTGCCCAGTAAGGTGTTGTCATTCATTACACTGTCAGATTTGTGCTTGTTTACAGAAATGTTTTTGTGCTCTTGTTTTCCAGCTGGGGCTTTGGTCAGTCCAGTTCCCTCCCCACAGCCGGTTCTGTGGTTGGTGGCCTGAACCGACGAGGCCAGCGGCCATTCCAGGTCCCTCCAAGGGGTCTTTCTACAAACCGCATGGGTCTGATTGGCACATCGGCTGCTAATCTGGGTGGTGTTTCTCCAAGACACACACTTAACCCACTGGCAAGCCAAGGCAGGCAGGTTAGTGTGTTTATTATGAAGTAGCGTTTGTGTGCAAAGTGAATACATTTGGAAGGTCTGTTTTGATGCAGATACTTTCAGTTTGGCTGAACCATTCACCAGGTTAATCTCATAGTCTGAATTTCAAATTAGGTTGTATTTATTTATTTATTCAGAGGTACTGCATGATAATAGGCCCTTCCAGCCCACTGAGCCCAGCTGGAGTTTAGAAGAATGAGAGAGGGATCTCATTGAAAAATACCGAATATTGAAAAGCCTAGATAGAGTAGACACAGGGAGGATGTTTTCAGTAGTGGGAGAGTCTACGACCAGAGGGCACAACTCCAAAATAGAGCGATAGATAAGTACAACACAGAACAGGCCCTTCAGTCCATCTAGTCTATGCTGAACCATTAAACTGCCTACTCCAATCTACCTGCTGCTGGACAATAGCCCTCCACCCCTACAATCCATGTACTTCAATTAAATATTGAAATTGAGCTTGAATACGCAATTTGCGCTGGCAGCTCATTCCACACTCTCACCACCCTCTGAATGAAGAAGTTTCCCCTCACTTTCCCCTTCAGCTTTTCACCTTTCACTCTTAACCCATCTCTAATTTTAGTCTCACCCAACCTCAGTGGAAAAAGTCCACCTGCGTTTACCCTATCTAAACCCCTCAATTTTGAGTGCAATGACAGCCCTTTAGAACGGAGATGAGGAGGAATTTCTTCAGCCAGAGAGAGGTGAATCTGTGGAATTCATTGCCACAGACGGCTGTGGAGGCCAAGTCATTGGATATATTTAAAGCAGGGGTTGATATGTTCTTGATTAGCAAATGTGGAGAGGGTTCAAAGGAGGTTCACCATAATGATTCCAGGATTGAAAGACTTATCATGTGAGGAGCGTTTGATGGCTGTAGGCCCATACTCACAGGAATTCAGAAGAATGGGGGTCACTTCATTGAAAGGCCTCTATAGAGTAGATGTGGAGAGGATGTTTCTTACGGTGAGGGAGTCTCAAACCAGGGGACAGGGCCTCAGAATAGAGATGTGTCCATTTAGAATGGAGGTGAAGAGGAATTTCTTTAGCCTGACAGTGGTGAATCTGTGGAATTCATTGCCAAGTCATTGGATATATTTAAGTTAGAGGGTTTTAAATTGTTGATTAGTCTGGGCATGAAGGGATAGAGGGAGAAAGCAGGAGATTGGGGCTGAGGAGGAAATGGAGCAGCCGTGGTGAAGTGACGGGGAGAACCCGATGGGTCAATTGGCCTACTCCTGTAGTTCATGGTCTTGTATGTTACTGTGAAAAGGCAGAAAAATGGGGTTGAAAGGGGAAATGCATTGCTTTGAATGAGCTGAGTGTATCCACGCTCAAAAAGGAATTCAAGTTCTGGGGTTATAGCTATCGAAGAAGCTCAGGTAACCAAGTTTTATCATTGATAACACTGTTTTGTGTGACTGCGAGAATGTATGATTATGTTCTTTCAACGGATAATATTTAAGCTTCTATTGAGAGGAAATTCAACCATGCTGAGCTAAGCACATCTTCCCTTTCCTAACAGAACCTGTGGTTTGCCAATCCTGGTGGCAGTAATAGCATGCCGAGTCAAAGTCGCAGCTCTGTGCAACGAACCTACTCTCTCCCTGTGCACACCTCTCCGCAAACCATCCTGATGTTCCAGCAGGCAGGTTTGTAGCTGGTCAGCTTCTGATCATCTCTTCTTTCTTCTCTGGAAAGAAATAAAGAAATGGCAAAGTTTTAAAATACTTGGAGATCCTGTATCAGAATTAGAATCAGGCCGAATATCGCCAGTATGTGTCATGAAATTTGTTGTCTTTGCTGCAACAGTACAATGCAATACATAATGATAGAGAAAAAAGTTGTGGTTTACAGTAAGTATACAGTTGCAAGGAAGAGTTTACAGACCCTTTGCAATTACCTGATTTTCTATATTAATTACTCATAAACTGTGGTCTGGTCTTCATCTAAGTCTCAATAATGGGCAAACACAATCTTCCTAAACTATTAACACAAACAATTGTACTACTTCTTGTCAATACTGAGAACACCATTTAAACAATCACAGTCTAGGTTTAAATAAGTATCTGAACCTCTGGGGTAACGCCCTCTACAAAAGCTATTTGGAGTCAGGGGTCCAATCAATGAGATGAGATTAGAGGTGTGCAGTGTAGAGGTACCCTGCCCTATATTTTAAAAAAAAGACACACAAAGTCAGGTTACTGGCAGAGCATGCTTTTCTCAAGATAGATCAGTTTATGTGCACCATGCCTCGATCAAAACAACTCTGAGGACCTTAGAAGAATTGTAGAGATGCATGAAACTGGAAACTACAAAAGCATTTCTACAGACCAGAGTGTTCATCAATCCACAGTAAGAGAAACTGTCTACAAATGGTGGAATCTCAGTACTGTTGCTACTCTCCCTGGGAGTGGGTGTCCTGCAAAGATCACACCAAGAGCACAACGTGCAATGCTGAAGGAGGTGACAAAGAACCCAAGGGTAACAGCAAAGGACCTGCAGAAATCTCTAGAACTTGCTGAAGCCTCTGTTCATGTGTCCACTATAAGAAAAACACTGAGCAGGAGAAGTGTTCATGGAAGGACACCATAGAGGAAACTGCTGCTCTCCAAAAAAACACATTGCTGCATGTCTTAAGTTTGCAAAAGACTATCTGGATGTTCCACAGCATAACTGGGACAATCTTCTGTGGATAGATGAGACAGAATCCAAACCTTTTGGGAGAAATGCACACTGCTATGTTTGGAGGGAAAAGGGGACTGCACACCAACACCAAAACTTCATCCGGACTGTGGAGCATGGTGGAAGGAGCATCATGGTTTGGAGCTGTTTTGCTGCATCAGGGCCTGGACAACTTGCAGTTGTTGAGGGAACAGTGAATCAAAATTATATTGAGACATTTTACAGGAGAACGTCTGGGTAGCAGTCTGTCACCTGAAGCTTAATAGAAGTCCAATAATGCAACAAGATAATGATCCGAAACACAAGAGTAATTCAACAGAATGGTTTAAAAAGAAGAAAATTCATGTTTTAGATTGGCCAAATCAACGTCCAGACCTTAACCCAATTGAGCTGCTGGGGCATGACATGAAGGGGACTGTTTATGCAAGGTATTTCAGAAATATTGATGAACTAAAACAGTTTTGTATAGAGGAATGGTTTAAAATTCCTCTTTGCAATTGTTCAAGTCTGATTGGTAGCTACTGGAAACGATTGGAGGTTATTGCTGCTGAAGGAGATTCTGTCAGTTTAAATACAAGGGTTCAGGTTTTTCCCAGCCTGGACTGAATGATTAAACAGTGTGTTCAATAAAGACATGAAAAGTACAATTGTTTGTGTTATTAGGTTAGGCAGATTGTTTCTCTATTATTGTGACTTAGATGAAGATCAGACCACATTTTATGAGTAATTAATGTAGAAAACCGGGTAAATGCAAAGGGTCACAAATTTTTTCTTGTATCTATGTATGTGTGTGTGTGTATTTTTTTTAAATAGTTAAATTAGTGCAAAAATAGAAAAAAATAATTAGTGAGGTAGTGTTCATGGGTTCAATAACCATTCAGAAATCAGATGGCAGAGGGGAAGAAGTTCTTCCAGAATCGTTGAGTGTGGGTCTTCAGGCTCCTGTACCTCCTTGCTTTTGGTAGCTATGAGACAAGGCGTGAGCTGGGTGGGGGGGTGGGAGTCCTTAATGATGGATGCTGGTTTTTTAAGGCATCAGTCCTTGAAGATGTCCGTAATACTACAGAGATTAGTGCCATGATGGAGCTGACTATGTTTACAACTCTGCAGCTTATTTTGATCCTGTACGGTTGCCGCCCCCCCCCATACCGGATGGTGATGCAACCAGTTTGAATGCTCTCCACAGTAGAAGTTTCCAAGTGACAGACCAGATCTCCTCAAGCTCTTACAACAGGAATTCTGCAGATGCTGGAAATTCAAGCAACACACATCAAAGTTGCTGGTGAACGCAGCAGGCCAGGCAGCATCTCTAGGAAGAGGTGCAGTCGACGTTTCAGGCCCAGACCCTTCGTCACGACTAACTGAAGGAAGAGTTAGTCCTGACGAAGGGTCTTGGCCTGAAACGTCGACTGTACCTCTTCCTAGAGATGCTGCCTGGCCTGCTGCGTTCACCAGCAACTTTTATGTGTGTTGCTCGTCAAGCTCTTAATGAAATATAGCCGCTGTTTTCCTGCCTTTGTAGCTGCATCAGTATGTTGGACCCAGGTTAGATCCTCAGAGATATTGACACCCAGGAACTTGAAATTGCTAACTCTCTTCACTTCTGATCCCTCTCTGAGGACTGATGTGTGTTCCCTTGTCTTACCCTTACTAAAGTCCACAGTCTGTTCTTCTGTCTTACTGACGTTGAGTGCAAGGCTTTTGCTGCAGCACCATTCACAGAGGGAGTGAGATGTTCCATTGTAGAGTAGAAAGTTGAGAGGTTTTAGTTTGATATTGGGGAACCTGAGGAGATGTAGATCAGATGAAAATCTGCACCAGAAAGCTAATCACATGCAAAACGCTCCGTGCATAATCAGACTGTATTTGCACCTTCTAAGGGACTCAGATTTGTTTCACCCAGAAAGAACAGCTGTTAACATCACTGGAAATAAATCCCAGAATACTCAGCAGCCTTTGACCACAGAAACGGAAGGACAGGACAGATTTTGGTATTCACTGTTTTGGTTTACTAAGGTTTTTTTGCTATTTTACCAGAATGTCAAGTGCCAGTGACGGAACCGGAGATTAACACGAGATTGGAGTCCCTTTGCCTCAGTATGACAGAGCATGCCTTAGGAGGTAGGTCTTCCACCATGGATTCCACCTTGAATTCTACGGGCTGAGTGGAAATCACTTGGGAAAAGGATGTATGTTGTTACTGCCCATCAGAATTTGAGATTACACCATTGTACAGAAAGTTGACTGCATCAAGCATAGACACACTGGATAAAGAAGCAGGTCAGAAGCTGGGTGCTCAAGTGTCTCACTTGAGCACCCAGTCATTCCTCATTTCACTCTTCAGTCATTCCTCCATCTGTAAGGTGAAGTGATGTGAATATTGGCGGAAACTGTTCATAGTTACTCGACAATAATGTGTTTGGTACCATCCAGGGCAGGAAAAAAGCACTGTCACCCTAAATATTCACTTCCTGTAGTGCTATGTATAGAACACACCACAGTTACTTACTGGGGTCTCTGACAGCCGCTACTGAGGAGGGTGCAGATGAGGAAATCCTTCACCTGCACATTCACCTTCAGATTTTCTGCTTGGACATATTGATTAGGGGACTAAGTGCTGGAGCACCACTCCTTCACTGAAAGCTGCAAAGGTTCAACACTCCAGTTAATCATCACCATATTGGCTGGGCAATAAATGCTGGTAGTGTATTTATGGGAAAATTGTTGTGGTGTAACGTCACCTCAATGAAGATGTAGAAGTCCTAAAGGGAAATTGTAGTGACCATAGGATAAACGAGCTTTATCTATGACTTGCGTTTGGGGAGATTGTTACAATTTCTTGGGTATTCTGAAGATATTAACCTACAAGGATTGGATCTGAATGTATTCAACATATACTAATGTTACCACAATGTAGTTCTTTCTCTCTTCGCTTCACCACCACTTCCAGTTTTAACAAATCAGTAGGAAGCAGAGTCCTGGAGTCACACAGCAAGCAAACAGGTCCATCTGGTCCACGCTGCCCACAGCAGTCTTGCCTGCTAGTGTCAGTTGCCCACATTCAGTCCGTCTATGTACCTATCGTAATTTTGGAATTGTACCCACCTCAACCATTCCTCTGGCAGCTCATTCCGAGTACTGTGTAAAGAGGTTACATCTCAGCTCTCTTTTACATCTGTCCAAATGACCCTCCCGAAGCCATCAGATTTGTAAAGATTGAAATCTATTTTGTAGCAACAGTGTATGTGCTGCTGTAGTGGTTGCACACCTGAGGAGCAAGCTTCCTCTGTGAAACCCAGAATGCCAAGACTTGCAGGGACATACATTACTGTGCAAAAGTCTTAGGCACCCTAGATTTTTGCTTAACAAGGTTTCAGGTGGTATGGCCTCCACAGAGCCCTGATCAGCCAAAGTCTGCAGAAGATCTGTGGCAGGTTCTCCCAGGTACCTGGAACAACATACCAGCTGACTTTTTTATAAAACTGCACGACAGTGTACCGAAGGGAATTGATGCAATTTTAAAGGCAAAGGGTAGTCACACCAAATTTTGATTTGATTTAGTTTTTTTTTGCTGTTTATTGCTCTTTATAGTAATTTTTTGATATTTGAAACTTTTCATTAATTTTGAAATCATTTTTGCATTACAGAGTTTTTTACATGTGCCTATAATATATAGGCACAGTACCATACAATATATACTTTAAACTTCATTTTTAGATGTGTTCCTTCAGAGCCAGCTGTAATAATAGATTAAACAATTGCTATTGAGCCCTTAACCTATTGGTTAAGGGAGTGTGAATTTGATTGGAGGAAAAAATGATTTTATACAATGTTAATGCTTTGGTGATAATTTGATCTGAAAATGGTTCTTCAATATATAGGTTTCAAACTCCTGCAAGTGCACTTCTCACACGACCTCTCGTTCCAGAACACATCCTACACAGTCAGGAAAACTCACCAATGCCTCTACTTTCTGAAGAGAGCTGGAGTATGCACATCAATACTCACATTGTGCAGATGCATAGTAGAGAGCATCCCAACATGCTGCATCACTGCCTGGTAGTGAAACTGCACTGCAGCAGACAGCAGGTAGTCAAAACTGCCTAATGCATCACCAACCTCTCCCCTTCCCCGCCCCCCCCACATCAAAGACATATATACAGAAAGGTGCTGGAATAGGGCCAGTAATGGTGGCATTGTGGTTAGCAGAACAATTTACAGTACAGGCAACGTGGGTTCAATTTGTGCCAGTGCCTGTAAGGAGTTTGTACCTTCTCCCTGTGACTGCATAGGTTTCCTCCAGTTGCTCTGGTTTCCTCCCACAGTCCAAAGATGTATCAGCTGGTAGGTTAATTGGTCATTGTAAATTGTCCTTTGATTAAATCGAGGGATTGCTGGGTGGCGTGGCTCGTATCTCAATAAATAAATACCCTGTTGTCTCACTCCCATCAGGGAGGAGGCTATGTAGCGTCCATGTCAGGACCACCAGACTCAAAAATGGTTCTTCTTCCAAAGCATTAAGGCTGATCAACACCTCCACCCACTGACCCACCCCACCACACCCCCAGCCACCACTACTTTATCATTTCCTGTCAATCACCTTATGTACAGAGTACAGACACTCCTGTGCCTAGCATCACTTTATAGACATAGTCAATTTATGTATATAAGCTATCTTATATGTATTGTGTTGAGTATTATTGCATAGATAAAACCCATTTGTCAGGTGGCAGAGGCAAGTTTAGACAAGAAACAGTAGTGATGGAACTGTCTTACAGTGATACCGCTGACATAATTTCCTTTCACTTTAACAGATGGAGTGGACAAGACGTCAACTATTTAGTCGGCCGTATTCCGCTTGTGAACACTTGTTGAGAGACTGACATTACACAACAGCTGCAGGAAATGCCACTGATGTTTGATGGGGTCACTACACCTTACAATGTATATTTTCGCTGATCTTTATTTAACCTCAGGGGAATCAGACTGAAAGCCAAACTAGTTTCAGTCTGTTTCCCATTATATTTTTTACTTTAACTTTTTTTTCTTCAGTATCCATCTGGTTAAAGGTTCAGCACCGGTACAAATACATTTAGCTCAACTTAATTTAAAAAAAAACTGGGAACTAATATGAAATTAGTGATTGACAGTGCAAGGTGCTGAGCAGTGCTCATGACAGAGGAGAGACGGGAACTCTTGGACTGATATAATGGTCTTAATAGAAACCTGCATGCGTTAATTACTGTGTGGTCATTCAGGTCTGGTACCGATGCATGCAGTACTTAGCAGCTGTGCAGATCTGGAGTTTGTCTGTCTGTCACTAATTTAACAGAAAATCTCTGGTCAAAGTGATGCAAGCAAGTTAACCATTTAAGAAATTTAAACTATCTAAGAGATGTTCTGTTCTGAAGCACGCATTACTAGATAAAACAATGGTTGCATTCGCGAAACAGCTCCAGCATATTCATTGAGGGGCTGAAGAAAGTGGAGAAAAATAACTGACATTTTTTCTGGGGTTATATCTGTGCATTTGTGCTTGTATTGATGGCAAAAATACATTTACACAACTCCAAGTTAGCACTGTTTGGACTGAATTTACTCTTGTACTTTACGGTTGATATTGTATGTCCAATTTCTACGCTGTGGACCTGTAACAGGAGCCAACTATCTCCTTTTCTTTCTGATGCACTTCTCGCTGCCTTCCCATCCAGCCCATCCTGGTTGCTTTCAATTTAACTGAGATCTTGAAAGAGTCTTACCCCAGAGCATTTGGTTTACTTTGGAATTCCGTGAAGGCTGCCGTGATCTTTCTGGAAAAGGGTGGCTGATTCTTGGAACACCAAGCAAGAGATGCAGACCCTAGTTGTAATTTCCATAGCGGTGTAACAGTTTGGGGGAAAAAAAGTCCCTGTATTGGGTTGGCTGGTGATGCTTTAAGGAGCAACACCTAGAAACATGGATAAACAATCTGCAGATGGTCTGGGACTGGATCCAATGGTTGAACTTCAAGCGGCTGAAGGATTCTGTCATTGACCCATGAGACAACATCAGTCCTTTCAAAGCATAAAGCAGGCAATGCACTCCCTTCCCCCTTCACCTGTGTCCCACCATCTCCCTGATTCTTTACGGCTTATCACTGACATGTTAACCCCCTGAAACCCAGAGTGAAACTTTTTCATTTCCTGAACTCTTGTTCTTGTACCAGAGCAGCAGAAAAAATCTTTCTACCAAGGTCTTACAGATCACCTGTAATGTATCCAACCCCAGAGAATGCTCCCACCCACATGCCATTGAACAGCAACATGCCAGGGAAAGACCAACATCTGCAGGTTCACTTTGGCAACCAGCAAAAGGCATTGGAGAGAGAGAATGTGTTCACTGAAATATTTCAAACTGAAAACTTCCACTTTCTGTGTTTGCATCCTAAATGCAGAACTGTCTGCGTAAAATTGACGTGGATGTTTCATATTTGCAGACAAGTTTCTTCTTGTGCCTTTGCTTTGATGAGAAGTGTTACTACATATCAGTGGGAATGTGGACTAATTAAGCCAAAAAATCAGTCTTGCCTTTGAACAATTTCTCGCCCCAATTAAACAAAATGCAACATGTTACCAAGGAAAAGAAAGTTCTTCTGTAATGATGCTTTCAGAACACGATATTTCTTTTGATGTAAAGAACGATAAACATTTTTTGCTGGAAAAAGTTAACAAAGCAAAGTATTTGGGAGTTGTGTATTTGTAACTTCCCAGTTGCTTAGTTACATTTAAGAGTTCATGGGTCATAACTTTCTAGCATGAGGCACAGAATGGGGGAGGGGGGTGTGTATGTTCAAAGAAAAATGGTTTCATGTATATAGTGAACGTATGTATGGAAAAGTGAGAATAATTCTTGAAAGGGTTTCAGTGCTATAAGGGCCTGTTTATATGAATCACTTTTTTTGCCTGGAGTCTTGTGGCTTCAGTAGTAAAAGGACTTTTATGTGTTTACATTTTAAGAGGGAAGAGGGGGCATGTATAACACAGGCATGGCTTTAAATGACTTTGGATTTCAGTGGTTCTCGTCAAGAGAATTATTCCAAATTTGTCCATTTGGTAAGAAGCTGTCATCTTGAAGAGGCGTGCACAAGGCGGCCATCTCAAACGATCAAACACTGTGTTGTCTGGGCTTGGTCAGTGATACCATGATGGTGGGAAAGGATTGCCCTCACCTGCTGGCAGAAATCCACTTTGTAAAAGAAAAAGGCAACTATGGAATTGGAGAGCCACAAATTTATTTCTGTCTGTTTCACAAATAATCCACTTGAATGGGACGCCAAATCATCCTACATATCTTCATGCTCTTCAGTCGCCAGGCTCCTGCAAAACAATTTGCTTTGCTGATTTCAGCATCAGCAAACTGAGATACATTTCCTTTGCAGCATTCAAACAGAAGCAAAATTTTGACAAAATTCCACATTAGCAAGAAGAATCTCAGCTGAAATTTGTACCTTCAGATCTGAACTGAGCACAAAATGTGTATTAGCAACAACCCCTTCTTCTACCCTGTTGCAGAGTCACATGGATTGTATTTTTGAAGTTGATATAACAAATACCACGGGGACTTTATTTTAAGCCAGGGTTTATACCTGAGAGTTGGTCTGTTATTCCAGGCAGCATGCAGAGTGCATAGATGCTCCTTGTCTTTTCTGTTTACCTTGTGGTTTATCTCGACTTTGACAAGCATTCAAAAGGCTTTGTCCGTCCTAAATATACTGGACACAGAACTATCCTCTAAGCAAGAATGTCCCCACTTCACTTGCCCTTTTTTTTGGTACCTAAGCTCCTCTCATTCTGTGAAAGTGAGATGCCCTTGGTGTTTTCTGTCCTTGTGTCAGTGCATTTACTTGTAGAAGGGTTGTCTTTTAGTTGTTTTGCTTGCTTGCTTTCTGGTAAAGGGTCTCTCGCTGTTTTCTGTGCTGGCCCTCTCTACCTGTGATAGTCTAGACTCCAGTTGGGTGCTGAAGTTGTTTCTTTGGTACAGGGAACCCTAGCCCAGCTGTGTTAGAGCATGTTTACACTTGGGTCTGTTTAAACATGCACCTCGATAAATTATTTAAGTTAGGCTTCCATCAGTCTCCGCTGAACCAGTACATCTTGCCATCATTTCTGTTAAATGTTATTGAAACTGGAAGTGTGGCTGGTTCCTGGAAGAATGCATGTGTTTGGCAAACATCTTCCAAATTGCAACTCAATGTTGCAAACTCCATGAAAGGACTTCACTCTTCAGTTAGTTTTATTTTTCTCCTTAAATGAGCTGTAACTCTCATCCTGTGCTGCAGCCCCTGCATTGTAAGTGTGCCAGAACAGTGAGGCTATCTGAAGCTTGCCTCTTGGGTTGTCCCAACTCCATCAGTTCTGTCCCTCTCCCTACACGTTGGACTCCAGTCACTCATCCCTGGCTCGCCAGCATTGTCACCCCCGGCCGATCTGTCTGCAGGCTCTAAGGTCTGACCTGTGACCATCTGGGAAAGAAGGACACGAGGCTGCGTGATCTAACATCCTCAGCTGAATTCAAAGCTACAAAACTGAGGACAGCTACCCAAGACATTAATCTAACCCTTTCCACTAACTAAAATACTTTGTTCGTTAAATGTTCTGATCTGTGGCAAAGTTGTTGATGCTACAGGTCATGACTAAACTTTGTGTAGGTTTAATATTCTATTAATAGTTCTCTATGAAGGATTTGCTTTTCTTCTTTGGAAGATAAAAGCATACAGGCAGTGGTGATTGTCACAGAGAACAGTTTAGGGGAACACTTTGCCTCCTTTGTAATGCAAGGTAGCATCCCATGGCACAGCTCATTACATTTTCAGCAAAAAACACTTTGAAGTTGGAATCTGATGAAAGATGGGCTGCTTTTCTGTCTGGAGAATTCCAACAGCAATCTTGAATCACTCATCTGTCACTGAGGAATTGCATAGCTCTGTATAATCCAAATTCAGTTATTTACCTTGCTGCTTTCGGCCTGTCCGGGACTAATATCACCCCCCCCCCACACCCCCACACTCACTCTCACTCAGTATCAAGGTTCAACACATGCTGGCTTTCATCCTGACGGATTCAGCCAGTATTGTCCCTTCTCCCTATTCAGTCAAAGCAAGGTGAGGACTAGGTTTATAAATAGCCCACATTACTGTCTCGGGTGTATTAGTGAGTGTTGGAGATTTTTTTTTGGGTATCAACTGCTGCACAATTGATGAGGTGCTACTATAGCAACAGTTTCCTGTTTCAGTGCAACACAAAGTGAGCGATTTGAGCAACCCTCACCCTCCCATGTGGTTCAGTCCTGTTCACACAAGCTGTGGCCTGTGTGCTTGAGGGTCTGGTGTGTATAGGCCCCTTCAGGGAAGCAGTGCATGGCTCTAAGTAACGTCATCCTGAGCAAGCACCTGAGTCTTCCCATTTCATAGCTTTGCAGCAGCATTTAGATTATTTAACTGGTCGATTAAAACACTGCTAAAATCTATTTGTAATCTCTAGTTACGGGGATATCTGTTTTCCAGTATCCTGTGTTATCCTGTATAAAACACACTGGCTTGGAAATCAGTGCTTTGTCGTTTTGGTACTTTTAAATAATTCTAAACCTGCTGAAGACAGCGATTAAAATGTATGAAGTTTGAGAGGTTTGATTAACACCCAGTTGGTTTGTCTGGAATTCAAAATCTGTCGACAGTAACTCGGACGGGACGGAATTCTGTGACTTCCTTCAGTGGATGCCAAGCTGCACCTGAGTGATTGGCCGGGCCTATGTACTCGCTCCAGGAATGGACTGGGGAGTGGACTACTCTAGAAACCCTCTCAGAAGTATCTTTTGTGGGGGGGGGGGGATGCAAGTCAAGAGGATTTGCCCGCTTTTGACTTCTAGATGTGACTGGGTTGTGTGCCTTTTGTACTGTGCGGTGTACATCAAGCGGGGCATCTACTTAACTGTAGATTTGGGGTTTAAGATCTGGAATGAGTCACACCAGATGGGGGTCTAAGCCAAAGTCATTTAAAGTTTGTTGTGTTTCAAACTTCACCCTTTTTTTTTACAAGCTACGATACATGTTTAAAACACAAGTTAAGTAACCTTTTTTTCTATTACACGATTATTATTAAAAAGCCTTTGCAGCAGGTTTGCTTCCTCGTGTAAAAGGGAAGTTGTACTTCTCGAGACAGAATTGGATGGGGTATGGGAGGGAGGGGGGAGGGCTTGATGTATAAAGAAATGGTGGAAATACCGAAGTAAAGTTGGAGCTGGTGTTGAAGAGATTGAGGTCTGTAGCAGCGATGTTTGCTGCTGGGCAGGGAGGGGAAATTTAATAGCCAATCTTTGGAATATGCCTGTTCCTTAAATATTTACTTTTCCAAGACCGGAACGGACTCATTCCTGGTTTCTAAGGTTTCACTTGTTCCCTTTCTTTTAGCACCTTGGCAATCAAATGTGTTGGGAAAATATCCATTTCTGGGAGGGCACTGCTGAACTGTGGGGCCTTTTACCTCCTGCATGTAACTTCCAGTCCTGGATAACAGGCAACAGGTTGTTTCATTGTGGTGTAGCCATTCATTTACCTCTGCCCACTCTCAGCCTGATTTAACCCTGCAGGATCCCGTCTTGTTCAGGATGCTACTGGTAACTGCACCTCACCCACAGAAATCAGAACTGTCACAAGTGTGATACCTCAGCTGCCCATGGGCTGGTGGTAGTTCTGAACTGAGTAATTAACAGGCTTCCTAGACCTCCCAGTCAGTTTCCTTCAGTCCAGTAAGGGCCAGTTTGGGTGTCGGGTGTGAATAGTGTTGGGCCAAGCCGTGCCACCCACAGTATTCAGCCCATCTGTTGACACTTGCCCATTTGGTTATCTGATCAACTGGCTGGCTGCTGTACGACAAGAAGAGAAATAAAATATTACTGTTCCAGTCGTTACTTTGTTTTGTGTGTTGTTGGGAGTCGGGGGGTGGTGGGGAGAGAGAGTTCAGTTCCTTCTAGAGATGCAGTGAAATTTGGACTGAACGACTTTCTGTGGAATAAAACTTAAAAGGCACTCCCCACACCTGTTCTTTTTAAATTAAAAAAAAAATTGAAACAAATTGTGAGTTCTTTACCCTTGTTGATTCTGGAATTTGACCCTAATATTATTAATTTGCTAAACTTCAAAAATATCCACCCCTATGCAGGCTGAAGCCTCTCCATGAAACCAGGAATCTCAGCTCTGGTGTAAAGTTATGACATCCCTTTGTGTTCTGTCTGATGCCACGAAAATAATTTTCTTACTAAACAATAAATATGCAAAAGTGAGTAAGTGTTGCAGTTTTCTTTGCTTTGCTTTGCCTGCACTGCCCTGTTTTTATTTAAAGACTGTGGCTGTCTGTTTGGTCAGTTTTAACCTTGGCCTAAATTTCAGGTGCTTTCTGTTTTCTGATTCTGCCATGGCTGGGGTTGAGGGGGGGAGCACTTGGGGACTGAGGACTTGTCTCCTCCACTTTCACAAGCACGTGCAGCACAGAGAGTGGGAAATAAGACATGCAGTTCATCACTGAAATTGCCAGATTTAAAACCACTGAGGTTCGTTAAATTATTAACAAACTACCAGGGAACCTGAAAACAACTACAGGGAGTTAGGAAAGAAGCAGAGAAGCAGGACCACAAGGGTAGTCATCTCGGGATTACTGCCTGTACCACGTGACAGTAAGTATAGGAATAGAATGAGGTGGAGGATAAATGTGTGGCTGCGAGATTGGAGCAGGCGGTAGGGATTCAGATTTCTGGATCGCTGGGACCTCTTCTGGGGCAGGTGTGACCTGTACAATAAGGATGGATTGTACTTGAATCCCAGGGGGACCAATATCCTGGCGGGGAGGTTTGCTAAGGCTATTGGGGAGAGTTTAAACTAGAATTGCTGGGGAGTGAGGGGGAACCAAATTGAAGAGACAGGAAGGGGCAGTTAGCTCACAAATCGAGAAAGCTTGTAGACAGTGTGAGAGGGAGGCAGGTGATACAGAAAGGATACACTCAGACATGGTTTGAGATGTGTCTATTTTAATGCAAGGAATATCATGAACAAAGTGGATCAGCTTAGAGCGTGGATCAATACTTGGAGCTATGATGTTGTGGCCATTACAGAGACTTTGATGGCTAGGGGACAGGAATGGCTACTTAGAGTGCCAGGCTTTAGATGTTTCAGAAAGGCCAAGGAGGGGAGCAAAAGAGGTGGGGGCATGGCACTGCTGATCAGAGATAGTGTCGTGGCTGCAGAAAAGGAGGAAGTCATGGAGGGATTGTCTACTGGGTCTCCGGGTGGAAGTTAGAAACAGGAAGGGGTTCATACTGGGTGTTTTTTACAGACCACCCAATAGTAACAGGGACAGCGAAGAGCAGATAGGGAGACGGTTTCTGGAATGGTGCAATAATAACAAGGTTGTTGTGATGGGAGATTTTAATTTCCCCAATATTGATTGGCTTCTCCCTAGAGCAAGAGATTTAGATGGGATGGAGTTTGTTAGGTGTGTTTAGGAAGGTTTCTTGACACAATATTTAGATAAGTCTAAAGAAGAGAGACTGAACTTGATCTGGTATTGGGAAATGAACCTGGTTAGGTGTCGGGTCTCTCAGTGGGAGAGCATTTTGGAAATAGTGATCACAATTCTATCTCCTTTACCATAGCATTGGAGAGGGATAGGAACAGACACGTTAGGAAAGTGTTTAATTGGAGTAAGGGGAAATATGATGCTATCAGGCAGGAACTTGGAAGTATAAATTGGAAGCAGATATTCTCAGGGGAATGTGGCAAATGTTCAGGGGATATCTGTGTGGTGTTCTGCATAGGTATGTTCCAATGAAACAGAAAGGATGGAAGGATACAGGAACCATGGTGTACAAAGGCTGTTGAAAATCTAGTCAAGAAGAAAAGAAAAGCTTACGGAAGGATCAAAAAACTAGGTAATGAGAGAGATCTAGAAAAGCTAGCAGGAAGGAGTTTAAGAATGAAATTAGGAGAGCCTGGAGTCATGAGAAGGCCTTGGTGAGCAGGATTAAGGAAAACCCCAAGGCGTTCTACAAGTATGTGAACAGCAAGGGGATAAGACGTGAGAGAATAGGACCAATCAAGTGTGATGGTGGAAAAGTGTGTATAGAACTGGAGGAGATAGCAGAGGTACTTAATAAATACTTTGCTTCAGTATTCACAACGGAAAAGGACCTTGGTGATTGTAGGGATGACTTACAGCGAACTGAAAAGCTTGAGCATATCGACATTAAGAAAGAGGATGTGCTAGAGCTTTTGGCAAGCATCAAGTTGGATAAGTCACTGGGAGCGGACGAGATATACCCCAGGCTACCGTGGGAAGAGATGGAGGAGATTGCTGAGCCTCTGGCAATGATCTTTACATCATCAATGGGGACGGGAGAGGTTCTGGAGGGTTGCAGATATTGTTCCCTTAAAGAAAGGGAGTAGAGGTAGCCCAGGAAATTATAGACCAGTGAGTCTTACTTCGGTGATTGGTAAGTTGATGGAGAAGATCCTGAGAGGCAATATTTATGAACATTTGGAGAGGCACAATATGATTAGGAATAGTCAGCATGGCTTTGTCAAAGGCAGATCATGCTTTATGAGCCTGATTGCTCAATTCTTTGAGGATGTGACTAAACTCATTGATGAAGGTAGAGTAGTAGATTTAGTGTATATGGGTTTCAGCAAGGCATTTAATAAAATGCCCTATGCAAGGCTTATTGAGAAAGTAAGGAGGCATGGGATCCAAGGGGACCTTGCTTTGTGGATCCAGAATTGGCTTGCCCACAGAAGGCAAAGAGTGGTTGTAGATGGGTCATATTCTGCATGGTGACAAGTGGTGTGCCTCAGGGATCTGTTCTGGGACCCCTTCTCTTTGTGATGTTTGTAAATGACCTAAATGAGGAAGTGGAGGGATGGGTTAGTAAATTTGCTGATGGCACAAAGGTTGGGGGTGTTGTGGATAGTGTGGAGGGCTGTCAGAGGTTACAGCGGGACATCTATAGGATGCAAAACTAGGCTGAAAAGTGGCAGATGGAGTTCAACCCAGATAAGTGTGAGGTGGTTCATTTTGGTAGGTCAAATATGATGGCAGAATGTAGTATTAATGGTAAGACTCTTGGCAGTGTGGAGGATTAGAGGGATCTTGGGGTCCGAGTCCATAGGACACTCAAAGCTGCTGCACAGTTTGACAGTGTGGTTAGGAAGGTATATGGTACATTGGCCTTTGTCAACCATGGATTGAGCTCAAGAGCTGAGAGGTAATGTTGCAGCTATATAGGACCCTGGTCAGACCCCACCTGGAGTACTGTGTTCAGTTCTGGTCACCTCATTACAGGAAGGATGTGGAAACTATAGAAAAGGTGCAGAGGAGATTTACAAGGATGTTGCCTGGATTGGGGAGCATGCCTTATGAGTGAATTCGGCCTTTTCTCCTTGGAGCGAAGGAGGATGAGATATGACCTGACAGAGGTGTATAAGATGATGAGAGGCATTGATCGTGTGGACAGTCAGAGACTTTTTCCCAGGGCTGAAATGGCTAACGTGTGAGGGCACAGTTTTAAAGTGCTTGGAATTAGGTATAGATGTCGGGGTAAGTTTTTTACGCAGAGTGGTGAGTGTGTGGAATGGGCTGCTGGCAACGGTGGTGGAGGCAGATACAATAGGATGTTCTAAGAGACCCTTGGATAGGTACATGACGCTTAGAAAAATAGAAGCCAATGGGCAACCCTAAGTAATTTCTAAAATAAGGACATGTTCGACACAGCATTGTGGGCCGAAGGGCCTGTATAGTGCTGTAGGTTTTCTATGTTTCTATGAACCGTTAGATGCTCTTTATAAAGGATGTCGTGGCTTTAGAGAAGGAGTAGAAGAATTTTACCAGGATGCTGCCTGGTTTAGAGGGCTAGACAAACTTGGGTTTTCCTTGGAGTGCCAGAGGCTGAGGGAGATCTGATTGAGGTTTATAAGGTTATGAGAGGCAGAGATAGAGTCGACAGGGAGTATCTGTTTCCCAGGGTAGAAATGTCTAATATCAGAGGGCATGCATTGAAGGTGAGGGGGGTAGGTTCAAGGGGGATGTGAGGGGTAAGTTTTTTTTTACTCAGAATGTCTTGGATACCTGGAATGCGCTGCCTGGTGTGGTGGTAGAGGCAAATACATTAGAGGCTTTTCAGAGACGTTTGGATAGGCACATGGATGTGAGGAAGGTGGGAAGGGTGAGTTTAGGGATATGGACATGGTATAGGTAGGAGTGATTAGTGTTTGGGTGTTTTTGAAAAGCCTTATAGCTGGTTCAGGACAACACTGCGGGCCAAATGGCCTGTTTCTGTGCTGTACTGGTCTATGTTCTAAATTCAAACTCTAAATTTGCATCTGCTAAGTTGTGTTTCAGTGTTAATAGGTGGGTGCTGATCTCTGGTGGGTGTGTGGTTGCAAGCTGAAAATCCAAATAGTCTCTGTAGCAGGGAAGACTGAAAACCTTGATTTAAAAATAAATATTTAAAGCATAGATTCTTGATATAGTTAAGGCATGAAGGGATATGGGGAGAAGGCAAGAGATTGGGGCTGAGAGGGAAAATGGATCAGCCATGATGAAATTGGGGGGCAGAATCAATGGGCCAAATGGCCTTAATCTGCTCCTATATAATATGCCTAATGAATTAAGGTTATTTTTTATAGTTGGCAATGTGGATATCCTACAATTATCTACAAAATGGTGCTGGCCATTTGGTGCTAAATGGGATGCTTTGCCCACTTGTTTGCCTTGAGGGTAAGGTTTACACTTGCTCTGTATTGGGACCATAGAAACCATAGAAACTACAGCACAGAAACAGGCCTTTTGGCCCTTCTTGGCTGTGCTGAACCATTTTCTGCATAGTGCCACCGACCTGCACACGGACCATATCCCTCCATACACCTCCCATCCATGTGTCTGTCCAATTTATTCTTAAATGTTAAAAAAGAACCCGCATTTACCACCTCGTCTGGCAGCTCATTCCATACTCCCACCACTCTCTGTGTGAAGAAGCCCACCCTAATGTTCCCTTTAAACTTTTCCCCCCTCACCCTTAACCCATGTCCTCTGTTTTTTTCTCCCCTTGCCTCAGTGGAAAAAGCCTGCTTGCATTCACTCTATCTATACCCATCATAATTTTATATACCTGTATCAAATCTCCCCTCATTCTTCTACGCTCCAGGGAATAAAGTCCTAACCTATTCAACCTTTCTCTGTAACTGAGTTTCTCAAGTCCCGGCAACATCCTTGTAAACCTTCTCTGCACTCTTTCAACCTTATTTATATCCTTCCTGTAATTTGGTGACCAAAACTGAACACAATACTCCAGATTCGGCCTCACCAATGCCTTATACAACCTCATTTGCTTTCTGAATACGTTATCATAGTTAACAGAATCTGCCTTTGCAGATTGCTTTAACAAACCTGTTTTTGAAGTGTGATCTGTCTCCATGAAGTGAGCGTGTATTGGAGAGAGCTCCTTTGGAAAATGAGCATTCACTTTGTGGAGCGGGGCCTTGTAGAGAAATCCAGCTCCAAGCCCACCCAACGTTTCTAACTCTTTATAGGCATCCATTAGTCTCGTGAGACCATGCATTTGCGCCTTGGAAGGTTTCCAGGGCGCAGGCCTGGGCAAGGTTGTATGGAAGGCTGGCAGTTGCCCATGCTGCAAGTCTCCCCTCTCCACGCCACTGATGTTGTCCAAGAGAAGGGCATCAGGACCCATCCAGCTTGGCACCGGTGTCATCGCAGAGCGATGTGTGGTTAAGTGCCTTGCTCAAGAACACAACACGCTGCCTCAGCCAAGGCTCGAACTAGCGACCTTCAGATCAGTAAACCAGCACCTTAACCACTTGGCCACGCGCTAACACTCTATTTTCTGTGATATTCATACCCTAATTGATTTGGGAACTTCGCCCTCTACCAATGTTAAAAATGGGTAGAATAACAAACTGAAACAACCCCAGTGCCCATACTGGGTTAGTCAATCTCACTTGACCTCCACTCAAGTGGTGGTCTTGGTTATCTTTGGCTGATCCTGTTCTCCCCAAATTCTACTGCTTGCCTACTCTAGGGGTAATTTGGAGGCCTCAGTTGGTCAGGGTCGACCATGGATATTGTGTCCTAGCTGTCTAGATATGCAAGCCAGGGCAGTACAATATGGAGAGCAAGTTGTTGCCCATGTAGCAAGCTCCCCATCTCCATGCATCAAAGGAACGGCTGAGACCGATACAGTTAGGCACTAGCAGTGTCGTAGGAGTTGCCAGTCACCGTTGAATTCAACGTAGCACTGCATAAGTGACTCCAGCTCTTTGATTTCTTTCCATCGGGGTTCACTCCCAAGGAGTTCCCTGTGAGTGGGTATAGCCTCAAGACATCAGAGTTTTCCTTCTCCTAAATGAGCTGCCATCCACCGTTGTTGAGCTCCATCTGCGTGAAGCAACCGGCTTTAAGACTGTCAATAGAAATGGTTCAGCTTGGCTTGATAGCTAAGCCACACATGAAGGCCGGGAAGGGAACTTGGTTGTCAGAGGCTATTTGAGGTGCACACCATTGGGAGCATTTTTACGAGGGGTAATTGATAAGTCTGTGGCCTACGGTAGAAGAAGTCCATTCTAGAAATCCTCGCATGTTTATTTTTCAACATAGTCCCCTCCTGCACTTACACATTTAGTCCAGCGGTCGTGGAGCATACGGATCCCTTTGTAGAAGTTGGCGTCTTGGACCTCCAGAAAGTGGTCCACAGCAGGGCTGATTGATAAGTTTGTGGCCTAAGGTAGACAGAGATGAGTTATTAACTTCAAACTTTCTGCATAATCACTCAGAGTTGAACTGCACATGCATGCAACGAAAGCTATAAAACTCATCTCCTACCTTCAGCCACAAACTTATCAGTCACCCCTGCTGTGGGCACTTTCTGGAGGTCCAAGATCTGTATGCTCCACGACCGCTGGACTTAGTGTGTAAATGTAGGAGGGGACTATGTTGAAATATAAATGTGCTAGGTTTTCTAAAATTGACTCCTTCTACCTTAGGTCACGAACTTATCAATCACCCCTCGTAGGTAGTGTGAGCTTATCCCCATTACCACCCCCAGCTATAACAAACTTAAGGGACCTAGGGGTAATTGATAGTCTGTTAAATGAACCAACTGTCTCATCTTTGAGATCTGGGAGGAAACCACGGCATCCAGAAAATCCCACCTGGTCATACGGAGAACCTGACAGCATCTGAGGCCAAGGTAGAAACCGCCATAGGGCAACAGATCTACCCTCTAAGCCACTGTGCTGTCCATCTGCCTGTTGTGGTCCTGAGGAACAAACTTCACTGATGGACTTTCCAGCGAGCTGCCTGTACCGTAGAGATCTACATCTGTGTATTTCTTCAGAGCCAACATCAGCCTCTGGATTTACAGTATTCTCTGTGGAGAGAGAATGATGCCACGTGGGCGTGCAGGAAGGGGAGGCGGTGGATGGGAGGAAGGTGGGGTTGGGGTGGACCAGGGGCTGAATTCACTTTGGTGAGTGACCAAATATTTATTGGGCAATATTAGTCCCCAGCCAACTGTACAGATTTTTATTCTGAACTAATGTTGCTTTGTGAAGGGGCTGCGTAATGTGAGTCTGGAAAATATTTCAGCAGTAACCTTCTGTTCTGCCAAGACCAAATTCTTGTGGTGATTGAAAACGGCTGCTTAATAGTTTTGTTTCATTTTAAATATTTATCTTTTTTCATATGATACATAAGGGCCACAAGGAAAGTGCCAGCCTTTAATACTTCTGACGAGCTGAAATATTTGGACTTCCCAGTTTGGAAATTCTTCAGTGGAAGGTTTGATGCCTCCTACTGTGGAGATGTTAGTGACAGCGTTCATAATCCAGAATGATGAACATGTAGCGAGCAGACTGTGGAAGCATTGTTAACTTCAGAATCCGGTATAATATCATTGGCATATGTTGTGAAATCAGTTGTTACGTGGCAGCCGTACATTGCAATACATAATAAAATCTGTGAATTACAGTAAGTATATAATGTTGTTGGTATCCATCTAACTTGAAGGAGAATGGGTGACTATGATCATCATCGCATGCCTGGGTGGAAGGTATGGAGATCCTGAGATACCCATTCGTCCAGATCCCCCTCTCAGCCTCACCGGTGTAGACCAAAGGAAAGTTTATGAAGCAATACGTTTGGCACCAGCTCGGCCGCAGGAGCTGCCGGAAGGATATTCAATGACGTCCAGCCGCCTTAGGGCCTCCACTCTGAATTTGTTGTCCGGGTTTACTCCCGTAGCCTTGGTCTCTCCTGAGGCTGCCCACAAGGCATTGGGACTATTTACCCATAACTGGCGATCTGGTTTACGAGCACCAGTGGGCCTGTGTGGTGTGTGTGCAGGGGCCAGACCTCCTCCCAGTACTCTGTAGTCCAGCCTGAGTCCAAAAGGAGTTCAGTTACTGTGTATCGCCAGCGAGGAGACAGCTTATCTACTGATGTCTACTATAAGCCTACTGACTCTCACAGCTATCTGGACTATTCCTCTTCTCACCCTGTCTCTTGCAAAAACGCCATCCCCTTCTCGCAATTCCTCCGTCTCCGCCGCATCTGCTCTCAGGATGAGGCTTTTCATTTCAGGACGAGGGAGATGTCCTCCTTTTTTAAAGAAAGGGGCTTCCCTTCCTCCACTATCAACTCTGCTCTCAAACGCATCTCCCACATTTCATGCACATCTGCCCTGACTCTATCCTCCTGCCACCCCACTAGGAATAGGGTTCCCCTGGTCCTCACCTACCACCCCACCAGCCTCCAGGTCCAACATATTATTCTCCGTAACTTCCGCCACCTCCAACGGGATCCCACCACTAAGCACATCTTTCCCTCTTCCCCCCCCCCCGGCTTTCGGCAGGGATCGCTCCCTATGCGACGCCCTTGTCCATTCGTCCCCCCCATCCCTCCCCACTCCCTCCTGGCACTTATCCGTGTAAGCGGAACAAGTGCTACACATGCCCTTACACTTCCTCCCTTACCACCATTCAGGGCCCCAGACAGTCCTTCCAGGTGAGGCGACACTTCACCTGTGAGTCGACTGGGGTGATGTACTGCGTCCGGTGCTCCCGATGTGGCCTTTTATATATTGGCGAGACCCGACGCAGACTGGGAGACCTTTGCTGAACATCTACGCTCTGTCCGCCAGAGAATGCAGGATCTCCCCATCGCCACACACTTTAATTCCACATCCCATTCCCATTCTGACATGTCTATCCACGGCCTCCTCTACTGTAAAGATGAAGCCACACTCAGGTTGGAGGAACAACACCTTATATTCCGTCTGGGTAGCCTCCAACCTGATGGCATGAACATTGACTTCTCTAACTTCTGTTAATACCCCACCTCCCCCTCACCCCATATGTTATTTATTTATTTTTATACACACATTCTTTCTCTCACTCTCCTTTTTCTCCCTCTGTCCCTCTGACTATACCCCTTGCCCACCCTCTGGGCTTCCCCCCCTCCCCCTTTTCCTTCTCCCTGTCCCGTGATCCTCTCATATCCCTTTTGCCTATCACCTGTCCAGCTCTTGGCTCCATCCCTCCCCCTCCTGTCTTCTCCTATCATTTTGGATCCCCCCCCCCAACTTTCAAATCCCTTACTCACTCTTCCTTCAGTTAGTCCTGACGAAGGATCTCGGCCTGAAACGACGACTGCACCTCTTCCTAGAGATGCTGCCTGGCCTGCTGCGTTCACCAGCAACTTTGATGTGTGTTACTACATGAGGCTTGCTGTTGGACAGGCAATGTGCTGGCAGGGGGAGACTGACACATTCAACTCTCTTTTTCGCAAGACTGCCAGCCAGCGCTGGAAGCTGAACGTGAGAGTGACGAGCACTACTCACTACACTACCACACTAGACTCGTCACAACAACCATATTGACACTAAGTATATACTGTATATGTAATATATAGAGATATACTCATAGATCGATGTAAGTATACATAAATGTAGACATACAGAAAACAATGTCAAAGCCCCCACAAGCAGCAGCAAAAGGATCAGCCAACCCCTCCACCCAACCCCTCGCACCAGCGGAAGCACTGACCCCACTCTCCTGCACACGCAGACTACAGCAAAAGCCACCCTCATTTCCACCCCCCCCAAAAAAAAACAGACTTTGATCCAGAGTCCATCAAAGCTCCTTTCCACAACCCAGCACTTTGGGTATCTTTCTCCGTCAAAGGAGAAGAGAGGTCACTGCCCGGCAACAACGAGAGCGGATAGCAGCATCCCACTGTTCTGATGTTATGTCTTCCACGGAATAGTGACAGTGACTCCATTCCACCACAAAAGGCAGCATCTCCCGGTGGTCCCCCATTTCAATTCGACTTGCCATTCCCGTTCCAACATGTCTGTCCACGGCCTCCTTTAAGAAAAAGTTAAATAATCACTTAAATATTCTCCTTCAATAATCACGCAAAAAGAGAAAGAAAAAGTGGTGAGGTAGTGTTCATGGGTTCAATGTCCATTCAGAAATCTGATGGTGGAGGGGAAGAAGCGGAGTGCGTGCCTCCAGGGCTCTGATGGTAGCAATGAGAACAAGGCATAACCTGGGTGGTGGGGGTCCTAACTGAGGATCAACCCTGGAAGATGTCTTGGATACTACGGAGGCTAGTGCCAATGATGGAGCTGACTGTGTTTACAACTCTGCAGCTTAATTTGATCTGCACCCCCCCCCATACCAGATGGTGATGCAGCCAGTTAGAATGCTCCCCACCTGCACAAATTTGCAAGTGCAGAGTGCAGCCGTCCAGCTCAGTTCAAATCCCATGGTTGGCAACAATTTTGTTTTAACTTGTATTTAAAAGTATAACTACCTTTTAACCCAAGAAAGCACAGGCAGCATCACAGGAAAATGTACTTTTTACAGTGATACGCTGACTGCACTATCCAAACTCAGGACAATATGGAGGGACAGCAACAATATGGAAGTACAAGATCAGACTCCTGCATGCACTGGTACTCTCCATCTTCCTGTACGCATGTGAGACATGGACCCTCACAGCAGAGCCACAGAGGAAGATACAGGCATTGGAAATGAAATGCTGTCGCAACATCTGGGGCATCTCATACTTGGACCACGTCACAAACGAGCAGGTCCGCGAGACCATCCAGCACCACATTGGCCCCCATGAAGACCTTCTCACAACGGTGAAGAAAAGAAAGCTGAGATGGTGCGGCCACGTAACAAGATTCAGTGGCCTTGCAAAGACCGTTCAACAAGGAACTATGGAGGGGAAAAGAAGGAGAGGCAGACAGAGGAAAAGATGGAAGGACAACATTAAAGAATGGACAGGGAAAACATCTGCGGTGACCCAGGCTCTGGCACACAACCGCGACAGATGGAACAGACTAGCGCAAAGCTTGTCATGACGACACCCTGACGACTCCACCAGGAGTTAAGGGCACAAGGATGAGGAAGAACTTGAAAGTTTTGTGCAGACAGTCTCCAGCTCTTAGGAGTGCACGTTGTCACTTGAATTACGAACGAGGGGGGAGCAATGGAAGTTTCCAGCGCAACATACACAAAATGCTGGAGGAACTCAATAATTCGGGCTCCATCTGCAGAGGGGAATGGTTTTGGGCAGAAACCTTTCATCAGCACTGGAAAGGGAGGGGAGGGGTAGGAGTACAAACTGGCAGCTGACAGGTGAGACATGGTGAGGGCGAAGGGGGGATGAAGTAAGAAGCTGGGAGGTGATAGGTGGAAGAGATAAAGAACTGAAGGAAGAAACTCACTGGAGAGGAGAGAGGACTGTAGAAGAAAGGGATGGAGGAACAGCACAAGGGGAAGGTGGTGGGCAGGTAAGAAAGGGAAATGTTGAGAGGAAGTTAGAATGGGGAGTAGAATTAGGGAAGAGGAGGGAGATGGCAAAATTACTGGAATTGTGAGGCATTGCCCTTCCAACATGAGTTTGACCTCATCATGGCAGTAGAGGAGGACATGTTGGAATGGGAATGTCAATTCGAATTGAAATAGGTGGAGACAGGAAATCTGCCTTTTGCAGCAAAGTGGAGAAAGTTTTCAGCATCACCATCCTGTGGAAGATTGTAACATTGGAACAGCGAGTTGCTGGTATCTGCTCTCGTTGTTGCAGAAGTGATCTCTCTCTCTCCCTCCATGGGCACTGAAGTGCTTGGTTGTGGATTGTAGTCTTGAAGGTCTCTTTGGGGGCTTCTGCTAATTGCATGGTGGAGCGGGGGTGGGGGTTGGTTCTTCTGCGGGCACAAATGGTGGGGGAGGGGTGTTCTAGGGCTTCGATGTTATCCTCATTCATTCTATGGGGTTTCTTGTTTTGTGGACGTTTGTGAAGAGTACGAATTTCCGGTTGTATACTGTATACAATCTCTGATATTAAGAGGCATTTGAAGGAAGTTCTCCATGACCTGGTGTTTCTCCTGAAATGGACCTTTTTCAAAGTTGAGTTTAAGTACAAATATGGGTGTACACATGTGCAATTAAAAAAACGTTACCTTACAGCACCATCCCAGACACTTGGCATCAAATACACAACATTCACAAAAAGTAAACAACAAAAGTCATAGTGCTGTAAAGACAAATATTGTATAAAAATCATTCCTCATCTCCTGAGGGTCTATAATGACTGGGACAATGAAAGGGAGGAATAGATCTCTTCACCTCTGCTGCAGTGATGTTTGCTCATTTACCCTAGAATGCTGGCTGGATGTTTGCAGTTTCAGAGAACAGTACTCTTGGATCTGCACTTTAGCTGGAAAATTTCATATACTCATGTTCTCAGCACCTTTATCCTCTGTTTCTGGCAGATTGCAAACTCAAAAATCTCCATCCCACCCCCACAGCTCACAGGGATAGAATTCCCCTTGGCCTTACCTGCTGCCCGACGAAACTCTGTGTCCAACACATCACTCCCTGTATAACGGGATCCTATCACGAAGCACATCTCCCGTCGTGCTATGCTTTATGCTTTGCGTGACTCCCTTGTTGTCTTGTCCCTCTCCACTGGCCTGCCTCCTGACCCGTATCTCTGCAAGTGGGACAGGTGCTACTCCTGCCCCTTCACCCACGGGTCTGTCAGGATCATCAGCTGTATCCGGTATAATCTGTGTCAGTGAGACCTGCTGCTTCATCGAGCTCCTTTGCTCCATCTGCTGCAAAAGGTGGGATTTCCTGGTGCAATCCGTTTCAAAGTTGCTTCCCATTCCCGTTGCGACATGCCTGCCTAAAGCCTCCTCTTCTCCCACGATGGGGCCCCACTCGGTGAAGGAGCAGATCCTCATTCCATCTGAGCAGCCTCCAACCTGACATGAACATCTCTTTCCACCACCACCCCACACATCCCCCTTCCCCTTCTCTCTTTCTCTGGCTCCCTTCTAACCCCTTGTCTGCCCAATATCTCCCTCTGGTTCTCTCCTCTTCCCCTTTCTCCCTTGGTCAACTGACCTCTCCCAGACCATAAGATATAGCAGCAGAATCAGGCCATTTGGCCCATCGAGTTATGGCAGGTCTATTTCCCTCTCAGTCCCAATCTCCTGCCATCTCCCCATAACCCCTCTGCCCTGACCACTCAAGAATCTGTCAACCACTGCCTTAAGTATACCCAATAACCTTGGACCCCACAACATATTCCACAGATTCATCACCCTCTGGTTAAAGAAATCCCTCCTCATCTCTATTCTGAAAGGATGTCCCTCCAGTCTGAGGCTGTGTCCTCTGGTCTTAGACTCCCCAACATTGGAAACATCCTCCCCATATCCACTCTATTGAGGCCCTTCAATATTCAATAGGTTTCAACTAGTGGAGTGGTGTCGCAGCAACAACCTGGCACTCAACGTCAGTAAGACGGAAGAGCTGATTGCGGAATTCAGGAAGGGTAAGATGAAGGAACACAAACCAATCCTCATAGAGGGATCAGAAGTGGAGACAGTGAGCAGTTTCAAGTTCCTGGGTGTCAAGATCTCTGAGGATCTAACCTGGTCCCAACATATCTCACTGTTACCATCAGGGAGGAGGTACAGGAGCCTGAAGGCACACACTCAGCGATTCAGGAACAGCTTCTTCCCCTCTCCCACCCAATTCCTAAATGGACATTGAACACCACCTCACTTTTTTAATGTATATTATTTGTTTTTCAATGATTTAAATATATTCAATATACATATACTGTAATTTATTTATTGACTTATTATTATTATTTTATTTTTTTTCTTCTAGATTATGTATTGCATTGAACTGCTGCTGCTAAGTTAACAAATTTCATGACACATGCCAGTGATAATAAAACCTGATTCTAATTCTGACATCACCCCTCATTCTTCTGAATTCCAGTGAGTATAGGTCCAGGGGCATCAAATGCTCCTCATATGATAAGTCTTTCAATCCCAGAATAATTTTCATGAACCTTCTTTGAACTCTCTCCAATATCTGCACATCCTTTCTTAGACAAGGTGCCCAGAACTGCTCGCCAGTGCTTTATAAAAGCCTCAACGCTATATCCTTGCTTTTATATTCTAGTCCTCTTGAAATGAATGCTAACATTGCATTTGCCTTCCTCACCACAGACTCAACCTACAAATTAACTTTAGGGATCCTGCACGAGGACTCCCGAGTTTCCTTGCACCTCAGAATTTTGAATTTGCTCTCCTGTCAGACTCCCTTACTTCAGCCCTTTACCTCTTCCACCAGTCACCTCCCCTCTCACCTGGTCTCACCTCTCACCTACCAGCTTGTATTCCTTCCCCTCACCTTATTCTGGCCTCTTCCCCCTTCCTTTCCAGTGCTAATGAGGGGTGTCTATTCCCTCTATTGATGTTGCCTGACTTGGAGTTTCTCCAGGTTTTGTGTGTGCTGGCAATCATAAAACAGATTTCTTATTCAAATGAGATTTCTTATCCAAATGCATCTAAAAATGTGGTTTGATTTTTGTCTAGTCTCACAGAGGCAGATTACTGGGTTGCCACAGGGCATCAGAGGTCAGAGTTCAATTCCGGAATCTTCTGTCAGTAAGACTGTATGTTCTCTCCGTGTGTACGTGGGTTTCCTCCCACAGTCTAAAGGCGTACGGGTTAGTAGGCTAATTGGTCATTGTAAATTGTCCCGTGATTAGGCCAGGGTTAAATAGTGGGTTGCTGGGTGACGTGGTTCAGAGGGCTGGAAGGGCCTGTTCTACATTATACTTTAAATAAAATAAAATTACTATTTCAAGGAGCCTATGCCTCTGATCTTTGTTTCATTATCCCTTTGTCATTTCTAGTTTAACCTGGGCTGGAGTGGTAAAATTTAGCTCATAAAAAGGAATAGGGTGTCAGCGTGAATCAACCATTAATCCTGTACAATTTGATTCTCCCAACAGTCGGGTATCTTGGATTTCAAACACCACCCGACTGCTCCATCTTATACAGGGACACATCCACCCTCCGCGTGGTGGTGTGCCCCCACTGTGAAACTGACAAAGCCATAATCACCAGTAGTGCAAACTCATTACAGAGTGGCAGACTGGTGTACAACAATATCTGTGTCACACATTTGGTATATTACTGCAGAAGTAATAGTAACTTCACCAGAGATCATCACCTTGTCATGGTGGAGAGGCCTGAGAGATCCTGGGAACGAGTCTGTCTGATGCTCAGCTCCTGGTAGGGTCATCCATGGGGGTAGGGTCAAGGGGGAGCTTCCAGACAAGGAGCAATCCAGCCAAGACCTCAACGGTGGAGCTGGCGGAAGATGTTGACACATCACAGTAACAATGAAGGGTCCCCAGTCGTCTTGCGTTCCAGGCCACTGGACCCTGATCTATGAGGACTGTACGGTGGCTACCCATGCATCATATAACCATATAACAATTACAGCACGGAAACAGGTCATCTCAGCCCTTCTAGTCCGTGCTGAACTCTTACTCTCACCTAGTCCCACCGACCTGCACTCAGCCCATAACCCTCCATTCCTTTCCTGTCCATATATCTATCCAATTTAACTTTAAGTGACAATATCGAACCTGCCTCAACCACTTCTGCTGGAAGCTCGTTCCACACAGCTACCACTCTCTGAGTAAAGAAGTTCCCCCTCATGTTACCCCTAAACTTTTGCCCTTTAACTCTCAACTCATGTCCTCTTGTTTGAATCTCCCCCACTCTCAATGGAAAAAGCCTTTCCACGTCAACTCTATCTATCCCCCTCATAATTTTAAACACCTCTATCAAGTCCCCCCTCAACCTTCTACGCTCCAAAGAATAAATACCTAACTTGTTCAACCTTTCTCTGTAACTTAGGTGATGAAACCCAGGCAACATTTTAGTAAATCTCCTCTGTACTCTCTCTATTTTACTGACACCTTTCCTATAATTTGGTGACCAGAACTGTACACAATGCTCCAAATTTGGCCTCACCAATACCTGATACAATTTCAACATTACATCCCAACTCCTATACTCAATGCTCTGATTAATAAAGGCCAGCATATCAAAAGCTTTCTTCACCACCCTATTCCACCTTCAGGGAACTATGCACCATTATTCCTAGATCCCTCTGTTCTATAGCATTCTTCAATGCCCTACCATTTACCATGTATGTCCTATTTTGATTAGTCCTACCAAAATGTAGCACCTCACATTTTTCAGCATTAAACTCCATCTGCCATCTTTCAGCCCACTCTTCTAAGTGGCCTAAATCTCTCTGCAAGCTTTGAAATCCTACTTCATTATCCACAACGCCACCTATCTTAGTATCATCTGCATACTTACTAATCCAATTTACCACCACATCATCCAGATCATTAATACATATGACAAACAACATTGGACCCAGTATAGATCCCTGAGGCACACTGCTACACACCAGCCTCCAACCTGACAAACAGTTATCCACCACTACTCTCTGGCATCTCCCACCCAGCCACTGCTGAATCCATTCTATTACTTCGATATTAATGCCTAACGATTGAACCTTCCTAACTAACCTACCGTGTGGAACCTTGTCAAAGGCCTTACTGAAGTCCATATAGACAACATCCACCGCTTTACCCTCGTCAACTTTCCTAGTAACCTCTTCAAAAAATTCAATAAGATTTGTCAAACATGACCTTCCATGCACAAATCCATGTTGACTGTTCCTAATCAGACCCTGTCTATCCAGATAATTATATATACAATCTCTAAGAATATTTTCCATCAATTTACCCACCACTGATGTCAAAGTCACAGGCCGATAATTGCTAGGTTTACTCTTAGAACCCTTTTTAAACAATGGAACAATATGAGCAATACACCAATCCTCCAGCACCATCTCTGTTTCTAATGACATTTGAAATATTTCTGTCAGAGCCCCCGCTATTTCCACACTAACTTCCCTCAAGGTCCTAGGGAATATCTTGTCCGGACCCGGAGACTTATCCACTTTTATATTCCTTAAAAGTGCCAGTACTTCCTCTTCTTTAATCATCATACTTTCCGTAACTACCCTTCTTGTTTCCTTCATCTTACACAATTCAATATCCTTCTCCTTAGTGAACACCGAAGAAAAGAAATGGTTCAAAATCTCCCCCATCTCTTTTGGCTCCGCACATAGCCGTCCACTCTGATTCTCTAAGGGATCAATTTTATCCCTCACTATCCTTTTGCTATTAATATAACTGTAGAAACCCCTTGGATTTATTTTCACCTTACTTGCTAAAGCAGCCTCGTATCTTTTTTTACCTTTTCTAATTTCTTTCTAAAGATTCTTTTTACATTCTTTATATTCCTCGAGCACCTCATTAACTCCAAGCTGCCAATATTTATTGTAGATCCCTCTCTTTTTCCGAACCAAGTTTCCAATATCCCTTACACACAAAATAATCTGCAGATGCCGGGATCAAAGCAACACTCACAACATGCTGGAGGAACTCAGCAGGTCAGGCAGCATCAGTGGAAATGATGAGTAGACGTTTCGGGCCGGAACCCTTCGTCAGGACTGAACAAAGAAGTAGGGGAAGGATTTGAAGAATGCTTGTAGGTTCAGTTGAAAAACCAGTAATTTGAAAGACAAAGGGTTGGGGGAAGGGAAGCCGGGATGTCATAGGCAGGAAAACAATGGGTAGTAGAAGAAGACGGGACCATGAGACCATGATAGGCAGCTGGGGGAGAGGGCAAAGTGAAATAGGGATAGGGGAAGGGAGGGGGAGGGAATTAACCAGAAGCTGGAGAATTCTATGTTCATACCAAGGGGCTGGAGACTACCTAGACGGTATATGAGGTGTTGCTCCTCCAACCTGAGTTTAGCCTCATCATGGCAGTAGAGGAGGTCATGTATGGACATATCTGAATGGGAGTGGGAAGCAGAGTTGAAGAGGGTGGCTACCTGAAGATCCTGTCTGTTGTGGCGGACTGAGCGGAGGTGCTCGACGAAGCGGTCCCCCAATCTGCGTCGGGTTTCACCGATGTAGAGGAGGCCACACCGGGAGTACCGGATGCAATAGATGACCCCAACAGACTCACAAGTGAAGTGTTGCCTCACCTGGAAGGACTGTTTGGGGCCCTGAATAGTGGCAAGAGAGGAGGTGTAGGGACGGGTGTAGCACTTGCGCTTACAGGGATAAGTGCCGGGTGGGAGATCCGTGGGGATGGACGTGCAGATAAGGGAGTCACGGAGGGACCGATCCCTGCGGAAAGCGGAGCGGGGTGGAGAGGGAAAGATGTGCTTAGTGGTGGGGTCCTGTTGAAGGTGACGGAAGTTGCGGAGGATAATGTGCTGGATCCGGAGGCTGGTGGGGTGGTAGGTGAGGACAAGGGGAATTCTGTCCCTGTTGTGGTGGCGGGAGGATAGGGTGAAGGCCGAAGTGCGGGAAATGGAGGAGATGCGGGTGAGGGCATCATTGATGACGGTAGAAGGGAAACCACGATCCTTAAAGAAAGAGGACATTTGAGATGTCCTGGAATGGAAAGCCTCATCCTCGGAGCAGATGCGGCGGAGACGGAGGAACTGGGAATAGGGAATGGCATTTTTGCATGTGGCGGGGTGGGAAGAGGTATAGTCGAGGTAGTTATGAGAGTCAGTGGGCTTGTAGAAGATGTCAGTGGACAGTCTATCTCCAGAGATGGAGACCGAGACATCGAGAAAGGGGAGAGAAGTGTCCAAGATAGACCAAGTGAATTTGAGGGCTGGCTGGAAGTTTGAAGTAAAGTGGATGAAATTGACGAGCTCATCATGGGTGCAGGAAGCAGCACCAATGTAGTCGTCAATGTACCGAAGGAAAAGTTGGGGAGCAGTACCGGAATAGGTTTGGAGCACAGACTGTTCCACATAACCAACGAAGAGGCAGGCATAACTGGGTCCCATGCGAGTTCCCATAGCTACACCCTTAGTCTGAAGAAAGTGGGAAGAGCCAAAAGAGAAGTTATTAAGTGTGAGAACCAGTTCCGCCAACCGGAGGAGGGTAGTGGTGGTGGGGAACTGGTGAGGTCTATTATCCAGGAACTAGCAGAGGGCTTTGAGGCCTTCTCGATGGGGAATGGAGGTGTATAGGGATTGGACATCCATAGTGAAAATGAAGCGGTTGGGACCGGGGAACTGGAAGTTATTGAAGAGGTGGAGGGCATGGGATGTATCCCGGATGTAGGTGGGGAGGGACTGAACTATGGGTGACAAAATGGAGTCTATATCCTATATCCTTTATATATATATATGTATGTATGTATATATACTTCCTATATCCCTTGAAAACCATGGCTCTCTCAAACTTTTAACCTTTCCATCAGCCTCCCCACGTTAAACAAAGTCATGCACAGGCGTCCTCCATTAAGGGAATCCATCCTAGTATCCTGGATCAAGTCCTGTGGCGATCAGCAAGTGGCAAAGAATAGAACTTCTATGGTGATTGCTCAAGGCAAGGATTGTGAGGTCTGGAAGCCCCTCAGAAAATGTGGATCTCAGATCACCTGAGGACCCAGCAATAGACAACCCCTCAGGAAAACATCATACTCCACTCAAGTGAGTGCACCGTGACTACTGCAGATTACAGCACTAGCACTGGTGATCCCAACACAAGTCCAATCACTCCATGACAACTCAGGCACTTAAACTCTGTTAACTGAATACACAGGAATAAGCCTGTAGTGTAGTGGTTAGCACAATGATTTACAATATCAGTGACCCAGGTCAAATTCCCGCCACTGCCTATTAGGAGTTTATACGTTTTCCCTGTGACAACATGGGTTTTCCTCCCTCAGCCAAAGACGTACCAGTTGGTAGTTTTAATTGGTCATTTTAAATTGTCCTGTTGGAAATTACTCGGAAGACATGTTGCTCAGCTGATTGATGGTTGGGTTGAGTTGTGCTCTGATCTTGGCAGTTTACTTGCAAACGTTTTGTCAACATACGAGGAGACATCAGTGCAATGATGATGTCTCTTGGTATGGTGATGAAACGTTTGCAAATGGATTGTGAAGATCGTAGGACAGCTCAAATTGTCCTGCGTTTAGGCTAAATTGGTGGATTGCTGGTGGTGCAGCTCGAAGAGCTGGAAGGGCTTATTCCGCAGTGTCTCTAAATGAACAAATAAAATGCTTATTTCAGCAACTGTTACAATTTGATTCAGAGAAATGTCTTTGTCCCTGACACACAGCAACAGGGCTGGTGTTAGTCTCCATGTCTGGCTGGGACACCTTCTGTACCCACAGTAACGATCACATTTACACCAATCCAGGGCTTCCCAACCTCGGGTCCTCGGACCCCTTGCTTAACGGTGGGGGTCCATAGCGTACAAAGAGGTTGGGAACTGCTGCACTAATCCCATCTTATTCTTCCCATTACCGACAACTCCTTCCACCCTTCTCACAATTCTACTATATCCCAGATGACCCCTGAAACTTGCCAAGAACCACAAGACCTAGGAGCATTATTAGGCCATTTGGCCCATCGAGTCTACTCCACCATTTCAACTTGGCTAACTCATTTCCCTCTCAGCCCATCTCCTGCCTTTTCCCCGTAACCTTTCATACCCTGACTAATCAAGAACCTATCAACCTTTATCTTAAACGCACCCAATGTCATGATTCCACAGCCGTCTGTGGCAATGAATTCCATAGATTCACCACTCTCTGGTTAAAGAAATTCTTTATTATATTCATATTATATAATATATATTAATATCTATTATATTTATTAATATTGGCCGAATTTATAATATTTATTATTTATTAATATCTTCATTCTAAATGGACATCCCTTTATTCTGAGGCTGTGCTCTGGTCCTAGACTACCCCCACTATGGGAAACATCCTCTCCATATCCATTCTTTCAAGACCTTTCCACATTTGATAGGTTTCAATGAAATCTCCCCACATTCTTCTGAATTCCAGTGAGTACAAGTTCAGAACCTTCAATCGCTGATCATGATAAGCCTTTCATTCCCAGAATCATTCTCATGAACCCTCTCCAAAGCTAGCACGTCCTTTCTTATATGAGGCCCAAAACTGCTCACAATACTCCAAGTGTAGCCTCACCAGTGCCTCATACAGCCTCAGCTTTACATCCGTGGCCAAACATTTTAATTCCGATTCCCATTCCTTTCCGACGTGTTGATCCTCGGCCTCCTCTTGTCCGAAGCTGACCCCACGCTCAGGGTGGAGGAGCAACTTACTTGTATTCCGTCTGAGTAGCCTCCAACCAGATGGTATGAATATTGATTTCTCCCTCCGGCATACAAATTTCCTTCCACCCCTTCCTCTACTCCTCACTCTGACCTTCTCATCTGCCTAGAACTTCTCCCTGGGTCCACTCTTCTCTATCAGATTCTTTCTTTTCGAGCCCTTGACCTTTCCCACACACCCAGCTTCACCTATCATCTTCCAGTCGGCCTCTTTCCCCTCCCCCCTTCCCTCTCAGTTCTGAAGAGTCTCGGCCCGAAATGTTGACTGTTCATTCATTTCCATAGATGCTGCCTGACTGCCAAGCTCCCCCAGCATTTTGTGTGTCTTGCTTTTATATTTTAGTTCTCTTGAAATGAATGCTAACATTGCATTTGCCTGCCTCACCACTGGTTTAACCTGCAAGTTAACCTTTAGGAAATCTGCACGAGCATTCCCAAATCCCTTCACAGGGGTTAAAGGGTAACGGACAGTGGCAATTAAACACACAGTATCAGGACGTAGGAGGAAACTGCAGAACCCATGCAGTCCCAGGGAGAGTACAGACTCCATGCCAACAGGACTCCAGGTGAGGGTCATTGGAGCTGTCCCCCTGTGATTATGTCAGTCTTTGAGATAGTGTCTGAGGTCAAGGTTCAACACTGACATAACCACAATGGCCCAGAGAGCTATGTTGGCTGGAGTCAGGGCTTTACGCTTTGACGCTTGGTAGGGTCACCCATAACAAACAGGTCAAAGGGTAGAGGCCAGGCTAAGAGTGATCCAATTGTTACAGAAACAGCAACAAGAATCCTTCCATACGGACAGAAGTGGAGGGCCTTCCTTGCAGCTCTAAAGGCCAGCGGTGTAATGGCAGTCAGTAAGTACCTGAATAACTACATGCATTTTAATTTAATTTTATTAATTATTTATGGCAATATTTTGTTCTATGTGCTGTGTGAGATATATGTATTGTGGATGCTCTGTGGACCAGAGGAACGTTGTTTCATTTGGTTGTACAGTCAGCTCACAATATATTTGACCTTGAGGAAGTCCAAGGAAGCAGCTGTTCCCGTTATAAATACAAACACCATTTAAAGTTCACACCGAGTCCCGGAACGGTCTCACTACTTCTTTTGCACGTGGGCACAATCGTACTTCCCCCGCACAATCTTGAGCTTGACGCCGGGCAGGTCCTGCGTCCTCCCCCCTTCCACCAGCACGATGTTGTGCTCCTGGAGGTTGTGGCCCTCTCCGGGGATGAAGCAGATCACCTCCTTGCCGTTGCTGAGCCGGACCCGGGCGCACTTGCGGTTGGCCGAATTGGGCTTCTTGGGCTTGCGGATCATGGTTTTGAGTACCACACCCTTGAGCTGGGGGTGCCCGAAGGTGGGGCCCAGCTTGGGAGGGGGCCTCTTGGGTTTGCCTGCCTTGTGCATCTGGTGGAGGGTGGCCATGCACCGGCTATTCTGCCACTGAGCTGCAGGGGGCGACGTCAACCCTGGCGATGGCAGCACCCGTTGGAGGAGGGAAGTTGGTGAGGAACCCGCCAACCTCACTGCCCCTGGAGGGAAAGACAGCGAAGTTATTGAATTAGAACCAAAGTACTGAACTAGTTCTCCACAACTAATGGGGAATTTAAATTCAGTTCATTAAATACGATACCTCTCTCTAAAACTAAAACTATAACCTCTCCACCAACAAAGACAAAAGGCGACATTCATTACTGAGGTCCCTCACACATGGGAAATGTTATTGCTACCATCAGGGAGGAGGTACAGGAACGCTAAAGACGTGGGTTTTAACCTTTAATTTTACCAGAGAAAAAATAGCTGGAGTCACTTAGCACTTTAATGCAAGGGTGTATATTAGGTGTGTCATAAAACAAACTTGCACATAAAGGATTTATATGGGAGTAATAACGAGCTAATTTATCCTTAGACATATATGTACTACTTTAAACTGTATCAACACATGTTTAGCATATATAGAGAATTTTTTCCCATTTTTCAATAGGTAAAGTAAACTTAAGTTCCCTTTCCCAATCATTCTTAATTTTATTAGACACGTCTGGACGTATTTTCATAATTATATTATAAATAGTTGCTATTACACCTTTCTGAAAAAGATTTAAATCTAAAATTTTTTCCAAAATACCTATTGGATATAGATTCAGGATAGGAAAAGCAGTATTTAAAAAGTTTCTAATCTGTAAATATCTAAAGAAATGGGATTATATTTATATATAATTATATTTATTAGATAATTGTTCAAAGGACATGAAACAATTATCCAAAAATAGATCACAAAAATCGTAATATACCTTTGGTTTTCCAAGCCAAATAGGCTTGATCCATAATAAAGGGTTGAAAAAAAAATTGAATAATAGGACTTGCTAGAATAAATTGATTCAACCCAAAAAAATTTCAAAATTGAAACCTTATTTGTAAAGTATATTTAACTAATGGATTATCCATTTGTTTATGCGATTTAGAAAGAGCAAAGGGAAATGAAATCCCTATGATAGAACCCAGTGAAAACCCTTGTACAGATTTACATTCAATGTGGACTTGAAATTATGTCCAAGTCCCATGTCAAAAGTTTCAAATATTGAATGTTAATTGCCCAGTGTGATAGACGTCACACTGAGATAGCTTCTTTAACTCATATGTTTTGGTCTTGTCCTTTTTTGAAAAAATACTGGAAAGATATCTTTGATTTTATTTCAACTGTTCTGGGTATTGATTTACAACCTCACCCTATTACCACAATTTTTGGTTCACCAGTGATAGAATCAAATCATTTAACCTCTTCAGCTCGTCGGATGATTGCATTTCTCACATCCATGGCTAGAAGATCCATTTTGCTGAATTGGAAAGAGATCAATCCTCCCACCACATTTCATTGGTTCTCTCAAACTATGTTGTGTTTAAATTCAGAAAAAATTAGAAGTGTCATTTATGATCCTTTTATTAAATTCGAAAAGACTTGGAGGCCACTTATTCAACACTTCCATATGATGTAATTTGACCTTTTCCAAACCTATTCTATTTCCTTTAAATATATGCAGAGAGATGCGAAGTCAATGACACTAATGGTTCTTTTTGGCGTTACACAACAGCCCGTGTCTTTTTCTTTTCCTTAGGTTAGTTGGTTAGCATTGTTTAGATTAGTTTTTTTCTGGGGTATTTTGTTTTTTTTTCCTTTTTCATGCTATTTCTGGGTTTTTTTGTACCTTATATTCATATTTTGTACGATTTTGGGAGGTTTAATACCTGTGTGCCAACTGAGTTTATATTTTTATATGTTAATTATTAACAATGTAATCCCAATAGCTTTGTATTAATACTGTTATATTTAACAACTTGATATTAATAAAAAGATTGAAAAAAAAACTTGCAAAAATTAGTGAAACTAGTAAAAAATGCCAATATTCACAAAAAGATATCTACAAGAAACACAATAATAGTTCCATACCTATTCTTGTCCAGTATGAACTCACGGCGGCCCCCAACTCTCTCCCTTACGGAGGGCGATCAGCTTTTTTATTACACCAGGACATACCATCCTTAATTACCCACAGAGTTAACTTAAGACTACACATGAATTAGAATATGATGCACCCCACAATGTAGTTACAACTATATTAGAAAATAAATGGACGTATCTACCTTAAATACAGTATGCAGTGTAAATGTGTATATGTTGTTTGTATACTGTACTTAAGGTAGATACTTCTGTTTGTGAGGGTGACGGGGGTAGGTTCAAAGGGGATGTGAGGGGTAAGTTTTTTTACTCAGAGAGTGGTGGATGTCTGGAATGTGCTGCCTGATACGGTGGTAGAGGCAAATACAATAGAGGCTTTTAAGAGAGATTTGGATAGGCACATGGATGTGAGGAAGATGGAGGGATGTGGGCATGGTGTAGGTAGGAGGGATTAGTTTTTGGGTGTTTTTCATTTGTATTTTAGCTGGTTCAGCACAGGTCTGTGCCCGTCCTGTACTGTTCTATGTTCTATAATCCAGACACCGTGGAACTACTGGGAAATGACAGCATGAAACAGCAGGACGCTGAACACAATTACACACTTACAGTTATGTACAAATAAAGAATAAAATTAAACTGAACTGTCTGACTCTGAATGTGTGTAGCAAGGGAAAATAGTGGGTTAATTATGAGAATATACCAGGAAAGACATTGAAGTGCCTACACTCACCACAACAACAGCAGAATGACAAGGCAATATTTGTTTGTCCCACTCCCATCACGGAGAAGGCTACATAGCATCCACACCAGGATCACCAACTCAAGAACAGGTACTTTCCCCAAGCAGTAAGGCTGATCAACACCTCCACCCACTAACCCACCCCACCACAACTTTATAACTTCCTGTCAGTCACCTTATGTATAGACACTCCTGTGTCTAGCATCATTTTAGGGACATACATTCAATGTATATAAGCTATCTGATATATTTATATTTATTGTGTTTTTTTAAATTATTATTGTGTTCTTTATCTTATTCTGTTTTTGTTGTACTATATTGGATCCGATTATTTCATTCTTCTTTACACTTGTTTACTGGAAATGGCATTAAACAATCTTGAACACTCAATGTTTTAGGAAGTTTCTTCCCCTCCACCATTTGGTCCATGAACACCTCCTCACTATCCCTCAGCTGTTTACTTCATTATGACTAATGTTATGCATTGCTATGTACTGCTGCCCAAAACAACAAGTTTCACAACGTTTGCCAATGACATTGAACCGGATTCTGATTCTCCTAAAACTCTAGCTCAAGGTGTCTGTGGGAGGGCTTTTGCTATTGCCTGCATGGTGGAGGGGGGGAGGGGTCGTGCTTGTGCTGCTACTGTGCGTGGGAGGAGAGGGGCTTTTGGCTTCTAATGTTCCTATCATTCATTCTATGTTTTGTGGATGCCCGTGAAGAGTAAGAATTTCAGGTTGTATACTGCGTACATTCTCTGATATTAAATTGAACCTTTTGAACCCTGTGATTTACTGACAATCATCTGCTGTCCTGATCCTTGGCAACTCCACATCCAGTCATCCTCATAACTGACTCAACCACTCACTGTGTCAAGGGTCACTGGAGAGGGACAGTAACCTTTGTTAGTGATGTCCACATCCCACAGGGAATTTATTTACATGATATTTTATCAGGCTGATGTTCAAGATGCACAAGTCACCCCCTCCACTGGATTTCACATTGGTGTGAAGCAGTACGTAACCTGCTGTTCACTGCAATCACAGCTAACCAATGCCCTTCACCATCGCCAAGTCCCTCACTTAATTAGCCAGAAATGCACTGGTCTTTTTGCTGAAGGCAGTCGGTGACTAAGCCTCTCCCTGGGCTACACAATTCCAAAGATTCACTATACTCCATTTTCAAAATTCTCCTGGTCCCAGGCAAGCCTGAGACTGAACCCTGGGCTACAAGTTTCCAAAGGTTCACCACACCCCGAGTCTGCAAATCCTCCTGATCCCAGGCAAACCAGAGACTCAGCCAAGGCCAGACTCCTCCGGCAAAGGAAACATCCTCTGTGCATCCACAGAGACTGCAGATGCTGGAAATCTGCAGCCACCTTGTCGAACCCTCTGAGAGCTTGAATCTGACCATCTCGTTCCTCCAGACTCCAGAGAATCCCAGTCTACTTTACCGCCTGACTAAGGAAGCCGACCCTTGCAGAAACCAGCGTGGTGAATCCTTGCTCAAGTCCACCCATTCATAGGTCAGCGCATGAAACATGTCTGCCCCAGGAGCAGTCTCAGCAAGGCCTCAGGTAAACCTGCAATTTATATATTGAGTTCCCCAGGTCCACAGTGGAATTGCAAGCCATGATTCCGGGATCCATTCTGAATCTCCACGGGTAAACAGGCAAAGGTAAGAAAGTGGAAAATATGCTTTACGCTGACCAACCAGTGATGAATATTTGAATTATTAAATTGGATTACATTGTCTTGATGGTGGGGTAGAGTTTGCTGCTGATTCTTGAGTCAGAAAAACTCAGAATAAAAGTGACACAGCAGACTGTAATATCATAATCAGTGAGTTGTTTTGTTTTGTTTTGTTGATCTCCCCTGTCACTATGAAAGGGTGACACCTCTCTGACCGTTGATAGGGAGAGAGGGAGCCTGTGACATGTCGAATTGTTCAATAGTTTTTGTTGGACTGCAGACTAAGGTCACTCTTGGCAGCTTTGTTATTGCTTGCCTTGTGGGTCTTCCAGGCCTTCTTTCTGCACCTGCTGCTATAAATGACCTCAACGGAGGGAAGTTCACATCCACAGATGCGCTGGGCTGTCCGTACCACTCTCTGCAGTGCCCAGTGATCAAGGTTGGTGCAGATCCCGTACCAGGCAGTATGCTCTCAATGTGCCCCAGTAGAAGGTCCTGAGGATTTGGGGGCCCATGCTGAACTTCTTCAGTCACCTGAGGTGGAAGACGCTGTAGTGCTCTTTTTGCCACAAAGCCGATGTGTACAGTCCATGTGAGATCACTGGTGATGTGTATACTGAGAATCTTGAAACTACTCACTCAGCTCCAGGCCCATTGATGTTGATCAGACCAAGCCTCTCCGTTCTTCCTGTAGTCCACAATAAGCTCTTTTGTTTTTTGGACATTGAGGGAGAGGTTGCTATCCTGACACTACAGTGTCAGGGGGTCAGCCTCTCCTCTGTAGGCTGTCTCATTACCGATGGAAACAAGGCCGATCAAAGCTGTGTCATCGGTGAATTTGATCAGCAGATTAGAGCTGTGTGCCGCAGTACAGTCCTGAATGTAAAGGGAGTAAAGGAGGGGACTTAGGACACAACCCTGGGGGATATCTGTGTTGGGGGTCAGAGGGGCAGAGGTGAGGGAGCCCATCCTTACCACCTATCAGTGATCCAATAGGAATTCCAGGATCTGGCTGCACAAGGCAGGGTGAAGGCCGAGGTCTCTGAGCTTCCTGTCAAGTCTGGAGGGAATTATGGTGTTGAATGCTGAACTGTAGTCCAGGAACAGCATTCTAATATACACATCCCTCTTCTCCAGGTGAGTTAGAACGGTGTGTAATCCTGTGGCTATAATCTTCAGCCAACCTCTCAAAGTATTTGCTTATTATTGAGATTATTATTGAGATGCGTGCGACAGAACGCCAATCGTTCAGGCATGTTACCTTGGTTTTCTTAGCTACAGGGACAATGATGGATGATCTGAAACAGGAGGGTACTACACACTGGGAGAGGGAGAGATTAAAGATGTCTGTAAACACACCAGCCAGCTGTTCAGCCCACACTTTGAGGACGTGCCCTGGGATGCCGTCCGGCCCCGCTGCTTTGCGACTGTTGACACGTTGGAGGGTTCTCCGTACCTCAGCCTCGGAAATGACCAAGGCGCAGGTCTCATCGATGGCTCTCCTCGGGGGTTCAATCCTATCAACCTCAAATTCAGCGTAAAAAACGTTTAACTTTACCGGGAGCGAGGCAGCAATGTTGGCTGTACTGCTGCGTTTCCTCTTGAAGTCTGGGATGGTGTGCAGTCCTTGCTGTATGCTGCATGTATCATTGTCACAGAGTTGTGACTGGATTTTGTCCCCGTGTTACCATTTTGCCACCTTGATGGCTCTACATAAATCATAGTGGGATCTCTTGAGCTCCTCTTGGTCTCCGGAGGCGAAAGCTTTATCCCTTGTGCTGAGAGCAACACGCACTGAACTATTTACCCAAGACTTCTGGTTTGGGTAGACCCGGATCGATTTTTGGGGAACAAAGTCTTCAATGCACTTGTAAATGAAGTTGTGACCGCCTCCGGGTACTCAAGAGATGTTCTCAGCTTGAAACACCTCACAGGTGACACTACCAAAACAATCTTGTAACATTGTGTCTGATTGGTTGGACCAGTAGTGGATGGTTTTCACTATGGCTGCCTCCTGCTTCAATTTCTGCCTGTAGGCGGGCAGGAGCAAGATGGAGGAATGATCAGACTTTCCATATGGAGGGCGGGGAAGTGCTTTGCAGGCATTGTGGAAGGGAGAGTAGCAGTGGTTGGGTATGCTTCCTCCCCATATCCTCACCTCGATGTGTTGGCAGAACTTCGGGTGAGCGCTGGTCAGCGATGATGAAAGCAGCCTCTGGGGCTGTGGTTTCATGGATATTGATGGTTTCACAAAGTTCACTGACAGCCAGGTTGGTATTGGCCTGTGGTGGGATGTACACAACTGTAATAATAACAGACATGAATTCTCTGGACATCCAGAAAGGTCGACGTAGCAGTATGAGGTACTCCAGATCCGGGGAGCAAAAGGATTTGAAGGTGTGCATGCTACTGGGGTCGCACCAAGCATTGTTCACCATGAAATATACTCCCTCATCTTTACTTTTCCCAGAGAGATCTTTAGACCTGTCCGCTTGGAACACAGAGAACCCGATGGGTTCGATGGCTTGGTCTGGTATTTCCTCCGACAACCAAGTTTCGGTAATGCATAAGATATTACAGTGCTTTGTTTCCTGTTGGTAGGATATTCTGGCTCTCAGCTCACACAGCTTGTTGTCCAGGGACTGTCCAGGAGTATGCTAGGGAGCAGTGGCCGACTTGCACGCCATCTTAACCTAACCAAGACGCCAGCTCTTCTCCCTCACCTCCAGCAACGCTTCCTCAGCAATGCCAGTATGGTGAACGAACCTCCCGTGGTTCATGCGAGCAGGGGGTCCCAGTGGTAGAGAGGTGGCACGTTATGACTGAACGCCATCTTTCCGATGTTCAAAAGAGTCAATCAATCACACCTGATGAGACTTTCAGCTTCTTGTAAGAGAAATGTGGAAGTAAGTAGAGAGATGAGCAGAAAATTACAATGCTGATTCAGAGTACACAACACAGCTGCCGTACATGACACCATCTTGGCATATATAAATGGAACCATTGTCAGATACACCACAGGGTAATTGTCTGCTCGCTGAGTGAGCGGTATATACGTGGTAATAACTACAACAGCAAGCTCACACAGCTGAACAATGCAACGATCCCAGTGCCGTCAGAAGTGTGTAAAAAGAGGGAGGGTTAAGAATCCAAGAACATGGCAGCACCACTGGGAACAGCATTTTCTATATTGTTATCGAAGTATGTATGTCACTATATGCTACCCTGAGATTCATTTTCTTGCAGGCATTTAGAAGAGTACAGCACAGGAACAGACCATTCAGCCCACAGTGTTGTACTGAACCAGCTAAAAAAACGAATCAAAAACACCCAGACACTAATCCCTCCTACCTACACCACGTCCATATCCCCCCCATCTTCCTTACATTCATTTGGCTATCCAAATGTCTCTTAAAAGCCTCTAATATATTTGCCTCTACCACCATACCAGGCAGTGCATTACAGGTATCCAAGACTCTCTGAGTAAAACATTTACCCCTCACATCCCCCTTGAACCTACCCCTCTCACCTTCAATGCATGCCCTCTGGTATTAGAGATTTCAACCCTGGGAAACAGATTCTTCCTGTCCACTCTGTCTATGCCTCTCATAATCTTGTAAACCTCTGTCGGATCTCCCCTCAGCCTTTGGTGCTCCAGAGAAAACAACCAAAGATTATTCAGCCTCTCGTGATAGCACATGCCCTCTAAACTAGGCGGCATCCTGATAAATCTCTTCTGCAACCTCTACAATTTACAGGAATATAAAGAAATACAGTTGAATTTATGAGAAGCCATAAATAAACAAAGACTGACAAACAACTACTGTGCAAACGATGATAAATCTTGCAAACTTTTAAAAACTTGTTAAGAACATAAATTGTTACTAAGAACATGAATCATAGACTCCTTGAAAGTGGAAGGGGACATGAGAGAGGTGACTGGTTCAAAAGTCTAAAAACAGTGGGGAGAAGCTGTTCTGTTAAGTCAAGGTCTGGTATCTTCCCCAGAAGCTAAAAGACACAAACCTGGTAAGAACCCTCAACCATCAGGCTCTTCATCAAAAGAGGATACCTACACTCATTCTATTTCTGGAGTTCCCACAACTAAGTGGCTCACTTTAAGGACTCTTTATCTTGTTATTTCATGCTCTTGTTATTTATTGCTTTTTATTTATATTTGTATTTGCACAGTTTGTTGTTCATTGATCCTGTTTACAGTTACTGTTCCTTATATTTGCTGAGTGTGCCCACAGGAAAAAAGAATCTCAGGGTTGTATGTGGTGACAAGTATGTACTCTGATAATAAATTTTACTTTGAACTTTGATTGCCCCAGGTCTATTGACTGGTCTGGATCTTCAGGTACCAAAGTTCAAAGTAAATTTATTATCAAAGGACATATATATGATGTGAGAGAATAGGACCAATCAAGTGTGACAGTGGAAAAGTGTGTATGGAACCAGAGGAGATAGCAGAGGTACTTAACGAATACTTTGCTTCAGTATTCACTACAGAAAAGGATCTTGGCGATTGTAGGGATGACTTACAGCGGACTGAAAAGCTTGAGCATGTAGATATTAAGAAAGAGGATGTACTGGAACTTTTGGAAAGCATCAAGTTGGATAATTCACCGGAACCAGACAAAATGTACCCCAGGTTACTGTGGGAGGCGAGGGAGGAGATTGCTGAGCCTCTGGTGATGATCTTTGCATCATCCATGGGGAGGTTCCAGAGGATTGGAGGGTTGCAGACGTTGTTCCCTTATTTAAGAAAGAGAGTAGAGATAGCCCAGGAAATTATAGACTGGTGAGTCTTACTTCATCGGTTGGTAAGCTGATGCAGAAGATCACGAGAGGCAGAATTTATGAACATTTGGAGAGGCATAATATAATTAGGAATAGTCAGCATGGCTTTGTCAAAGGCAGGTCATGCCTTACGAGCCTGATTGAACTTTTTGAGGATGTGACTAAACACATTGATGAAGGAAGAGCAGTAGATATAGTGTACAGGTGTCCCCTGCTTTTCGAACGTTCGCTTTACGAAATCTCACTGTTACGAAAGACCTACATTAGTTACCTGTTTTCACTAACAGAATGTGTTCTCACTGTTACGAGAAAAGGCAGCGCGTGATTAAAAAAAAAGCAGCGCACGCCCTGAGCAGCCGCTCTCTCCCGGATTCGGAACTGCATTCTCGCCAGCATTGCTTAATCACGTGCCTGTGAGCAGCCACTAGCAAGATGAGTTCTAAGGTATCGGAAAAGGCTAAAAGAGCTCGTAAGGGTGTTACACTTAGCGTAAAACTAGACATAATTAAGCATTTTGATCGTGGTGAACGAAGTAAGGACGAAGTGAGTTTGGCTTGTGGAAGTTGACAAAGATGATGTTGAAGAGGTTTTGGCATCCCATGACCAAGAACTGATAGATGAAGAGCTGATGCAATTGGAAGAGGAAAGGATAACAATCAAAACCGAATGCAGTAGCGAACGGACCGAAAGTGAAGTCGTCCAGGAACTGAACGTGAAGCAACTGCGTGAGATTTTCGCTGCAATGATAAAGTACAACTTTAACTTTGCAAGTGTACGTTGGTTTAGGGCATATTTGCAGGATGGTTTGAGTGCTTACAAAGAACTGTATGATCTAAAAATGCGCGAGGCTAAGCAGTCAAGCAAGACTTCCACATCAGCCACAGCAGACGACGAACCTCGACCTTCGCCATCGAGGCAGGCAGACATAGAAGATGACCTGCTTGCCCTGATTGACGATGAGATGACACCCCAGTGTCCCACCACCCCAATACCCGGGCTGCGGACAGATACCGATTCACGGAGAATGCTGTGGTAGCCGAGACGCACTCGGCACATCTTTAAGAAAGAAAGCCGAAATAAACAAGCTTACTAAATAGGTGCCGCCCGGCACATAAATGCCGGCCCAGATCAGAGGCGATTGCTGATTGCTTCACCTCTGATCTGGGCCGACATTTACGTGCCGGGCAGCACCTAATTAATTAGCTTGTTCTTTTCAGCTTTTTTCTTAAAGATGTGCTGGGTGCGTCCCAGCCACCGCTGTACCCCTGCATTCTTCACGGATCGGTATCGGTTCACTGCCACTGCACCACCCCAGCCTCCGACGACTCAGCCTAACACACCATCATCAGTGTGCTCGGCACTGTCCCAATTCCGGTCAGTGATACTACACTGTACATACATTATTTCTACTTTATATAGGCTGTGTATTTTTACGTGATATTTGGTATGATTTGGCACCTTCATAGCTTAAAGGTTACTGGAGAGCGCTTGCGTGAGATTTTCGCTACGGAGAACAGTGCAGGCAATGATTGTGGAAAAGTATTTCTACTTTGTATAGGCTGTGTATTTATCATATCATTCCTGCTTTTACTATATGTTACTGTTATTTTAGGTTTTATGTATTATTTGGCATGATTTGGTAGGTTATTTTTGGGTCTGTGAACGCTCACAAATTTTTCCCATATAAATTAATGGTAATTGCTTCTTCGCTTTACGACATTCCGGCTTACGAACCGTTTCATAGGAACACTCTACCTTCGGATGGCGGGGGAAACCTGTATATGGATTTAAACAAGGCATTTGACAAGGTACCCCATGCAAGGCTTACTGAGAAAGTAAGGAGGCATGGGATCCAAGGGGACATTGCTTTGTGGATCCAGAACTGGCTTGCCCACAGAAGGCAAAGGGTTGTTGTAAACGGGTCATATTCTGCATGGAGGTTGGTGACCAGTGGTGTGCCTCTGGTCTGGATCTGTTCTGGGACCCCTACTCTTCGTGAATGACCTGGATGAGGAAGTGGAGGGATGGGTTAGTAAATTCGCTGATGACACAAAGGTTGGAGGTGTTGTGGATAGTGTGGAGGGCTGTCAGAGGTTACAGTGGGACATCGATAGGATGCAAAACTAGACTGGGAAGTGGCAGATGGAGTTCAACCCAGATAACTGTGAGGTGGTTCATTCTGGTAAGTCAAATATGATGGCAGAATATAGCATTAATGATAAGACTCTTGGCAGTGTGAAATATCAGAGGGACCTTGGGGTCCGAGTTCATAGGACACTCAAAGCTGCTGCGCAGGTTTACTCTGTGGTGAAGAAGGCATATGGTGCTTTGGCCTTCATCAATTGTGGGACTGAGTTTAGGAGCCGAGATAATGTTGCAGCTATATAGGACCCTGGTCAGACCCCACTTGGAGTACTGTGCTCAATTCTGGTCGCCTCACTACAGGAAGGATATGGAAACCATAGAAAGGGTGCCGAGGAGATTTACAAGGATGTTGCCTGGATTGGGGAGCATGCCTTATGAGAATAGGTTGAGTGAACTCAGCCTTTTTTCCTTGGAGCAACGGAGGATGAGAGGTGACCTGACGGAGGTGTATAAGATGATGAGAGGCATTGATTGTGTGGATAGTCAGAAGGTTTTTCCCAGGGCTAAAATGGCTAGCACGAGATGGCACAGTTTTAAGGTGCTTGGAAGTAGGTACAGAGGAGATGTCAGGTACTTTTTTTTTTTACGCAGAGTGGTGAGTGCGTGGAATGGGCTGCCGGCAACGGTGGTGAAGGTGAATACAATAGGGTCTTTTAAGAGACTCCTGGATAGGTACATGGAGCTTAGAAAAAAAGAGGGCTATGGGTAACCCTAGGAAATTTCTAAGGTAAGGACATGTTCGGCACAGCTTTATGGGCCAAAGGGCCTGTATTGTACTGTAGGTTTTCTGCGTTTCTATATCACCATATACGGCTCTGAGATTCATTTTCTCGTGGGTATACTCAATAAATCTATAGAATAGTAACCATAACCTGTGCTCTCTTCAACAAGAATTCTTAGGGTGAGGAGCTTCACATCCAAGTTGCACCCGTTCCCCTTCCACATCCATTTGTGGATGTGGTATATTTGGATTTTCAAAAGGCTTTTGACAAGGTCCCACACAGGAGATTAGTGTGCAAACTTAAAGCACACGGTATTGGGGGTAAGGTATTGGTGTGGGTGGAGAATTGGTTAGCAGACAGGAAGCAAAGAGTGGGAATAAACGGGACCTTTTCAGAATGGCAGGCGGTGACTAGTGGGGTACCACAAGGCTCAGTGCTGGGACCCCAGTTGTTTACAATATATATTAATGACTTGGATGAGGGAATTAAATGCAGCATCTCTAAGTTTGCGGATGACACGAAGCTGGGTGGCAGTGTTAGCAGTGAGGAGGATGCTAAGAGGATGCAGGGTGACTTGGATAGGTTGGGTGAGTGGGCAAATTCATGGCAGATGCAATTTAATGTGGATAAATGTGAAGTTATCCACTTTGGTGGCAAAAATAGGAAAACAGATTATTATCTGAATGGTGGCTGATTAGGAAAAGGGGAGGTGCAACGAGACCTGGGTGTCATTATACACCAGTCATTGAAAGTGGGCATGCAGGTACAGCAGGCGGTGAAAAAGGCAAATGGTATGCTGGCATTTATAGCGAGAGGATTCGAGTACAGGAGCAGGGAGGTACTACTGCAGTTGTACAAGGCCTTGGTGAGACCACACCTGGAGTATTGTGTGCAGTTTTGGTCCCCTAATCTGAGGAAAGACATCTTTGCCATAGAGGGAGTACAACTAAGGTTCACCAGATTGATTCCTGGGATGGCAGGACTTTCATATGAAGAAAGACTGGATGAACTGGGCTTGTACTCGTTGGAATTTAGAAGATTGAGGGGGGATCTGATTGAAATGTATAAGATCCTAAAAGTATTGGACAGGCTAGATGCAGGAAGATTGTTCCCGATGTTGGGGAAGTCCAGAACGAGGGGCCACAGTTTGAGGATAGAGGGGAAGCCTTTTAGGACCGAGATTAGGAAAAACTTCTTCACACAGAGAGTGGTGAATCTGTGGAATTCTCTGCCACAGGAAACTGTTGAGGCCAGTTCATTGGCTATATTTAAGAGGGAGTTAGATATGGCCCTTGAGGCTATGGGGGTCAGGGGGTATGGAGGGAAGGCTGGGGCAGGGTTCTGAGTTGGATGATCAGCCATGATCATAATAAATGGCGGTGCAGGCTCGAAGGGCCGAATGGCCTACTCCTGCACCTATTTTCTATGTTTCTATGTTTCTATGGATAGTTCTCAGGAAGACAGGGTTGGGGCAATATCCGACATTCCAACCCCAAAATCCCAAACCAACTCGACAACCAACAAAATGTCAGCACTTGTGAGCTGCCCTCTGTACGTGCTCAGGCTGTGTTGGTCGTTGACGCAAGCATCACTTTTCACCGTCTGTCTCGATGTACGTGTGATAACTAAATTAATCTGAACCTGAACTTCCTGACTAAATCTCTCACCTGCAGACAACGAAGATACCCAGGTCCGAACAGCACCCACAGGAAACATCTCTTTAGGTCTGTACAAGGAAGCCTGACGTTTTCAGTCCTGCACAGTAAGGGAGGACAGATCAAATGAGAGGTGGGCAAAGTGGGTTGCTGACTTCAGGTTCAGCTTCAGAATCAGAATCAGGTTTAATATATATAAAATAGTGGAAAAAAAAGTAGTGAGGTAGTGTGCCCTCTAGCCCTAGACTCTCCCACTATAGGAAACACCATCTCCACATCCACCTTATCGATGCATTTCAATATTGATAGGTTTGAATGAGATCCACCCCCCCCCCGCACCCGCAATTCATTCTTCTAAACTCTAGCGAGTACAGGTCCAGAACCATCAAACTTTAACTCTTTCATTCCTGGGATCACCTCTTCTGGACCCTCTCCAATGCCAGCACATCCCAGATCAGGGACCCAAAATGGCTCACAATATCCCAAGTGTGGTTTGACCAATACCTTGTTAAGCCTCAGCATCAAACCCTTGCTTTTGTCTTTTGGTCCACTTGAAATGAATGCTAACACTGCAGTTGATTCCTTATCACCAACTCAGTCTGCAAGTTAGCCTTTAGGAAATCCTGCACAAGGACTCCCAAATACCTTTGCATCTCCGATTTCTGAATTTTCCCTTGTCCATTCATCCCACACCACTAATCTCCCTCCTAGCAGTTTTCCTCCCTCTCTCGATCTCCTTGACGACAACCACCCTACCTCCCTTGCTCACCTTCCACACCAGCAACCATCCTCCCTCCCTCACCCTCCTCGCCGGCAGCCTCCCTCCCTCACCCTCCTCGCCGGCAGCCTCCCTCCCTGCCCTCCTCAACACCAGTATCACTCACATGCTAACTGAGCAAATCTGAGAATTCATGTTCCAATGAAGGTCCCAAATCCTCCTCCACCACTTCCTCCTCCCTATTTGATTTGATGGTCTAATTCTTAGATTAGCCTGTTTAATTGTTTTGCAATTTAACAATTAATTTTCTGCTTGCATTTTAAAAAGTTTTTTTTTAATAGTGGCTATACAAAGTAAAGTTTTGGAAAGCTCTGGAAGTTTCTTTCTTCTGCATGAAGTGAAGAAGTGCTTTCTCATTAGTTAACTTGGTACTGCATTATTGGAATGAGTACTTTCTTATTGGTTGTCCCTTATCTACAAATTTGAATGGAATTTTCCTTATCACAGTAGTTTAAAAATAGCAGTTTTATGCTAGATGCTCTCTTTTGTTCTGTCCTACGCTCTGTCCGCCAGAGAAAGCAGGATCTCCCACTGGCCACACATTTTAATTCCACACCCCATTCCCATTCTGATACGTCTATCCACGGCCTCTTCTACTGTAAAGATGAAGCCACACTCAGGTTGGAGGAACAACACCTTATATTCCGTCTGGGTAGCCTCCAACCTGATGGCATGAACATTGACTTCTCTAACTTCCATTAATGCCCCACCTCCCCCTTGTACCCCATCCGTTATTTATTTATCTTTTATTATCATATGTATTTTTTCTCTCTCTCTCCTTTTTCTCCCTCTGTCCCTCTCACTATACTCCTTGCCCATCCTCTGGGCTTCCCCCCCTCCCCCCTTCTTTCTCCCTAGGCCTCCCGTCCGTCCCATGATCCTCTCATATCCCCTTTGCCAATCAACTTTCCAGATCTTAGCTCCATCCCTCCCCCAGGCCTCCTGCCTTCTCCTATCATTTCAGATCTCCCCTGCCTCTCCCACTTTCAAATCTCTTACTATCTCTTCTTTCAGTTAGTCCTGACGAAGGGTCTCGGCCCGAAACGTCGACTGTACCTCTTCCTAGAGATGCTGCCTGGCCTGCTGCGTTCACCAGCAATTTTTATGTGTGTTGCTTGAAATTCCAGCATCTGCAGATTTCCTTGTGTTTCCTCTTTTGTTTTTCTCTTTTCCAAGTAGTAGGCCCCTGTCACTGTTGTGTTCCTGGCCTCTGTTCTATCAACCCTTAACAAAACGACTGTGAGGCAACAAGTGTTGTGTCTAAACACAAGAGATTCTGCAGATACTGGAAACCCAGAGCAACACACATACACAGAAAATGTTAGGGGTCAGGCAGCATCTTTGGAAAAGAATAAACAATTGACATTTTGGGCCAAGACCCTTCTTCAGGACTGGAAAGGAAGGGAAAAGATGCCAGAATAAAAAGGTGGGGGGAGGGGATGGAGGCTAACTAGAAGGTGATAGGTGAAGACACGAGTGTGGGGAAGATAAAGGTCTGGAGAGGAAGAAATCTGATAGGAGAGGAGAGAGGACCATGGGAGAAAGGGAAAGAGGAGGGGACTCAGGGGGAGGCGATGGGCAGATGAGAAGAGCTAAGAGGCCAGTGGGGGGAATAGCAGGGCAGGAGGAAGGAAATTTTTGTTGACCGGGAGGGGAAATCGAATACAAGGTGTTGCTCCTCCACCCTGAGGGTGGCCTCATTGTGACACAAGAGGAGGCCGTAGACCGACACATTGGAATGGGAATGAGAACAGGAATAGCAGTTAAAATGGGTAGCCACTGGGAAATCCTGCTTTTGGTGCATGGCGCAGAAGTGATCGACAAAGCGGTCCCCAATTCATGACAGGCCTCACTAATGGAGAGCAGGCCACATCAGGAGCAGAGGGCAACCCCTGCAAATTCACAGGTGAAGTGTTGCCTCACCCGGAAGGACCGTTTGGAGCCCTGAATGAGGGGTAAAAGAGGAGGTGAACGGGCAGGTGTGGCACTTAGGTCACTGGCTGGGAGATTAGTGGGGATGGACAAGGGAATCACAGAGGGTGCGATCCCTGTAGAAAGCGGAGAGAGGGAAGGAGATAGAGACATGTTTGGTGGCAGGATCCCTTAGGAGATGGCTGATGATGTGGAGGCTGATTTGTTGGATACAGAGACTCATTGGGTGGTAGGAAGATGAACAAGAGAAACTCTCTCCTTGTTATGGTGTCAGGAGAATGAGGTGAGTGCGGATGTCCAGAAAATGGAAGAGATGCGGATGAGGGCAGAATCAATAGCGAAGGAATGGAAACTCTGTTCTTTGAAGGAGGAGGACATCTCTGATGTCCTGGAAAGGAAATCCTCAACGTGGGAACAGGTGCAGCAGAGACAAAGGGATTGAGCATTCTTACAGGAGACAGGGTGGGAAGAAGTATAATCAAGATAACCATGGCAATCAGGTTTATAAAAGATATCGGTGGCCAGTTTGTCTCCAGAGATTGGAGACGATGAAAGGGGAGAGGGTGGTCAGAAATGGACCAAGTGAATTTAAGGACAGGGTGGGAAATTGGAGACAAAGCTGACGAAGACAACGAGCACGGCTGGGTCCGTGAAGCAGCACCAATGCGGCAGTCAATGCAGCACAGGAAGAGCTGGGGAGCATTGCCGGGGAACGTAGCTTGTTGAGCCTCTTTCCGTACTTCGGAACGAATTTAAACGCCAGAATCAATCATCCCCATTCCTCACCTGAGGTCCCCGTCCACAAGCTCCCTCAAACCCATTCCGCACCGAATTCCCACACCCCAACCCCAGTCCCAGTCTCCGCTGCTCCACTGCCGGCACCGACACTTCATGATCGACCGTCCTCACCAGCCTGTCGGAGCAAACTGAAGCCCCGACCCCAACCTCCTCCCACATCCCGCGACTACCGGCCCACGATAAAATTCCCCTCCGTTATCACCCAGGGAGACCAACCGCTAATCGACCCCGAGGCTCTTTCCGACTGAAGTCGGGCTCGAAGCAGGACTAGGCCGCGTTGCGATGGCGACGGAGAGGAGGTGGACGGCGGCGGCGGGCGGACAAGAGGCGGGGCGGCCGGCCGCGTTTTCGAAACGCGATCCCGCTGAGCGCGGGCGGGGCGCAGGGATCTGAATCTTCAGTCTCGGCGGGCCTCCCGCTCCCCCCGCCCGGCCCTGTGGTCAGAGTGGCGACCACTGACCGGCGGCCGCAGCGCAGGCTCCCGGACCGCGATGTAGGTAGGACCGCCCACCCCCGCAATCTGGGGAATGGGTTAGTGATGGAGGGAATGAATGAGTGACTGTGGGAGGGAGGAGATGAGTGAGTGAGTGAATCCATAACTGGGAGGGGATGACTGACAGAAAGTGACTGTAGGAGGGAGGGAGGGAATGAGTGACGGAGGGAAGGAAGGAATGCGTGAGGGAGGGGATGAGTGAGGGAGGGAAGGAGGGATTGAGTGACAGCGGGGGGTGACTGATGCAAAGTGACTGTGGGAGGGAGGAAGGGAAAGAGGGAATGTGTGAGTGATGGAGGGAGGGAAGGGATGAGTGAAGGAGGGTGAGAATGAGTGATGGAGTGGATGGGTAATGGAGGGTGGGGGTGAGTAAAGGAGGGAGGGAATGAGTAACAGGTAGGAAAGTGGGAGGATTGAGGGAAAGAGGGGAGGGAGGATGGAGAGAATGAACAAGGAGCACCATGAAAGGATAGAGAACAAGGGTGGAGCGAGTTGCAAATGTGGATAAAGGGTATGAATGACGGAGGGATGGAGGGAATGAGGAAGGGAGGGAGGAATGAGCGACAGGGTGGGAGTGGGCGATGGATGGAGGAAATGACTAACAGGTCAGAAGGAGGGAGGGTTGAGGGAAAGAGGAGGAAGGATGGAGGGAATGAAAGGAGGATCATGAGAGGATAGAGAATAAGGGTGGAGGGAGTTGGAAAATGAGAAATGTGGATAAAGGGAATAAAGAATGAAAGGGGGAAGATTGGGAGGGAATGGGTGGGACAGGGAAAGGGATGGAGGAAGGGAATGAGAGGGGAAGTGGAAGGGAATAAGTTTGAGGATTTGAGAAATGGGGTAATTGGAGTGGAGGAGGAATGGAAGCCATGAGGGTGAGGATTGTTGTGACCATGAATGAAGTCACTGGAGAGATGTAGCTGGTAGATTTAAAAACCTTTATTCATCACACACACACAAGCTGACAGCCTTTGGAGGCACTCGAGAGACTCCCAGACCCAACAACACAGCACATTTTTATATGTTAAAGGACAAAGGTAACAGGTAAATTTCTATAGCTACACTGTACAGTATTCATAAGTTACATGTAACTTTTCAAATATGTACCTAGATCTTCACACCAACACACCCAAAATGAAAAGTTAATTATTGTTGTCTCTGAGCTGCATTCATGCAAATATGGACATGTCAGGTCATTTGGGTGTTTCCCGAGCTGCATTTTAAATTCAATCTACAATCCACATTCAGATCTGAGACTGGTTGCTGTGAAAATTACTATTTGCTATATTCTATATCTCCAGAATGCACCCTAATTGGGGGGGGGGGGTGGACTGAAAAGTGTGGATGAGGGGAATGAGAAAGATGGATAAAAACGAGGGAATGGAACAGTGAAAGGTAACAAGGAGAACAGAGAGATGGAGTGGTGGGAGGTAAAGGGGGATGGAATGAGGGGTGTACAATGAAGTAAGCAGCTGAGGGGAATAGGGAGAAATGGAGGGTTAGTGGAGGAGGGATGAGGGTAGTGGGAAGACGATGAGAGTTTGAGAGGTCCAGGGAATGATCAAGTAGGACGGATAAAAAGACTGACCTAAGCCAGATCAAAAGAAAGGTTCAGATTCATTTATTTATCACACGTGCATCGGAACATAGAGTGATATAATGAGGCCACCCTCAGGGTGAAGGGGCAACACCTTGTATTCCATGTGGGTAGCCTCCAACCTGATGGCATGAACATCGTTTTCTCCTTCCGCTGAACAAATTCTCCCCCCTCTCCTATTCCCCACTCTGACCTCTTATCTCTTCTCACCTGCCTCTTACTTCCCCCTGGGTCCCTTCCTCCTATGGTCCAATCTCTTCCATCAGATTCTTCCTCTTCCAGCCCTTTGCCTATCATGGCTTCATCTTCTCCTTCCCTGCAGCTTTTTATTCTGGCATCTTCCCCCTTCCTTGCCAGCCCCACTGAAGGGTCTCAGCCTGTTTACTCTTTTCCACGGATGCTGCCTGACCTGTTGAGTCCCTCCAGCATTTTGTGGGTGTTGCTGTGAAGTGCGTCGTTTGTGTTCACAGCCAACACAGGCAAGAACAGGCTGGGGGCAGCCCACAAGTGTCGCCACACGTTCCAGCGCCAACACAGCATGCCACAATGCTCGGCAGAACACAACAAGCACAAAGAAAACCCTGTCCCTCCATCCCACCCACGTGCGCTTACACAGGCCTCTAGCTCCAAGATGGCCTCCAGAAAGAGGGAGGTGGATGGAGGGAATGTGGGAATGCTGAGGCGAGGTGCTGGCTGGAGGTCTGTGCTGCGGTCGGGCATTTGCGGGAGTGTGATGTCATCACCCTCTTTCAGTGACGTGACCGCGGAGTCACAGGTGGAGAGCCATGCCCCGCGTCGGCGAGGTCTGGAAGTACGTGACGCGGAGGGACGACAAAGCCATCATCTGCAACGTGTGTGGCGCCCAGCTGGTGTGTTCCGGCAGCAGCACAGTGCTGCGGTTACACCTGCAACGGAATCATCACATCCACTTCACAGAGGAGAGCGATCGTGGTGACCTGCCCGCCGCCCACAGCACGGCAGAGAAGACTGTCAGTGTGAAGGAGAGGTGTCCGAAGATCACTGAACTTATTGGCATTGATAGCTCTGTGAGTCTTTATTCCAAGTATAAATGTGAACTGTGCATCATACGTGTACTGTGAGTCTTTATTCCAAATATAAACACGTGAACTGTGGATCATACGTGTACTGTTGAGTCTTTATTCCAAATATAAACATGTGTACAGTGGATCATACGTGTACTGTGAGTCTTTACCCCAAATATAAACATGTGAACTGTGGATCATACGTGTACTGTTGAGTCTTTATTCCAAATATAAACATGTGTACAGTGCATCATACGTGTACTGTGAGTCTTTACCCCAAATATAAACATGTGAACTGTGGATCATAAGACATAGGAGAGGAATTAGGCCGTTTGGCCCATCGAGCCTGCTTTGCCATTCCATCACCGCTGATCCTTTATCCCTCTCAGCCCCAGTCTCCTGCCTTCTCCCTGAGTCCCTTCATGCCCTGATCAATCAAGAATCTATCATCCTCTGCCTTAAATATACATAAAGACTTTGCCTCCACAGCCACCTGCAGCAATGAATTCCACAGATTCACCACTCCCTGGCTAAAGAACTGGATGTATGTAACTGGTCTGGGCACCTCATGGCCTGATATCAGAAAAGGAGGGGGTACTTAGTTTCCTATGATGGGGGTCCTTAATGATCAGAGTGCTGCCACAAGAAAGTAGTATCCATCATCAGGGACCCCCACCACCCAGGACATGCTCTCTTCTCACAGCTGCCCTCAGGAAAAAGGTACAGGAGCCTCAGGTCCCACACCACCAGGTTCAGGAACAGTTATTACCCCACAACCATCAGGCTCCTGAACCAGTGTGGATAACTTCACTCACCACAATGAGCCTCAGGTCCCACACCACCAGGTTCAGGAACAGTTATTACCCCACAACCGTCAGGCTCCTGAACCAGTGTGGATAACTTCACTCCCCACAATGAGCCTCAGGTCCCACACCACCAGGTTCAGGAACAGTTATTACCCCACAACCATCAGACTCCTGAACCAGTGTGGATAACTTCAGTCACCACAATGAGCCTCAGGTCCCACACCACCAGGTTCAGGAACAGTTATTACCCCACAACCGTCAGGCTCCTGAACCAGTGTGGATAACTTCACTCAGCACAGTGAGCCTCAGGTCCCACACCACCAGGTTCAGGAACAGTTATTACCCCACAACCATCAGGCTCCTGAACCAGTGTGGATAACTTCACTCACCACAATGAGCCTCAGGTCCCACACCACCAGGTTCAGGAACAGTTATTACCCCACAACCATCAGGCTCCTGAACCAGTGTGGATAACTTCACTCACCACAATGAGCCTCAGGTCCCACACCACCGGGTTCAGGAACAGTTATTACCCCTCAACCATCAGGCTCCTGAACCAGTGTGGATAACTTCACTCACCACAATGAGCCTCAGGTCCCACACCACCAGGTTCAGGAACAGTTATCACCCCACAACCATCAGGCTCCTGAACCAGTGTGGATAACTTCACTCCCCACAACACTGAACTGATTCTACAACGTAGAGACTCATTTTACGAGGATTCCACAACTCACGTTCTCAGTATTATTTGCTTATTTCTTATTTGCCTTCTTTTACACACTGGTTGTTTGTCTGTCTTTGTTTACGCATCATCATCATCTTTATGGGCCATGCCAGGTGACATCATCATTACAAGCCGTGTCGTATGATCGTGGTCGTCATGCTTCTTGGCAAATTTTTCCACAGAAGTGGTTTTCCATTGCCTTCATCTGGGTAGTGTCTTTACAAGACAGGTGACCTGCAAGCTAGTGGAAGGAAGGAGCGCCTTACACCTCCTTTAGTAGAGACGTATCTCCACCCTGTCCATCACCCAATACCTGGAGTATTGCATTCAGTTCTGGTCACCCCAGTACAGGAAAAGTGTGGAGGCCTCAGAGAGGGTTCAGATGAGGTTTACCAGGATGCTGCCTGGATTAGAGGGTATGAGGTTGGACAAATTTGTGGGTCTTCTCTGGAGAGCCAGGGTTGAGAGGAGACCTGATAGAAGTTCATAAGATTATTAGAGACGTTGATATATCGAGTAGACAGTATTTTTTTCTCAGGATTCTGTAACAGGGTAGATGCTTGCAGGCTTTCCCCCTTATACAGAGGTCATAGGTTCAGGGTGAAAGGTGAAATACGTAAGGGGAACATGAGGGGAATGTCTTCGCTCAGAGGGTGGTGTGAGTGTGGAATGAGCTGCCAGCGGAAGTGGTGGGATACGGGTTTGATTGCAACATTTAAGAGAAGTTTAGTCAGGGTCATGGATAGGAGGGGTATGGGAGGCTATGGTGCAGAGCGGGTAGATAGAAAACCAGTGCCGCATGATCTAGATGGGCCAAAGGGCCTGTTTCTGCACTGTAGTCCCCTATGACCATGCATTTAAGGTGAGAGAGGGAGATGCACAAAATTTTTTTTACACAGTGGTACTGTAGATACCAGGCATGGCGGTGGAGGTAGGTACAATAGAAACTTTTAAAATGTTCTTAGAAACACTCAAATATGTAGCGAAGACAGATTTATCACAAATTTCTACAGATGCACTGTGAAGAGCATTCTAACTGGCTGCGTCATGACTGGTATTGGGGGGGGCTACTGCACAGGATCAAAATGAGTTGTAAACTCAGTCAGCTCCATCATGGGCACGGGCCTCTGTAACCTCCAGGACATCTTCAAGGAGCGATGCCTCAAAAAGGCAGCGTCCATCATTAAGGACCCCCATCACCCAGTTCATGCTCTCTTCTCACTTACCATCAAGATGGAGGTACAGAAGCCTGAAGGCACACACTCAACGATTCAGGAACAGCTTCTTCCCCTCTGCCATCAGATTTCTGAATGGACAATGAGCCCATGAACACTGCCTCACTACCTTTTTATTTCTATTTTTATGCCACTTATTTATCTATTTTATATATCTATATACTTACTGTAATTCACAGTTTTTTCTATATTATCATGTATTGCATTGAACTGCTGCGGCAAAGTTAACAAATTTCACGACACATTCTGGTGATATTAAACCAGATTCTGATATGGATCATGTGCAGACAGAAGGGATTCATTTAGTTACGTATCATGAGCTCTATTAGTCTGTCACTGCAGTGCACTGTAAACACTCCAAATCTCCCTTTATAATGTTGTTTACATTTATGTATTTGTGTACATTTTATTCCATGCTTTAACGTGTTTATTTTTTTAATTTAAATCCTTTTTCTTATAACTGTTGAATTTTGTTCTTTGTTGCATGTCGCGCCCTAACCAACACATCACAGCAAATTCCTAATGTAAAGAGACATGATGAATTCCCCAAGAGGACCATAACCTAGCCGTAGTTTGGAGGCTGGTATGCCTCGATGCCCCAGAGAACTATGTTGTCTGGAGTCAGGGCTTTATGTTTTGGCTCTTGGTAGGGTCACCCATGCCAAACAGGTCAAAGGGTAGAGGCCAGACTAAGAGTGGTCCACCAGTCCTCCAGGTTCTGGTGTTCAGCTCCGGGCCAACAACCCTGACTGGTCAAATAAAATTGTTACAGAAACAGCAATGAAGAAACCTTCTATACAGACAGACATGGAGGGCCTTCACTGCGGCCCTAAACGCCACTGGCGTAACAGGCGGTTAGTAGGGATTGGATGAATAAAGTTGATCCTTAGTTAGTTTGGCACAACTTGAAAGTGTTTTTTTTTTCAAAGCATGAGACATGGGAGCAGAATTGGGTCATTCAATTCAGTGAGTCTGCTCCATCATTCCATCATGTCTGATTAATTATCGCTCTCAACCACATTAGGGTGGCGGGGTGGAGATACATCTCTACCAAGGGAGATGTAAGGTGCTCCTTCCCTCAACTAGCCTGCAGGTCACCCTTGGGCAAGGTGTAGCATCTGCTTAGCCTCCCCAATCAGGGTCCGGTGAAGCCATGGGAGCAGGTGGTGGATGGTCTTATGAGCAGCCGGTAATACCTATTCTATTTCAGCAAAATCTTATTGATACATTTACATTAACTTCTAAACAATATAACATCTACTTACAAGCAATGCTTCTGCTGGGGAGATAACAGGGTGGCTTCAGATAGAAACTTCTTTTGCGCCTACCATAAACCTCTGGCTTTTTGCCAGCTAATGTGCTATCCTCTCTGCACAGAAAGTGACCTAATACAGATCAGAAACTGCTCATTAATATAAAAGTTGAATGTACTCAATCACATAGAAAAACATAAATGAATTTCCCGAAGGGCAGAACACCTGTAAAACCCTCAACCCAGTTGGAGAAAGACTGTGGTGTTATTTTACTCCAAGTTCTAATTTACGCCAATTTTAATGATGCATGAAGCTCAGCTGATGGTCAATTTGACGCCCTCCAGTCTGTGTAGGCAACTTAACCCCAACTCTCACCTCTGCTATGCACAGACACAATGCCGTTCCTTACCCTGTCCCAGGGCCGGGCCTGCAAGGGAAGGACTGATCTTCTTTCGTTCATTCTCCCCAGGCATCCCACACCTCGCAGAGCAGTAAGAGGATTTCCAACATGTTGCGGGAGTGTGCAGCCCAGCTCGAGGAAGGTGAGGAACTGGAATGGCACTCCGCCCTGGGAGATGGTGACACCTACCCTCCAGTAATCGAAGGTACAGCGTGGCTCACTGTGTCCTGTTACATTAACCCTAGGCAGCACTCAGGGCCCCTCAGAACACTGCAAGGAGGCTAAAGTATTCTGCAGCAGGTCAGGTTCAATCTGGAGAGAGAAGCAACACACACAAAGTGCTGGAGGAACTCAGCAGGTCAGGCAGCATCTGTGGAAAGGAATAAACAGGCAACGTTTTGGGCCCAGAACCTTCTTCAGGACTGAGGAAGAAAGAGGAAGGTGCCAGAAATAAGAAGGTAGGAGGAGGGAAAGGAGGCTAGCCAGAAGGTGATAGATGAAGCCAGGCGGGTGGGAAAGGTAAAGGGCTGGAGAGGAGGGAATCTGATGGAAGAGGAAAGTGGACCATTGGAGAAAGGGACGGAGGAGGGGACCCACGGGGAGGTGATAGGCAGGTGAGGAGAGCTAAAAGGCCAGAGTGGGGAACAGAAGAAGAGAGGGAGAGAAATCTATATACATGTCATCGGTTTGGAGGCCACCCATAAGGTGTTGCTCCTTCACCCTGAGGGGGGCCTCATCGCGGAACAAGACCGACATGTTGGAATGGGAATGAGATTAGGAATTAAAATGTTTGGCCACCGGGAAGTTACGCTTTTGGTGGATATAGCGGAGGTGCTCAGCAAAGTGGTCTCCCCGATTTCCGAAGAGTTTCACCAGTGTAGAGGAGGCCACATCAGGAGCACCAGACAGAATAGATGACCCTAACAGATTCGCAGGTGAAGTGTTGCCTCATCTGGAAGGGCTGTTTGGAGGCCTGAATGGGGGTGAGGGAGGTGAGGCACTTTAGCCAGTGGCAGGGATAATTGCCAGGGGGAGATTAGTGGGGAGGGACAGATGAACAAGGGAATTGTGGAGGGAGCAATCCTGCAGAAAGCAGAGAGGGGCAGAGGTCAAGATGTGTTTAGTGGTCGGATCCCTTTGGAGATGCAGAGGATGACGTGTTGGTTGTGGAAACTCATGGGGTGGTAGGCAAAGACAAGAGGAACTCTATCTCTGTTACAGTAGCAGGAAGGTGGGGTGAGCCCACATGTCTGAGAAATGAAGGAGTCGCAAGTGACGGCAGCATCAGTTGTAGGAAACAGGGAGTGAAATGGAGTTAACATGTCAACTCAAAGGACCTGAATCAGAAAAGGATCTTATGGAGGGAGGATGTTGAGGAGACATCCAAAAATGAAAGGGTTAATGGATGAGGAGTGTTTAATGGCTGTGTTCCTGTATGCACTGGAGTTCAGAAGAGTGGCTGGGGGGGGCGATCTCTTTGAAACCTATTGAACGTTGAAAGGCCTCGATGGAGTGCATGTGGAGAGGATGTTTCGTATGGCAGGGGAGTTGAGGACCAGAGGGCACAGCCTCAGAACAGAAGAACATCCATTTAGAACAGAGATGAGAAGGAATTTCCTTAGCCAGGGAGTGGTGAATCTGTGTTATTCATTGCCACAGGCAGCTGTGGAGGCCATAACATTGGGTATATTTAAGCAGAGTTTGACAAGTTCTTGATTTGTAAAGGTGTCAGAGGTTACGGGGAGAAGGCAGCAGATTGGGGTTGAGAGGAAAATGGATCAGCTGTGATGAAATGGCAGAGCAGAATCGATGGGCCAAATGGCCTAATTCTGCTGCTGTGTCTCATGGTCTCTGACAGAGGATTTGCTGCAGACAAGGTTATTGAGACAGTGAGTGAATGGGAGCCGTTAAAGAGGGAGATCGTGGCAAGTCAGGCTGGGGACAAGCTCCACTCCCACGAGATAATCTGAGCTGAGCCAATATCACAGGTGGGAGGCTGATACACAGTAACAGTGCGAGGTTGGATACTGATCACTACCATGGGTGCTGCCCTCCAGTGTTCGCTCGGCAGACAAGCTGGAACGCATTCGTATGCGGCTGGCACTTGTGTGAGATGAGGAACTGCTGCAGGCTTGTTCTTGCAGAAAATTGGCTCCAGGGTATCATCATGACACTCAGGGACTTGGGCGAGACTTTTGTGTTATAACTATGTTTATCTGTGACAGTAACTGTATGTGCTTTATGCACTGTGTGCTGTTGGTTCTCTGTTTTGTCTTGGCCCTATAGGGACGTATTTCATTTAGCTATGATCATGTGTATGATTAAATGATAATTAAACTTGAAATCTCTCTTCCACTCTCTCCCCCCACTTCCCCCTCACTCTCTCTCCCCCACTCTCACCCCTTCCCTCTCCCCTTCTCCCTCCCCTGCTCTCATCCTCTCTCTCACCCCCACTGTCACCCCCCACTCTCTCCCCTTCTCTCACCCCCTCACTCTCCCTCGTTTCCCCTCACTCCCTTGACCCTCCCTCCCTCACCTCCACCTGCGCCCTCTAACCTACCTACCTCCTGGCTCCCCTCCCCGTCTCCGGCAGACGATATTTCCATGGCGCTGCGCTCCTACCCGCTGGGCAGTGGCGGAAGGCGCAGGGCGGCAGAGCTGAAGACGAAGCGGGCATTGCCCGCGGGCGGCGGCGGCCAGGACTGGGCGCAGGCCTGGGATTTCTTCCGGAGGCTGAACGAGCGCTGCGTGGAGTGCAGCCTGTGCCGCAAGCAGCTCTGTTACCACAACAGCACGGCCAGCCTGCGGGAGCACCTGCGGCGCAAGCACCACCTCGGCGACGCGGAGGGGCGCCCCTTCCCCGACGAGGGCTCCTCGTCCTCGGAGTCCATGGGCCAGGAGCCCGAACTGAAGAAGATGGCGGTTCACGGCGCGGAGATGGCGGTCGAGAAGCGGGACGAGGCGATCGACGACCTGATCACCGGGATGGTGTTCCGGGACCTGCAGCCGCTCTCGCTGGTCACCGACCAGGGCTTCAGGCGGCTGCTGGGCTTCCTGGAGCCCAACTACCGGCTGCCGTCGGGGACGCAGCTGGCCGCTCACCTGCGCCACAGGTACACGCTGTGCAAGCTGCGGCTGGCCCACCAGCTTCGCGCCGTGCCCTGCATGGCCCTTTCCACGCACGGCTGGAGCACCCCGGCTCGGCGGGCCTACCTGACCGTGTCGGCGCACTTCATCGACGGCCGCTGGAGGCCGGCGCGCTGCGTGCTGAGCACCGGGCCCGCGGCCACGGGCAGCCGGGAGCTGCTGCGCTCGGCCCTCGGCGACCTGGGCGTGCCGTGGCAGGCGGTGAGCTGCGTGGTGCGCGACGGCGGCGGGGCCGGGGAGCGGCCGGCCGACAACTGCCCGCACCTCTCCTGCGCCGCCCGCACGCTGCAGCAGTGCATCAAGCAGGGGCTGCGGACGGAGGCGGTGCAGGACGCCCTGCTGTCGGCCCGCCGCCTCGTCGCTCACTTCCAACAAGACCCGCGGGCCACTGCCCGCCTCGACGACCGGCTGGCCGAGGGCAGCGCCGAGGCCCCGGGCCCAGCCCTGCTGCTCGACACCCCGTGCCACTGGGACACCACCTTCGACATGTGCCGGCGGCTGCTGGACACACGCTGGGCGCTCAGGGATGCTCTGCAACAGGAGGAGGAGTGGGAGGGTGGGGAGCCAACGGTGCCCGACCTCTCCGATGCCCAGTGGGAGCTTCTGCGCAACCTGCTGCCCATTCTGAAGCCCCTCAAGGTGGCCCTGTCTTTCCTGGGCGAGCCGCAGAACGCCTCCGTCTCCTCCCTGCTGCCTTGCTTGCACGGGGTGTTGGCCGCCCTCGGGCAGCAGCCGGTCGAGGCCAGCTCGGCCTGCTCGGCCTGCGGCGCCGTCTGCGCCCGGATCCGCTCTGAGATCAGCCAACGCTGGCGCCTGCAGCGTGACGAGGAGCTGCCGGACAACCCCGCCGTCCTCGCCTCCTTCCTGGACCCCCGCTTCAAAGACCTGCGCTTCCTGAGCGCCCGGTCCCGGGAGCAGGTGCAGCGGCGGGTGAAGGCGCTGCTCTCCGCCGCGCTCCCGGAGCCGCGCTCGCCCAGCACCTCCTCGGAGGGCGAGCGGGCCTCGGCCGAGCCCAAGCCCAGCGAGTACGATCTCCTGTTTGGCGAGGACCCGGTGGACCGCCTTCCGGAGCTCCACCAGCAGATGGAGAGCTATCTGGCCGAGCCCCTCCGCAAGCGCCACACGGACCCGTTCCAGTGGTGGCGGGACAACGCACACCGCTTCCCCGCCCTCGCCAGCCTGGCCCGTCGCTACCTGGCCGTGCCCGCCACTGCCGGCCGGCCGTTCCTCACCTCCGGCCGGCTGCCGGACGACACTGGGGCGGCACTGTCTCCCGAGGACATCAACCGGATCATCTTCTTGCACCAGAACTTCGATTACATCGAGTCGCTGAAGTGATGGGGCCTGTCCTGCCTCCACCCCACCCCCTCCTGCCCCACGGACATCTCCCGGAGAGGGAAGCAGCAGGGAGCCAGGCTCACAGAGTCTGTACTGACTGGCATCCAGCCATTCACACACAGAGCCCAAAATCTACCCCAGACCCACACATGGGGGAAGGGACGACCATTCTTGAACCCTGCATGTTGTCAGGAAGCCAGAAGGCATGGGGGACCCCACACACCAGCACCCAGGGAGAACATGTGCGCTCCATATTGAATTCCAGTCTCTGGCACTGTGTGGCAACGCTCTCCCTGTTGTACCCTTGTGTTTCCCCAATTTGTGGTCATTTGTTGGGTTCGGGGGGGGGAGGAGGAGAAATTCTGAGAGACTGGGGCAGTGACTGAGGGTCCTGGAATGGTTAGCCGTTGGTCAAGGGTCCCTGCTCAGTGGGGCGATGACCGGGGGTCCCGGAATGGCTGGCCTGGAGAACGGGGATCTCGGGGGAAAGAAGATCCCAAGGAAGAGGCAGATGAGGTGGTGTTCCAGCAGAGAGGATGGGTGTGGGATCCTGCAGAGATTGGGGGCAGTGGGAAGGTGTGAGGGGAGCAGACTTATTAGTAGGGAGGGTGGAGGGAAGTGGGGGAGCCTGTCCCATTTTATTGGTGGGGAGGGTGGGGGGGAGCCTGCCCATTTTGAGCTCCCAGAAACCTGGAGGAATTCAGTCTGTCGGATGGCTTCTGTGGAGGAACATGGACAGCTGATTTTTCAAGCTGAGACCCTTTTTCAGATGGAGGGGAGATTGCTGGGGGAAGGGGTAGGGAGAGTGCGTGCAGGTGGTCAGTAGTTCCAGGGGAGAGGGTGATAGAACGGAAGGGGATTGGGTTGTGATTCTGATAGGCCGGGAGAAAGCAGCTTCACCTGAAACACTTTGGAGCAAGTGAACTTTTGCATATCATCACCATCAGAGGACTTGCTGAATCCAATCTGTGTGCAAGGGCCATATCATCAGCTTACGGTAATGGCGATTAAGGTGTCAACCCAGGGTGCCCTGGGGAACTTCCACCAGCTCTGGAGAGTGAAGGTTAAGGGCCTCCCCTGGCAGGGTGGCATTCCCTCAGGACTGCACCAGGGCTGGGTGGGTCTGTAGGTGATGCCAAGCTGCTGGATCAAATCTGCAGCCCACTGACTCAGAGCAACACTGTGGCTCAAATCTCAGTTGCTGACGCAGAAAAATATCTTGTTGCGAAAAAGATGCCCTTCGCTGTGAAAGTCTTTGCATTAATCTCAGTGAGAAGCTGCATTTTTACAGTACCGGGGTCTCCTGTTGGTGTCTCGCTGCACCTGTAACTAGTGAGGTCGCTTTTGTGGTGTTGTGTGCTATTGTGATAAACAAGAAGATCCCACCGGCTGCAGTGTGCTCAAGCCCAGCCAGGTCAACGTCTGGACAGGGTGCTTGAACTTGCAGCAGGCTATCCGCTAGGGGAATCCAAGTTCCTCCAGTGGGCCAAGCCTTGCTCCAGATTCCAGTACCTGCATCTCTTTTGATTACAGTCTTCCCGAACACCATTTTCTCTCAGTCACCTTATGTACAGACACTCCCGTGCCTAGTGTCACTTTATGGACATACAATCAATCTGTGTATATAAGCTATCTTATACATTTATATTTATTGTGTTTTTTTATTAGTGTGTTATCTCATTGTGTTTCTTTTGTGCTGCATCGGATCTGGAGTAACAATTATTTTGTTCTCCTTTACACTTGTGCACTGGAAATGACATTAAACAATCTGGAATCTGTTTGACCTTGTGTAATGTCACACTCTGAGAGGTGATTTTCAGACGCAGTCCAAGGTCTCCCACGCCTGGAGATCCACTCAGGTGTACTTGTAAAGACGGGTGTCGTGGTCAGCCAGGTGTTCTTCAACAGCTGCAGCTGAGGTCATTTAAAGAAAGACTTTTGAGAGGTCCCAAAGCGTTTGAAGCTAACGAGGCAGTATTGAAGTTGGATCTGAAAAATGTGGATGAGGCTCACAGCCGGCAGATCACAGCTATACAAGCCCACATCCAGGTACAGTGATGAAAGATTCAAGCCTCCCACCACTCTCTGGATAAGAAAATATTTCCTCTCTCCTTCTGCTTGGCTAAGGAGAGTAGGTCCTGCCAATTTCTCTGGCCTCCTGGTAACATCCTCATAAATCTCTGTGCCCTTTCCACCTCTCCTGTAACTACAACAGAACCATCTGTACACAGTCATCAGGTTGGGATCTAACAAGTGTTGTACACATACCTTTCATTGCTTCTGCTAATGGTGAAGCAAAGAGGTGTGTAGGTCAAAGCTCCACCAATCTTGCTTAGGTCCGCCAGCCCTACTGGGGCAGAGACTGCCAACAGCAGCTCACCGGAGTCCTCTGTCGTACACCAGTCTCTCAAGCTGTCCCCAGGTGTAGCCGGTCCTTCCTCTCGCAAGGATGAGGTCTGCAGAGCTTTGGTAACTGTGGGTTTTTATGGGATGGAGTAGCTAGCCCCGTGCCCAACCCTTCTCGCAACCGGACTTCGGATCATCCGTGGGAAAGGTTGGCCATAGTCCTGCTGAAAGGCAGAGGAGGCACAAGGCACTGGTTGGCCTAATTCCTCCATTGTATTTTAAATGCTGTAATGACATGAAGTCCCTCCATATATCCTTTGATCAACCTATTAGCTTCAAATATAAACCTATTGTTCCAGACCTCCTGGTCTCCCTTTTGCCATAAATTCCCTCACGTTACCATGTCATGTCGTAGAAAACTACAGCACAGAAACAGGCCCTTTGGCCCATCTAGTCCGTCCGGAACTATGAACACAAGAAAATCTGCAGATGCTGGAAATCCAAAGCAATACACACAAAATGTTGGAGGAACTCAGCAAGTCAGGCAGTATCTATGGAAATGAATACAGTCGATGTTTCTGGCCAAGACACTTCTTCAGGACTGAGAAGGAAGGGGGAAGACACCAGAACGAAACGGTGGGGGAGGGGAAGGAGGCTAGGTGGAAGGTGATAGGTGAAGCTGGGTGGGTAGGAAAGGAAAAGGGCTAGAGAGGGAGGAATCGGATAGGAGAGGAGAATGAACCATAAGAGAAAGGGAATGAGGAGGGGCACCAGGAGGAAGCGATAGATAGGCAGGTGAGAAGAGGTAAGAGGCCAGAATGGGGGATAGAAAAAGAGGGAGTGGGAGGGAATTTTTTTACCACCAGAAGGAGAAATGAATATTCATGCCACCAGTCTGGAGGCCACCAAGACGGAAGATGTTGCTCTGCGCCCTAAGGGTGGCCTCATCTTGGCTTATTTCACTGAACTATTACTCTGCTAGTCCCATCGAACTGAACCCGCACCATGTCCCTCCTACCCCCATACCTATCAACATTTCTCTGAACAGTTGAAATCAAACCCTTATCCACCACCGCTGGCAACTCTCACCACCCTGTGAGTGAAAAAATTCCCCTTAAACCTTTCACCCTAACCCATGACCTCACGTTCTATTCCCACCTGACCTCATACTACAGAAGTGGTTTGCCTTTGCCTTCTTCTGGGCAGTGTCTTTACAAGACGGGTGACCCCAGTCATTATCAATACCCTTCAGAGATTGTCTACCTGGTGTCAGTGGTCACCTCACCAGGACTTGTGATATGCACCGGCTGCTCATACGACCGTCCACCACCTGCTCCCGTGGTTTCAAGTGACCCTAATCGGGGAAGGGGTGCTACTAAGCAGGTGCTAGTCCTTGCCCAAGGGTGACCTGCAGGCTAGTGGAGGGAAGGATCACCTTACACCTCCTTTGGTAGAGATGTATCTCCACCCCGTCACCCATACAATGAAATACAGTATCTAAAATTTGCAGTGAATTATAATAAATATTAACAACAAATAAACAGTGTGTTTATGTACTCATAGGACATGCCCTCTTCCATTCAAGAGGAGGTACAGGAGGCTGAAGGCACACATTCAACATTTTAGGAACAGCTTCTCCTTTCTGCCACCAGATTCCTAAATGGACAATGAAACCATGTACACTACCTCACTCACTCACGTGCTTTTTACACTAATTATTTAATTTACTTTTTATATAGATTTCTAATTGTAATTTCTAGTTTTTAATGTATTGCACTGCTGATTCCATGGCACCTGGTATATATGTCAGTGATAATAAACCTGCTTCGGATTCCTTCAGGAAGTTGAAGATGTATGGAAAAGTGGAGGAGAAGACGACTGGGGTTTAAAAATAATGCATAATCTGGAAGAGCAACTCATACAAAATGCCGGAGGAACTCAGCAGGTCAGGCAGCATCTATGGAAATGAATAAACAGTCAAAGTTTCAGGCTGAGACCCTTCTTCAGGACAGAGATGGAAGGGGGAAGACTCCTGAATAAAGTGGTGGGGTGGGAGAAAGAAAAGAGGCTAGCTGGTGAGGGCAGGTGGGTGGGAAAGGTCAAGGGATGGAGAAGAAAGAATCTGATATGTAGAAAGAATGTAATAGAGAAATGGAGCTCATTTAAAGGTGAAATTCTGAGGGTACAGAATCTTTATGTTCCTGTTAGGGTGAAAGGAAAGGTTAAAAGTTTGAGAGAGCCATGGTTTTCAAGGGATACTGGAAACTTGGTTCAAAAAAAGAGAGACATATACAATAAATAGAGGCAGAATGGAGTAAATGAGGTGCTCAAGGAATATAAAGAATGTAAAAAAAATCTTAAAGAAATTAGAAAAGCTAAAAGAAGATATGAGGTTGCTTTGGCAAGTAAGGTGAAAATAAATCCCAAGGGTTTCTACAATTATATTAATAGCAAAAGGATAGTGAGGGATAAAATTGGTCCCTTAGAGAATCAGAGTGGACAGCTATGTGTGGAGCCAAAAGAGATGGGGGAGGATTCTGAAAAATTTCTTTTCTTCAGTATTCACTAAGGAGAAGGATATTGAATAGTGTAAGGTAAGGGAAACAGGTAGGGAAGTTATGGAAACTATGATGATTAAAGAAGAGGAGGTACTGGAACTTTGAAGGAATATAAAAGTGGATAAGTCTCTGGGTCCTGACAGGTTATTCCCAAGGACCTTGAGGGAAGTTAGTGTGGAAATAGCGGGGGCTCTGACAGAAATATTTCAAATGTCATTAGAAACGGGGATGGTGCCGGAAGATTGGCGTATTGCTCATGTTCCATTGTTTAAAAAGGGTTCTAAGAGTAAATCTAGCAATTATCGGCCTGTGAGTTTGATGTCAGTGGTGGGTACATTGATGGAAAGTATTCTTAGAGATGGTATATATAATTATCTGGATAGACAGGGCCTGATTAGGAACAGTTAACATGTATTTGTGCGTGGAAGGTCATGTTTGACAAATCTTATTGAATTTTTTGAAGAGGTTACTAGGAAAGTTGACGTGGGTAAAGCAGTGGATGTTGTCTATATGGACTTCAGTAAGGCCTTTGACAAGGTCCCACATGGAAGGTTGGTTAGGAAGGTTCAATCGTTAGGTATTAATATTGAAGTAGTAAAATGGATTCAGCAGTGGCTGGATGGGAGACGCTAGAGAGTGGTGATGGATAACTGTTTGTCAGTTTGGAGGACGGTGACTAGTGGTGTGCCTCAGGGATCTGTACTGGGTCCAATGTTATTTGTCATATACATTAATGATCTGGATGATGGGGTGGTAAATTGGATGGGTAAGTATGCAGATGATACTAAGATAGGTGGAGTTGTGGATAATGAAGTAGGTTTTCAAAGCTTGCAGAGAGATTTAGGCCAGTTAGAAGAGTGGGCTGAAAGATGGCAGATGGAGTTTAATGCTGATAAATGTGAGGTGCTACATTTTGGTAGGACTAATCAAAATAGGACATGCATGGTAAATGATAGGGCAGTGAAGAATGCTGTGGAACACAGGGATCTAGGAATAATGGTGCATAGTTCCCTGAATGTCGACTCTCATGTGGATAGGGTGGGGAAGAAAGCTTTCGGCATGCTGGCCTTTATAAATCAGAGCATTGAGTACAGGAGTTGGGATGTAATGTTGAAATTGTACAAGGCATTGGTGAGGCCAAATTTGGAGTATTGTGTACAGTTTTGGTCACCGAATTATAGGAAAGATGTCAACAAAATAGAGAGAGTACAGAGAAGATTTACTAGAATGTTACCTGGGTTTCATCACCTAAGTTACAGAAAAAGGTTGAACAAGTTGGGTCTTTATTCTTTGGAACGTAGAAGGTTGAGGGGGGACTTGATAGAGGTACTTAAAATTATGAGGGGGATAGATAGAGTTGACGTGGATAGGCTTTTTCGATTGAGAGTGGGAGAGATTCAAACAAGAGGACATGAGAGTTGAAGGGCAAAAGTTTAGGGGTAACATGAGGGGGAACTTCTTTACTCAGAGAGTGGTAGCTGTGTGGAACGAGCTTCCAGCAGAAGTGGTTGAGGCAGGTTTGATGTTGTTGTTTAAAGTTAAATTGGACAGCTATATGGACAGGAAAGGAATGGAGGGTTATGGGCTGAGTGCAGGTCGGTGGGACTAGGTGAGGGTAAGAGTTCGGCATGGACTAGAAGGGCTGAGATGGCCTGTTTCCGTGCTGTAATTGTTATATGGTTATAATAGGAGAAGAGAGTAGCCCATGGGAGAAGGGTGTCATGGTCCGGTCCATGAGGTCTGCATTCCGGGAAGTTGGAGAAAAAAATTTCCTTTTTGAGTACTGTATATGTCTGATTTATCAGCGATCTGATTTCAAAGGTTCATTTTTTTTTATCAAAGTATGTATGCAGAATACACCTCTGAGATTTGTCTTCTCCAGATAGTCATGAAAAATAGAAAACCATAGAACCAAAGATATAAATCTTCCCCCTTCATGAAAAGAAAAATAAGCAAAATCTCGCAAAACCCAACCTCTCCCTTGCACAAAAACTAACAGATCAGAACATCAAACCCCAAAACCCAGCCTTCCAATTGGTAACACTTGAATCCTAGGGGGACCAATATCCTGGCAGGGAGATTAGCGGGGGCTACTGAGGTGACTTTAAACTAGAATGGTTGGGGGGTGGGAATCAAATTAAAGAGGCTAGGCGAGAGGAGGTTAGTTCACAACAGGGGGATGGGAACCAGTGCAGAGAGACAGAGGGGTGTAAAGTGAGGGTAGAAGCAAAAAGTAGTAAGGAGAAAAGTAAAAGTGGCAGGCCGACAAATCCAGGGCAAGCATCAAGAAGGGCCACTTTTCAACATAATTGTATAAGGGCTAAGAGAGTTGTAAAAGAGCGCCTGAAGGCTTTGTGTGTCAATGCAAGGAGCATTCGTAATAAGGTGGATGAATTGAAAGTGCAGCTTGTTATTAATGATTATGATATAGTTGGGATCACAGAGACATGGCTCCAGGGTGACCAGGGATGGGAGCTCAACGTTCAGGGATATTCAATATTCAGGAGGGATAGACATGAAAGAAAAGCAGGTGGGGTGGTGTTGCTGGTTAAAGATGAGATTAACGCAATAGAAAGGAAGGACATAAGCCGGGAAGATGTGGAATCGATATGGGTAGAGCTGCGTAACACTAAGGGGCAGAAGACGCTGGTGGGAGTTGTGTACAGGCCACCTAACAGTAGTAGTGAGGTCGGAGATGGTAGTAAACAGGAAATTAGAAATGTGTGCAATAAAGGAACAGCAGTTATAATGGGTGACTTCAATTTACATGTAGATTGGGTGAACCAAATTGGTAAAGGTGCTGAGGAAGAGGATTTCTTGGAATGTATGCGGGATGGTTTTTTGAACCAACATGTCGAGGAACCAACTAGAGAGCAGGCTATTCTAGACTGGGTTTTGAGCAATGAGGAAGGGTTAATTAGCAATCTTGTCGTGAGAGGCCCCTTGGGTGAGAGTGACCATAATATGGTGGAATTCTTCATTAAGATGGAGAGCGACATAGTTAATTCAGAAACAAAGGTTCTGAACTTAAAGAGGGGTAACTTTGAAGGTATGAGTCGTGAATTAGCTGAGATAGACTGGCAAATGACACTTAAAGGATTGACAGTGGATATGCAATGGCAAGCATTTAAAGATTGCATGGATGAACTACAACAATTGTTCATTCCAGTTTGGCAAAAGAATAAATCAAGCAAGGTAGTGAACCCGTGGCTAACAAGAGAAATTAGGGATAGTACCAATTCCAAAGAAGAAGCATACAAATTAGCCAGAAAAAGTGGCTCACCTGAGGACTGGGAAAAATTCAGAGTTCAGCAGAGGAGGACAAAGGGCTTAATTAGGAAGGGGAAAAAAGATTATGAGAGAAAACTGGCAGGGAACATAAAAACTGACCGTAAAAGCTTTTATAGATATGTAAAAAGGAAAAGACTGGTAAAGACAAATGTAGGTCCCCTACAGACAGAAACAGGTGAATTGATTATGGGGAGCAAGTACATGGCAGACCAATTGAATAATTACTTTGGTTCTGTCTTCACTAAGGAGGACATAAATAATCTTCCAGAAATAGTAGGGGACAGAGGGTCCAGTGAGATGGAGGAACTGAGCGAAATACATGTTAGTAGGGAAGTGGTGTTAGGTAAATTGAAGGGATTAAAGGCAGATAAATTCCCAGGGCCAGATGGTCTGCATCCCAGAGTGCTTAAAGAAGTAGCCCAAGAAATAGTGCATGCATTCATGATAATTTTTCAAAACTCTTTAGATTCTGGACTAGTTCCTGAGGATTGGAGGGTGGCTAATGTAACCCCACTTTTTAAAAATGGAGGGAGAGAGAAACCGGGGAATTATAGACCGGTTAGCCTAATGTCGGTGGTGGGGAAACTGCTGGAGTCAGTTATCAAAGATGTGATAACAGCACATTTGGAAAGCGGTGAAATCATCGGACAAAGTCAGCATGAATTTGTGAAAGGAAAATCATGTCTGACGAATCTCATAGAATTTTTTGAGGATGTAACTAGTAGAGTGGATAGGGGAGAACCAGTGGATGTGGTATATTTGGATTTTCAGAAGGCTTTTGACAAGGTCCCACACAGGAGATTAGTGTGCAAACTTAAAGCACACGGTATTGGGAGTAAGGTATTGGTGTGGGTGGAGAATTGGTTAGCAGACAGGAAGCAAAGAGTGGGAATAAACGGGACCTTTTCAGAATGGCAGGCAGTGACTAGTGGGGTACCGCAAGGCTCATTGCTGGGACCCCAGTTATTTACAATATATATTAATGACTTGGATGAGGGAACTAAATGCAGCATCTCTAAGTTTGCGGATGACACGAAGCTGGGTGGCAGTGCTAGCAGTGAGGAGGATGCTAAGAGGATGCAGGGTGACTCGGATAGGTTGGGTGAGTGGGCAAATTCATGGCAGATGCAATTTAATGTGGATAAATGTGAAGTTATCCACTTTGGTGGCAAAAATAGGAAAACAGATTATTATCTGAATGGTGGCCGATTAGGAAAAGGGGAGGTGCAACGAGACCTGGGTGTCATTATACACCAGTCATTGAAAGTGGGCATGCAGGTACAGCAGGCGGTGAAAAAGGCGAATGGTATGCTGGCATTTATAGCGAGAGGATTCGAGTACAGGAGCAGGGAGGTACTACTGCAGTTGTACAACGCCTTGGTGAGACCACACCTGGAGTATTGTGTCCAGTTTTGGTCCCCTAATCTGAGGAAAGACATCCTTGCCATAGAGGGAGTACAAAGAAGGTTCACCAGATTGATTCCTGGGATGGCAGGACTTTCATATGAAGAAAGACTGGATCGACTAGGCTTGTACTCGTTGGAATTTAGAAGATTGAGGTGGGATCTGATTGAAACGTATAAGATCCTAAAGGGATTGGACAGGCTAGATGCAGGAAGATTGTTCTCGATGTTGGGGAAGTCCAGAACGAGGGGTCACAGTTTGAGGATAACGGAGAAGCCTTTTAGGACTGAGATTAGGAAAAACTTCTTCACACAGAAAGTGGTGAATCTGTGGAATTCTCTGCCACAGGAAACAGTTGAGGCCGGTTGATTGGCTATATTTAAGAGGGAGTTAGATATGGCCCTTGTGGCTACGGGGATCAGGGGGTATGGAGGGAAGGCTGGTGCAGGGTTCTGAGTTGGATGATCAGCCATGATCATAATAAATGGCGGTGCAGGCTCGAATGGCCGAATGGCCTACTCCTGCACCTATTTTCTATGTTTCTATGTTTCTATGTAAGAAAGGATTGGCAAGAATACCAAAAAATCATAGGACCAATATGAATCCCGGACCGGCCGCCTCGAATTTGATTTCAATCACCGCACCCTTGCAACCGTGGTTTGGGCCTCTTTTAAATTAGCTATCTGATGCCCCATTTATAGACCAGCAGTGATCATTTCATTGTTCTTGTGAAAAGGAGTAGGGCAGAAAATTACTTTATTTATAGTGATGTATAACAGTTACTATCTAATTTGCTCTGGGTTGGTAACTTTATGTTGCAGTAATTATGGGGTTAAAAAACAGGCAATGATAACTGTACCAGAAAACCCAGCTGCTTCATTAATAACGCCCAGGAGAGTCAGGCTGCTGCATTCATCCTGAAAGGTATTCGGCATGCCATCTAAAACTTTGATAAACTTCTGTAGCTGTACAGTGGAGACTTTTCTGACTGGTTGCCTCACGGCCCGGTGTAGAAACATTAATGCCCAAGAATGGGAAATCCTACAAAAAGTGCTGGATATGGCTCAGTCCGTCACAGGAAACCCCTTTGCAATAAGCACATCCACACAGAGTGCTATCGCAGGAAAACAGCAGCCATCATCAGGGTTCCCACCCAGCAGCCAGGTCATGCTCTTTTCTTGCTGCTGCCATCAGGATCTGATTTGACAAGAGTCCACATGAACAGAATCAGAATCAGGTTTAATATCACCAGTATGTGTTGTGAAATTTGTTAACTTAGTAGCAGCAGTTCAATGCAATACATAATCTAGAAAAAAAATAAATCTTATTTAGTATACTTTATACAATATATATATATTGAATAGATTAAAAATTGTGCAAAAATATACTATATATTTTTTAAAAAGTGAGGTAGTGTCCAAGGGTTCAATGTCCATTTACGAATCAGATGGCCGAGGGGAAGAAGCTGTTCCTGAATCGCTGAGTATGTGCCTTCAGGCTTCTGTATCTCCTCTCTGATGGTAACAGTGAGAAAAGGGCATGCGCTGGGTGCTGGAGGTCCTTAATAATAGACGCTGCCCTTCTGAGATGCCGCTCCTTGAAGATGTCCTGGGTACATTGTAGGCGAGTACCCAAGATGGAGCCGACTAAATTTACAACCTTCTGCAGCTTCTTTTGGTCCTGTGCAGTAGCCCCTCCACATCAGACAGTGATGCAGCCTGTCAGAATGCTCTCCAAGGAACATCTATAGAAGTTTTTGAGTATATTTGTACTCCTAATAAAGTATAGCCGCTGTCTTGCCTTCTTTATAACGACATCAATATGTTGGGACCAGGTTAGATCCTCAGAGATCTTGACACCCAGGAACTTGAATCTGCTCACTCTCTCCACTTCTGATCCCTCTATGAGGATTGGCATGTGTTCCTTCATCTCTTTCACACAGAGGGTTGTGGTTCTGTGGAATGCTCTGCCTCAGAAGGCAGTGGAGGCCAATTCTCTGGATTCTTTCAAAAAAGAGTTAGATAGAGCTCTTAAAGGTAGCGGAGCAAAGGGATATGGGGAGAAGGTAGGAAAAGGGTACTGATTGTGGATGATCAGCCATGATCACAGTGAATGGTGGTGCTGGCTGGAAGGGCTGAATGGCCTACTCCTGCACCTATTGTCTATTGTCTTACCTTCCTGAAGTCCACAATCAGCTCTTTCATTTTACTGACGTTGAGTGCCAGGTTGTTGCTGCGACACCACTGCACTAGTTGGCATATCTCACCCCCGTACGGCCTCTCGTCATCACCTGAGATTCTACCAACAATGACTGTATCATCAGCAAATTTGTAGATGGCATTTGAGCTATGCCTAATCACTCAGTCATGGGTATAGAGAGAGTAGAGCAGTGGGCTAAGCACACACCCCTGAGGTGCACCAGTGTCGATCGTCAGAGAAGAGGAGATGTTATTACCAATCCGCATAGATTGTGGTCTTCCGGTTAGCACTCAGCCTGAGAAGTCAACTGTGCATTTCCGTCCACAACTGCCTGACACGCTGAGACTTTCCAGCAGTTTGCAAGTACAGTATCGACAGTTGATGTATCACCTCCGGATCTGTAGGTTCCCAGATCTCTACAGTGAGTCAGAGTAGCCTTGTCTACCTGAACTGTGGAAGGTAGAGCGGTGGATAGGTACGGTGACGGTGCAGACTGACTGGAGTGGGTCGGGGGACCGTTGCCCCGCTGCTTAGCAGCTGTACGGACCCCCCCCCCCCCCCGACGAGCCGGATGAGGTCTGGGTGAACGTCAGCCCTGGTCCGAGGCACACCGACCCGCCGGGTGAACACTGGACCCAGTCACGTATACATTAACCCCGATGTTGGTTCCTGTTTCCATCCAACAAAGTTTTTTACAAAATGAAAAGTTTCTCTGAACTTTCAGCCAATCGCATCGAGGGGTGGCGCGGAGAGATAGGACGCGGCGTGACGTCACTGCTGTTCCGGGTGGAAGGTCGCGCGGAGCAGCTTTCCGGTTTCCATTTCTTGTCCGGACGGGGCTCGTGGGGGAAAATGGTGAAAGTTGTTTTTGTTGGGAGGAGGGAGGAGAGAGGGCGGAGGTGGTCTGGGTTGGAGGAGGAGGTGTAGGGATGCGGGGTGTTGCAGATCTTTGGCCTCCAGTTCAGATGAGTGGTGGGGTGCGATGGAGGGAAGGGAGAGGGTGCTTTGCTGTAGCATAGATAGATAGGTATACTTTATTAATCCCGAGGGAAATTTGGTTTCCTTACAGCCGCACCAACCAAGAATAGAGCGTAAAAATAGAGCATTCACTGACGGTAGGGAGGGTGTGTGGGGCAAGGAAATGAGAGGGGGTAGTGGGGGAGGGAGGGGAGGGGATAGGGAGGTAGTGAGGGAGGGAGAGGGGATAGTGGGGGAGGGTGAGAGGGGGTAGTGGGGGAGGGAGGGGAGGGGATAGGGTGGGAGAGGGAGAGGTGGTGGGGGAGGGAGAGGGGTGGTGGGGAGGGAGGGTGAGGGAGGGGGTAGTGGGGGAGGGGATAGGGTGGGAGAGGGAGAGGGGGTGGTGGGGGAGGGAGGGGAGGGGATAGGGTGGGAGAGGGAGAGGGGGTGGTGGGGGAGGGAGGGGAGGGGATAGGGTGGGAGAGGGAGCGGGGCTGGTGGGGGAGAGAGGTAGAGGGGTTGGTGGGGGAGAGAGGGAGAGGGGTTAGTGGGGGAGGGTGGGAGGGGTTAGTGGGGGAGGGTGGGAGAGGGGTTAGTGGGGGAGGAAGGGAGGGGGTAGTGGGGGAGGGAGGGGAGGGGATAGGGTGGGAGAGGGGGTAGTGGGGGAGGGAGGGAGAGGGGGTAGTGGGGGTAGGAGGGAGGGGATAGAGAGGTTAGGGTGGGAGAGGGGTTAGTGAGGGAGGGAGAGGGGTTGGTGGGTGAGGGTGAAGGACAGGGAGAAGTGGAATGGATAGGAAGGAGGAGAGGTAGGGGGAGGGAGGGGAGAAGAGACTTAGCCAACCTGAGGAGATTGGGGTGTGGAGGCCAGGGATACTGAATCGGTGACGGAGGAGTTGAGCAGACCATTACTCAGACACTCATCGCCTCACTCTTTTCAGTCACACACCATCCTGCTGGTGCAGCCCACAAAACGACCAGAAGGCAGGACGTATGCCGACTATGAATCTGTCAATGAGTGTATGGAAGGTAGAGTACTCCACTTAATCTGACCAGAAATGTGAGGTGTATTATTCTCTGCTTCATTACCGAGCTGTAACTGGGAGTTGGGGCAACCTGGTCATTTCTAACTTGCACCTAAGCCCAGGCACTGTTTTAGATTTCTGGGCCGACAGACAACCAGCTGGAGGAACTCGGTGTGTTGAGCAATGGAGTGAAATGGGAATAGACAGAATCTGTGGAAAGGGAAAAAGGAGTTGACATTTTGGGATGAGCTCCTTCATTTGAGAGTTCTGATGAAGGGTCTCAGCCTGACATGTCGACTGTTTATTCCTCTCCACAGATGCTGCCTGATCTGCTGAATTCCACCAGCATTTTGTGTGTGCTGTGGATTTCCAGCATCTACAGAATTTCTCGTGTTTATATAATATGTAACTTTAAGACGTCCCAAGTTAGTTTAGGTTCTGTGCTGAGGCAAGTTATTTAAATCCTTGAAGCACTGCAAATAGTCCCGGAGCAGAAACTATTCCTTTCACCCACACACGCTGCTCGACCTGCTGGGTTCATCCAGCAGATTGTCTGTTGCTCCAGACCCCAGTGTCTGCTGCCTCTCACACCTCCTCTACTTTGTTATTAACTGCTCAGCCCAAGTAGACTCCTGAGGTCTCTAGTCCCTCATCCATTCCTCTCTTGGCTCTCAGCAGGCCTCTGAATCTCCCAGGCAGAATCATCAATGCTGCTTCTCCGCTGAGGCTGTTTGTATTCACCTCTCTGTGAGGTTTGGAGTGTGGTCAAATCCTGATTATTTATTTAGTGTGATACAGCGTGGAATAAGCTTTTTGAACTTTACCGCTCAGCAATCTCCTGATTTAATCCTAGCCTAATCACAAGACAACTTACAGTGATCAATTAATCTATCACTGGTGTGTTTGGACTGTTGGGGAAAACCCACACGGTCACGGGGAGAATGTGCAAACTCCATGCAGGCGGCGGGGGCAATTGAACTCAGGATGCTGGTACTGTAAAGCCTTGTGCTAGCCACTATGCTGCCGTGCCACCCCACGCTTACTTGTTTAATGAGCAACAAAGGCTGCTGGAAATCCTTGAAATTGGGAAAAAGCCGTATTATTTTGGATAACATCTGTCAGAAGGAGTCTGATTGCCAACCAGTGCAGGTGAAGAAGGCGACACTGGCCTTTGTCGGTCATAACATCGGGCACAGAAGTTGGGAAGTTTTGGTATAAGCTGTTGGTGAGTGCACTTGGAGAGGGTGATAACTGAAAAGGGGGCATAGGTTTACGACCAGAGGCAAGAGATTTAAAGGATATTCGCAGTTTATTCACGTATTTGGAATGAGCTGCCAGAAGTAGTGGGTTGAGGTGGGCGCATTAGCAACGTGTAGGTATGTACATGGAGAGCAGAGGTTTCGAGGCATGTGGAGAGCGCACAGCTTTACAGTACAGGCAGCCCAGGTTCAATTCTCACTGCTGTCTGTACATTCTCCCCGTGACCGTGAGAGTTTCCTCCCACAGTCCAAAGACGTACCGATTGGTAGGTTAATTGGTCACTGCAAATTGTCCCGTGATTAGGCTGGGATTAAATCGGAGGCTGCTGGGTGGTGCAGCTGGAAGAGCTGGTTCTGTGCTTTGTCTCGAGGGCTATAGGCCAGAGGTGGGCAGATGGGACTAGCTCACTGGACAGTGCAGTCAGCAAGCATGAGTTGGGTAGCAGGGCCTGTTTCCATGCTGTGGAAGTCTGCAATTGGAAATGTTTCCTTTCAGATCTGTTGCCTGTCAAACGGAATATTTCCAGCTCTAATAAGAAGTTACTGTTGGATCCTCAATAAAGAGTTTAAATCAATTGACCTGAGACCAAACATCGTTTGCCCTGGCATCACTTAAAGTTCATTTGATAACGTCCCTCAGTCATTTTGTTGTTTCTGCCGTGATTTCTCCGATTGTTTCCCCTTTGAGGGAGGTAATGAGCTGGGAGGGAGTGCCAAGTTATGCATCATGAGGGGAGGCAATTCAGCTTGCATCCATTGCTCGTGCATTAAAGGTTTTGCATCAAGTTGGGTGTTAAATACATTAAGTTTGTGTTTGTTTGTTTGTCCATAGGTGTCTGTAAAATGTTTGAAGAGCATCTGAAACGGATGAACCCCAACAGCCCCTCTATCACATACGACATCAGCCAACTCTTCGACTTCATTGACGACCTTGCTGACCTGAGCTGTCTCGTGTAAGTGCAGTTGCCAGTTGTGTCTCAGCAGAGGTCTTTCAGCCCTCGAACAGAGGGACAAGTCCTAATGCAGGATTTCCACCTGAAACAAGACAATTCCTCTCCTCCTACAGACACTGCTCGACCTGCCGACTTCCTCCTGCAGATTGTTTGTTGCTCCAGATTCCAGCGTCTGTTGTCTCCTGCAGCCGATCTCTATTTGAATTCCTTTGCAATACCTTGGTTAACCATTAGCCTTGTCACTCCAGGGAAGTCCGTTGCTTCCATTTGGTCCTCAGGACTTTGCATTTTCTACTAGAGTTAGAGATTCACCTCCTGTATTTCAGCTTCGCCCCTCTGTGCTGGCCTTTGAGGCTCTGCTCATTTGGGATTTTTATACACTTAAGTCTTACGTGAAATTTATCCAACGTTCACCTCGTTACTCAGGAGTGGCAAAGCTACTTTTAAGAACTTGAGATTTGTTTTGTCACCCAAAACATTCGCAAGTTTCTACAGATGTGCCATGAAGAGCATTCTAACTGCTGCACCACCGTCTGGGGGTGGGGGCGGGAGGCAACTGCACAGGATTGAATTAAGCTGCAGAGAGTAGCTCCATCATGGGCACTAACCTCCATAGTATCCAGGACATCTTCAAGAAGTGATGACTCAAAAAGGCGGTGTCTATCATTAAGGACCCCCATCACCCAGGTCATGCCCTGTTCTCATTGAACCATCAGGGAAGAGGTACAGAAGATGCACGCTCAATGATTCAGGAACAGCTTCTTCCCCCCCTGCCATCCGATTTCTGAATGGACATCGAACCCGTGAACACTACCTCGCTATTTTTGCACAACTTATTTAATTAAACCTGATTCTGAACACAGCTTCCTGAGGCCACCGGATACAAACCCCACTAACTGATGGATTATGAATACATTGTACCTGTTTGTGGAGTTAGTCTACCAGTGTAGGGCTAGCTAAGTACTTATCAAAGAGGCAGCAAACGGAGAGCAGGCGTATGGCGTTCTAACTGTAAGATGTGGATCTGATTACTAGCAGTACAGGTCTGAATGGGCTTCTTGGCGAGTGTAAAGTCACTGAAAAGCAGTTTGGTCAGATCCAGTTTGAATTGAGCCCCTAATAATTCCCAGTGTTAATGGGATGCTGAATTGAGGAGCTGTGGTGCAATTTCAGTGGCCAAACATTTTAATTTTGAATCCCATTCCTGTTCTGGGTCCGTAGCTGCCTCTTGTGCCAAGATGAGGCCCCCCTCAGGTGGAGGAGCAACACCTTGTATTCTGTCTGCGTACCCACCAACTTGATGGCATGAATATTGATTTCTCCTGGTGAAAAAAATCACAAATTCCCCCCACCCTGCAACCACTTCTATTCCCCTCTCCTGCCTATCACCTCCCCCTGGGGTCCCTCCTCCTTCCTTTTCTCTACTCTCCTATCAGATTCCTTCCTCTCCAGCTGTTGACCTTTCCCACCCACCTGGCCAGCCTCCTTTCCCTTTTTATTCAGACATCACCCCCCCCCCCCGATGTGTTGATCGGATCCATTTTAAATTGAGTCCCAGTAATTCCTGGTGTTAATGGGGTGCTGAATCGAGCAGCTGGGTGGAATGTTGGGAGCAGGTTTGTCAGACCAGGCCTGGTCCCACAAGTGCAAGAATCAGGCTTAAAAGCTCACCCAGATTCCGAATTCATCCAACCTAAATACGAATCAAATATAGTTTTAATATCAGCGGTATACGTCGTGAAATTTGTTGTATGCAGAAGCAGTACAATGCAACACATAATAAAAAAAACTATAAATTACAATACCAAGTATATATTAAGTAGTGCAAAAATAGAAATAGAAAAAATAGCGAGGTAGTGCTCATGGGTTCATTGCCCATTCAGAAATGGGATGGCAGAGGGGGAGAAGCTGTTCCTGAATCGTTCAGTGTGTGTCTTCACACTTCTGTACCTCCTCGCTGATGGTAGCAATGAGAAGAGGGCATGGCCTGGGTGATGGGGTCCTTAATGATGGACACCACCTTTTGTAAGTATCTTCAATCCTCAGGAGGCTAGAGCCTGTGATGGAGCTGGCGGAGTTCCTAACTTTCTACAGGTGGGTGGGATACCGATCGCAGAGGCTGCTCTGTCCTGTTCTCTCGGGGCAAGTCACTTGCTGCTCCTTGCCTGGTCCAAGCCTTGTGGCTGGTCATTTTCCAGTCAGTACTGTGACATCCCTGAACATTGTTGGGGTGTTGAGAGTCTCTCCTGTTTATGATCAGTGTGTGGCACTTTCTGTGCATGAATATGTTGTTCCTCTCCTGGAGGACAGGTCTTCAGTCCCATGGTCTGGTACCCAAGCCTTCTGTGTCATCCACTGCTGTCTCACTTCATGTGGGCACATGGCAGTGAATTCAATTGCTCAAAGAATCAACATCTGTCATTGTGGGGATATCAGGAGGAAGCTGAGGTGTAGTATCTGTTTAAGACAATGTCATAAGAGCAGAATTAGGCCATTCAGCCCATTGAATCTGCTCTGCTGCTCCATCATGGCTGATTTACTATCCCTCTGAGCCCCATTCTCCTGTAACCTTTGACACCCTTACTAATGAAGAACTTAACCTTTGGTTTAAATATACCCAGACTGTCTGCAGCAATGAATTACAAAGGTTCACCATCCTTTGTCTACAGAAGTTCTGTCCCATCTCTCTTCTAAATGTATGTCCCTTTATTCTGAGGCGGTGCCCTCTGGTCCTAGACTCCCCCACTATGGGGAATATCCTCTCCTCGTCCACTCTATTTGGGCTTTTCAACACTCGATACCAAAGCTCCTGTTGATATTCTGATGAAGCATATTAAACTAAGTGTATTTGTTTTGTTCCACAGTTACCGAGCAGACACACAGACGTACCAGCCGTACAATAAGGACTGGCTGAAGGAGAAGATCTACATTCTGCTTCGCCGGCAGGCACAGCAGGCAGGGAAATAACTTTGGCCTGTCTCTTCTGATCCATGCTTGGCTCGGAGAGAGCGGTTCTACCAATTTGTGTTCTTTTTTCTTTGTAGTTCACAGATGTTCCTCTCCAGGTCTCGGCTGTACCTAAGTACACTGATTCGAGATCTGAGGTATTTTTGTAGAAATAATTTTGAATTTTTTCCCTGTCTCCCCCCCCCCGACCACCATCCATTAGCTCTTTTTTTTAGAAAAATCATGCATTGCTGTTTTAAGATAGACCCGTGTTCAATGCAATGAAGAGTCTTGTATGTTCTTAATAGCATCCTAGATGCAAGTAATGTCATATGAACCCTTTGATGCTTTTTTTCCTGGCAAGGACCCTGACAAACTTGCCTGTCATCTGTTCAGACGTCCAGTTTTCTTGCATGCAGGACAACTCGTTGTTAGTGGTTTTGCAAACACTTTTTTCTGTGATATCCTTAGCGCGACGCTAAGTGTGGTTGTTAGGAAATGACATTTTGGTTAGACGCGCTTCCTAGAACACTGAAACTTCCCTTAGGGACATGCTGCGTATCTGCCAGACAAAGGTCTCCTTATCCAGTAACCTTTATTCTTGCTTTCTCTGGTTGTATTTGTGATTTTTGCAGATTAAAGATGTTTTAATATTAAACTGTTTCATTGAGTTGGCTTTTCATTATAAGAAAATGGAGTCTGAGGCTGGGTAGTATCTTGTTTTTGCTGTAGGTTCCTCCCTAGAAGCAGGATATAGCTCCAATTTAACTCTGTCCTACAGGAGGATTGGGAAATTCTACAGACCTTACTGTTCAGTCCTTGCTACAGACAGCAGTGTGGCTACATTCTGGCTAATGGGTGAAAAGTCCATTGGGGCCCCGGTGAGGTGGCACCAGATGTGAGGGAGATTGGATCAGAGTATTCTTGTGTCTCTACCTGAGTTTTCCCCTCAGTAGGCTGAGTGTTTTTCTTCAAGGAGTGAAAAGACATTTCAGAATCCGATTTACTGTCACTGGCATACTATGGGGCATGAAATTTGTTGTTTTGTGGCAGCAGTACATTGCAATGCATAATAAAATATAAATTACTATACATATATATAAAAAAATAAATATGAGTAATGCAAAAAAGAGAGAAATGAGGTGGTGTCCATGGGTTCAGTGTCCACTCAGAAATCTGATGGCAAAGGGGAAGAAGCTGTACCTGAAACGTTGAGTGTGTGTCTGTAGGCCCTCGCACCTCCTTGGTAACCGTAGCAATGAGAAGAGGGAACGTCCTGGGTGATAGGGGTCCGTTTGAGGCATTAACTTTTGGGTTTTGTCCTGGATACTGGGTATCTTGTGCAGATGGAGCATACTTGCGTTTACAGCTTTCTACAGCCTCTTCTGATCCTGTGCAGTGACCCCTCCATACCAGACAGTGATGCAGTCAGTTAGAATGCTCTCCATGAAACATCTGTAGAAATGTACGTCTGGTGACATACCAAGTCTCCTCAAACTCCGCATGAACTATAGCCACTGATGTGTGTTCTTTGTAATTGCATCAATGTGCTGGACTCTGGACAGATTTTCAGAGATGTGGGCACCCAGGAACTGGAAACTGCTCACCCTTTCCACTGCCGATCCCTGAATGAGGACTGGTATGTGCTCCCTCAACTTCCCCTTCCTGACGGTCACAATCAATTCCTTGGTCTTACTGACGTTGAGTGCAAGGTTGTTGTGACACTACTCGGCCAGCTGATCAATCTCACCCCTGTACGCTTCCTTGTCGCTATCTGAAATTCTGCCAACAATAGTTGCGTCATCAGCAAATTTATCGATGGTGTTTGAGCTTCGCACAGCCATGCAGTCGGGGGTGTTAGAGAGTACAGCACACTGGTGTTGACCGTCAGCGAGGAGATGTTGGTCTCCTGGTGAGGAAGACGAGGATCCAGTAGTAGAGATTTGAAGCAGTTGTATAGACACTCATAAATCACAACACTCCCAAACAGTCAACATTTTATTTATTGAAACAATCCTGCACACCTTGGAAGAAAGTTAACTCCAGGGTTTTGTGATTTACAGCATCCGTGGGTTTTCACGTGAATGATTGTTTTAAAGTGTTTTTACCCACAAACAAAACAACTATAAAATTGTAACATGTCAATGCTCTTAACTCTTGCACATTGCTTTGAGGCAGAACCAAGGTAATCAACTGGATCAGAGAGAGACCTCAACTCCCTTTGTATTACAATTCTCCAAAGTAAGTGTACAAACTCACAGTGCAAACACTCGTTCACAAAATGAAAGCTGAATTTAGTGGCAAAAAAGGAAAAAAAAAAATCCATTCTCACGGGAAGTTTCTGGAAACCGATGAATTACCTTTTGCAGTTATTTATACACAATGTACAAATACAAAAGTAAGATGATTGGTGCATAACATACTTACAGTTTTAAATCTGTTAGGAAACTGTGGTTTATTGGGTGAATTTATGATCAAAGACTTTTTGAACTGAAGTTTGATACTTGCTGCACCCGGTGATTTTTAGCCTGTTTAACAGGTATCTGTATTTTTCTACAATCAAACGAGCTGGAGAGTGTGTGTAGCTGCTCTGGTGTCTCAATGCATTTCCAGTCTTGTCACTTTAGCCCTAGAGCCACTGTGGAGTACTGAAACTCTAATCTGTGCCCCTAAATGGAGGGTCACTGGATCTGCACACTGTCTCGACAACAGCTAAAGGGTTAGTGTCAGAGGTATGCACATCAACATTTAATGGTCAGAGGCTGACTTGTTCTAATTTCAGCTGGATTGATATAATTTCAGATTTTCACTGTTCAAGTGTTTTTAGGTGAGTTCAGATTTAGATGATGGGGCTCGTTCCTACGGTTAGTAGGCTCTGTAAATCAGTGAATCCTCTATATAGTGAGGCTATAGTGAAACTACAGTTTCTCAGACTTAAACAGAAGGTAAGGAAACCACAGGACAGAATGCTGTGGACTTTCGTGAAGGTAAGCACAATATTTTTAAGCTCCTCACTGTAAAATCAATAGTTAAAATGCTCCGTTTCCAATTTTTGCCTTGTTCGCACTTGGTTTATTGTTATACACATACACACAGCTGTACTGTTCCTCACGTATAGGAGGTTTTAGCTGGTTGCATATCGCGGAGGCCATCCGTCTGCTAACGGCGGATCTCATGCTAGGCTACCCTTATACTCTTTAAAATAGCATGCAAAACCCAACAGCGATTTGGCCAAGGAATCTTTGTGATTGTCCTTGGTTAAAAAACGTCTGAGGTGATATAGAAGTTGAGGGACAGCGGGAGTGCCTTCACCGGCCAGGCCCCGCTTGCTGTTTAAAACAATTCAAACTTCAACAATTTTTAAAATCTTAAAACACTCTATTAAAAGGTTCGATTGAGTGACAACAGCAGTTCTCATTACCCACAGGTAAAACAATGACAATATCAGCAATCTGTCAAAAACACTTGTTTTTAAAAAACTACAAAACCAGAGGTAACTAAGTAAAGAATTTTTCTAGCCTGGTTAAACTGGAATGCTGGATTTGTGCTCAGTACCTCTGACTAAAAAGAGTAAAAGAATTGACTTTAAATTCTGGTGTCTAGACTGGTTGGAACATGTTGGGCTGAGGACATTGGTGCAGTCTGGACTCAATATATCAATACTCAGCAACAATGGACGTCATCCCTAACTTTGAGTTAAAAGTACCTGGAAGCAGATATTTATATCCCAAAGAACATCCTCAGTCCATAGTCTCTATAACAGCACAGGCAACTGTGCCACATCACTCCACTGTCCTGGGGAAGCAGATATTTATATCCCAAAGAACATCTTCAGTCCACAGTCTCTATAGGTACAGCACAGGCAACTGTGCCACACCACTCCACTGTCCTGGGTTTACCTTTGCCAGCTAGTGGTGAGCTCCCAATGGTTTGGTGATGTCAGGCAGATTGTTTGGGTCGAAGACTACAACCGCCTCCTCTGGTTCCTCCTTTATCTCAACTTTCAACCGAATTCTTGATCGTTTCATCTTCTCCTGCCTTTCTTGTTCCTCTTGTTGTCTGTGGCATTTCATGTGGGCGTTTCGACTTTTCACTTTTTCAAATACTCTGAAATAGGCAGAATAAATATCCATGTGTCATCAGGGTTGCTGTTAGTTTATCGCAACATCAAAATAATCAGAATGAAAAAGCTTGTGCCACACTGGCCTTCATAAATCAAAGTACTGAGTACTTTGGGATGTTTGTTGAAGTTTTATAAGATGTTGGTGAGGCCTAATTTTGAGTGTTTTGTGTAGTTTTGGTCACCTGCCAACAGGAAAGGTGTAAATAAGATAGGGTACAGAGGAAATTTATAAGGATGTTGCTGGGTCTGGAGGACCTGAGTTATAAGATTAAATAGATTTACTTCCGGAATTTAGAAGGTTGCGGGGAGACTTGATAGTGAGATACAAAATTATGAGGGGTATAGATAGGGTAAATGCAAGCAGGCTTTTTGCACTGAGGTTGGGGTGGGACTACAACCAGGGGTCATGGATTAAGGGTGAAAGGTGACATGTTTAAGGGGACTATGAGGGGAGCCTGATCATTGCGGGAGGATTTCAACCAGGCCAGTTTGAGGAAGTCTCTGACCAACTTATCACCAACATATCACTAAGGAACCAGAGAAACCAACACACTTGACCACTGTTAGACCACTATCAAGAACACTTACTGTGCCATCCCAAGCGCACATTTTGAAAAATCCAGTCACCTGCCTGTACTTCTACTTGGCATATAGGCAGAGACTAAAGACCAAAGCAGCAGCAGTGAGGACAAGAGTATGGTCAAGGAGGTGGAGGAGGACTTTGAGTCAGTGGACTGGACAATATTCAGGGATTCATTTTTGAATCTGAATGAATATGCTACGGTTGTTAATGACTTTATCAATACCTGTGTGGATGATTGTGTGCCTTAAGAACGTACTGGACATACCCAAATTAAAAGCCATGGATGAACCAGGAGATCATTCAAGACCAATGATCCAGAAATATACAAGAAGTCCGGATACGACCTATAGAAGGCTATTTTAACAGCGAGAAAGCAATTTCAATTGAAGTTAAAGATGGGATCAGATGCACATCAACTCTGGCAGTATTTTTAAGCCATTATTTCCTACAAAGCAAAATGTAACATCGTGAATGGCTGTGATTCTTCATTTCTAGATGAGCTCAACACCTTTTATGCACGCTTTGAAAGGTACAATAAAACTACACCTGTGCGAATCCCTACAGCATCTGATGACCCTGTGATCTCTGTCTCAGAGGCTGACATCAGAAAGTCTTTCCAAGAGGATGAACCCTCGCAAGTCGTCAGCCCTGATGGTGTATGTGGTAGGGCTTGGGAAACGTGCTAATCAATTGGCAGGTGTGTTCAAGGATATCCTCAGTCTCTCACTGCTACAGTCAGAAGTTCTCAACTGCTTCAAGAGGGCGTCAGTTATAACAGTGCCCAAGAGCAGGGTGAGCTGCCTCAATGACTATAGTCCAGTTGCACTCACATCTATGGTGATGAAGAAATATTGATCATGCTAGAATCAACGCCTATCTAAGCAAGGGCCTGGACCCACTGCAATTTTCTATCACCACAATAGGTCTAGAACGGATGCAGTCTCACAGGCTGTCCACTCGGCCTTGGACCTCCTGGACAATAGCAATACCCATGCCAGGCTGCTGTACTAAGCAAAAAGCTTCAAAACCTGGGCCTCTGAACCTCCCTCTGCAACCGGATCCTTGACTTCCTATTTAGGAGACCACAGTCAGTGTTGATTGGAAATAACATCTCCTTGCTGACAATCAATATTGGCGCATGTCAAGGATGTGTACGATACCCACTGCTCTACTCTCTCTACACGCATGACTATGTGACTACTCACAGCTCAAATGTCTTTCCTAAGTTTGCTGATAATGCGACTGTTATAAGCAGAATCTCAGATAGTGATGAGGAGGCGTACAGGAACATGATAGATCAGCTGGATGAGTGAAGCCGTTTCAATAACCTTGCACTCGATGTCTGTAAGAACAAAGAATTGATTGTGGACTTCAGGAAGAGGAAGTCAAGGGAACACATACCAGTCCTCATCGCGGGATCAGCGGCAGTGGAAGGGGCAAGCAGCTTCAAGTTCCTGGGTATCAACATCTCAGATAATCTATCTTGGGCCAAAATACTGATGCAATTACAAAGAAGGCAGATTAGTGGCTAAATTTCATTAGGAGTTTGAGGAAGTTTGGTATGTCACCAAAAACGAGCAAATTTCTACAGATGTACTGTGGAGAGTATTCTAACTGGTTGCATCATCATCTGGTATGGAGGGGCCACTGCACAGGATTGGAAAAAGCTGCAGAAAGTTGCAAATTCAGCCAGCTCCAAGATGGGCACCAGACTTCCCAGCATCGAGGACATCTTCAGAAGGCAATGCTTCAAAAAGGTGGCATCCATCATTAAGGACCCTGATCACCCAGGACATGCCCTTTCCTGCTATGAATTGTGAGCTGCCGTGCACAATCGGCACTGATTTGACTTGATGTAAATGGCACATTTTACTGTATGCTAATAAAGCCAATCTCACCACTGGATTTCTCCTTATGGAGCTGTGCAGACAAGGGGAAGACTGCAGCTTCTCTCACTGTCAAGATGTTGATGAGAGAGAGTGAATCTGAGTGATCTGACCCCAGAGGTGACTTGCACTCAATGGACTGTTGAGGGGACACTCTGAACCCCATGTCTCGGAGCAGTCACACGCCTCACTCCATCCTGCCCAACACCAGTTCTGTAGTTACCCTCTACAGACTGACTCCCACGGGACATCCTGAGGACTGAGCGATATTCCAATGTGTTACAATCCATTGCCAGATACACACCCAACACAGGGTTCAATGGGTAAGATTTGATTAGATTTTACCAAGCAGATGGCACCAGAGGGCAACTTCCAGTTCATCTGAAGTAGTAGGGGACAGAGGGTCCAGTGAGATGGAGGAACTGAGCGAAATACATGTTAGTAGGGAAGTGGTGTTAGGTAAATTGAAGGGATTAAAGGCAGATAAATCCCCAGGGCCAGGTGGTCTGCATCCCAGAGTGCTTAAGGAAGTAGCCCAAGAAATAGTGCATGCATTAGTGATAATTTTTCAAAACTCGTTAGATTCTGGACTAGTTCCTGAGGATTGGAGGGTGGCTAATGTAACCCCACTTTTTAAAAAAGGAGGGAGAGAGAAACCGGGGAATTATAGACCGGTTAGCCTAACGTCGGTGGTGGGGAAACTGCTGGAGTCAGTTATCAAAGATGTGATAACAGCACATTTGGAAAGCAGTGAAATCATCGGACAAAGTCAGCATGGATTTGTGAAAGGAAAATCATGTCTGACGAATCTCATAGAATTTTTTGAGGATGTAACTAGTAGAGTGGATAGGGGAGAACCAGTGGATGTGGTATATTTGGATTTTCAAAAGGCTTTTGACAAGGTCCCACACAGGAGATTAGTGTGCAAACTTAAAGCACACGGTATTGGGGGTAAGGTATTGATGTGGATAAAGAATTGGTTAGCAGACAGGAAGCAAAGAGTGGGAATAAACGGGACCTTTTCAGAATGGCAGGCGGTGACAAGTGGGGTACCGCAAGGCTCAGTGCTGGGACCCCAGTTGTTTACAATATATATTAATGACTTGGATGAGGGAACTAAATGCAGCAGCTCCAAGTTTGCGGATGACACGAAGCTGGGTGGCAGTGTCAGCTGTGAGGAGGATGCTAAGAGGATGCAGGGTGACTCGGATAGGTTGGGTGAGTGGGCAAATTCATGGCAGATGCAATTTAATGTGGATAAATGTGAAGTTAGCCACTTTGGTGGCAAAAATAGGAAAACAGATTATTATCTGAATGGTGGCTGATTAGGAAAAGGGGAGGTGCAACGAGACCTGGGTGTCATTATACACCAGTCATTGAAAGTGGGCATGCAGGTACAGCAGGCGGTGAAAAAGGCGAATGGTATGCTGGCATTTATAGCGAGAGGATTCGAGTACAGGAGCAGGGAGGTACTACTGCAGTTGTACAAGGCCTTGGTGAGACCACACCTGGAGTATTGTGTGCAGTTTTGGTCCCCTAATCTGAGGAAAGACATCCTTGCCATAGAGGGAGTACAAAAAAGGTTCACCAGATTGATTCCTGGGATGGCAGGACTTTCATATGAAGAAAGACTGGATGAACTGGGCTTGTACTCGTTGGAATTTAGAAGATTGAGGGGGTATCTGATTGAAACGTATAAAATCCTAAAGGGATTGGACAGGCTAGATGCAGGAAGATTGTTCCCGATGCTGGGGAAGTCCAGAACGAGGTGTCACAGTTTGAGGATAAAGGGGAAGCCTTTTAGGACTGAGATTAGGAAAAACTTCTTCACACAGAGAGTGGTGAATCTGTGGAATTCTCTGCCACAGGAAACAGTTGAGGCCAGTTCATTGGCTATATTTAAGAGGGAGTTAGATATGGCCCTTGTGGCTATGGGGATCAGGGGGTATGGAGGGAAGGCTGGTGCAGGGTTCTGAGTTGGATGATCAGCCATGATCATAATAAATGACGGTGCAGGCTCGAAGGGCTAAATGGCCTACTCCTGCACCTATTTTCTATCTGTGATACAGTTTAACCTCTTTTCTTTTAATGTTCTTTCTTTCCTTTTCAAGGTGGCTGAGGACCTGTCAGAGTTCATGACCCATAACTGCACTGCAGTTCTCTTTGGCGGTAGGTTCTCGCTGAGCAGCCCAGCTCAGCGTTTTCAGTATCTCCAGCAGCTGCCAGGAAGATGTGTGCCTTTGGGGTGCAGTCCTGTGGACGACCCAATTCCTCAGCAGTGTCACTGACTGAAGCATGGTGTGAAAATGAAACATTGAGACAGCAGTGTATGCTGCTGTTGAAATAAGTGATTCTGCAGACTGTAACACTGAAACAGCCAGCTGCTGGTCTCCCCTCTCTCTGTGGCAGGAGCGATATCTCTCTCTCTTCGGGAGGGGGAGAGAGAGCCTGTGGAAGGACTCTAGATATTGTCTCTGGGGGCTTTGCTATTACTTGTATGGTGGGTGATGAGGTGAGTTTATGCTTTTGCTGAAACGGGGAAGGGGAAAAGGAGAGTTAATGCTTTTGCTGCTGGCTGTGTGTGGAGGAACTGGGATTCTGATGATTTCTGTCATTCTTTGGGGTTTCTTCTGTTTCGTAGATGTCTGTGAAGAATAAGAATTTCAGGTTGTATATTGTATACATTCTGATATTAATTTGAACCACTGAAGCAGTCAGTGCAAATACTCAGCATTCGTTTGTCAAAATGTTACAGATATATAAATGTGCAGCAGTATAATTAGCATTAGGGACTTAATTAAAACTATATGAAGATAAAACTGAAATATTTTTAGTTTGCCAAAGCCAAGATAAACTTGGAGACTTGGCTCCCCTTGTAACATCAGAAATAGCAAGTCTGGGTGTTATCCTTGATTCAGATTTGAAATTTAAATCCCACGTAATGAGCAGGGCAGCATTTACACTCTTTAAGAAATTTTACAAAGGTATGTTTGTTTCTGTCATGTAATAAATGGCAAAGAAAGCTATCGTATTTTTCCTTTATGGAACAGGCCCTTCCAGCCATTCGAACTGCTTCACCCAGCAACCTCCGATTTAACCCTAGCCTAATCATGAGACAATTTACAATGACCAATTAACCTACCAACTGGTATGTCTTTGGACTGAGGGAAGAAACTGGAGCACCCAGAGGAAACCAACAGTCGTGGGGAGAATATCCAAACTCCATACAGGCAGTGGCAGGAATTGAACCTGGGTCACTGGTACTTTAAAGCTTTGTGCTAACCACTACATTACTGGTAATACTTCATTCTACTGTTAAAATACCTGAAATTGAGTGAATCGACTTTGGAACTGGATGGAAAATTAGTAAGTGATGTACTGTGCATTGTTAATGTTGGCATGGGTTCTCGTCTGAAAACAATTTACATGTAAAAATGTCTCAAAATGTTTTTGGTAATGAAAATAACAAGAAATCACTAATGAGATGAACAACAATCTTCTAACATTGTTCCCAATGCGACCTCCACTACATTGGTGAGCCCTGATGTAAATTGGGGGACCATTTCATCAAGCTCCAGTGTAAAAAGCAGGATTTCCCAGTGGCCAACCATTTCAATTCCTATTCCCGTTCCCATTCCAATATGTCAGTCCATGGCCTCTTCTGTCATGACGATGGCACCCTCAGGTTGAAGGTTTTCCATCTAGGTAGCCTCCAACATGATGGCGTGAATATCGATTTCTCCAGCTTCTAGTAATTTTTCATTCTTCTCTCCTATCAGATTCATCCTTCTCCAGCCCTTTACCTTTTCCACCTCTCACCTCCCAGATTTTCATCTCCCTCCCCCACCCACCAGGCTTCACCTCCCAGCTCATCCTCCTTCCACACTCCCCCCGCCCCGCCTTCTTATTCTGGCACCTTCCCCCTTCCTTTCCAGTCCTGATGAAGGTTCTGGGCCCAGAACATCGACTGTTTATTCACTTCTATGGATGTTGTGTGGCTCGCTGTGGCAAGTGGGTAGGCCTGTCTGCCTCGTGTGGTGTCCCTCTCTTTCGATGAATGTTGGTCATATTGTGGTTCTGTGTTTATGGATTGAACTACTACGTTTATGAACGGTGGACTTTTTTATATTCTGTGTTTCTTTAACCGCCGTTTCTTTTCTGTTTTGTCATGCGAGGGGAAGAAGGTTTGACGGTCGATGTCCCCGTCCCGTTTTGTGTGGGGAGGGGGTCAATCATCAGGCTGCCGTTTGTTTTGTATGGGGGGGGTGGTGGGTTTGATGTTTCTCTCTGAACGACTTACGGTGTGGCGGCCCGCATATGTGAGACTCGAACCGCCATCGGGAGCTGCGGGCAGACACGCGGTAGTGCATTTGGAAACTACCCACTCGGGGCAGATCTTCCGGGGACAGTCTGATGTCACGTCTGCCCCGCGGGTCGTAGGGGCCCATGGGAGGGGAGATTTAAGCGTGCGATTTTGAATCAGTAAAGGCATTCTGAGTTCAGTCCTCTCTGTCTCCGTGTGTTTCTTTAGTAGCGCGTTTGTGTGCGACTACATTGGTGACCCCGACGTTCCAGACAGCATCTGGAGCCGGCGACTCAGTGACCAGCCATGAGTTCGAGCAACTCGCACAGTGCGGTCTCTCTGAAGCTCCCGACTTTCTGGGCCACTCAGCCCCACGTTTGGTTCAAGCAGGCTGAGGCCCAGTTCAATATCGGAGACGTTACAGCCGACGCCACGCGGTACTACTACGTGGTCAGCACACTCGACCAGGAGACGGCAGGCCGGATCATCGACTTCCTACACCAGCCACCAACGGAGGACAGCTACACTAAGCTTAAGGCGCTCCTGATCCGTACCTTCAGACTCTACCGCCGCGCGGCTCCTACACACGGGCAACCACACGCTATCCGAGCTCATGAATGATATGCTGGCGCTCATGGACGGCCATAAGCCGTGCCTTTTATTTGAACAGTTGTTCCTCGAGCAAATGCCAGAGGACATTCGCCTCCTCCTCGCAATTGAGGATTTCAGCGACCCAGGCAGGGTCGCGGCTAAAGCAGACGTCCTTTGGCAGAGCAAGCAACGTGGAGCAGCCTCCATTGGCCTAGCCATGATCGCGCACCCCAAAGCCCAGGCCCCGCAACCGAAGCCGTCAAGACCCACGGGGGAAAAAGATGTAAGTTCAGAACAATGGTGTTTCTGTCACCAAAGATGGGGCTCAGGCACGTGCTGCTGCCGTCCACCATGTGCTTTTCCGGGAAATGCTAGGGCCAGCCGTCGTTAATGGCTACGATGGCTGGCTACCAAGACAGCCTCCTGTACTTCTGGGACCAACACTCTGGGCGGCGCTTCCTGGTAGACACCAGGGCCGAACTCAGCGTACTCCCCCACCTTAAACATGGACACTCATAACGCGGTCCCAGGCCCCGAACTCACCGGTACAAATGGCACCAGTATTCAGACGTACGGCCCGTGAACTATCTCACTGCATTTCGGGTCCAGCCATTTCACTTGGACTTTAACGTTGGCAGCGATGTCACAGCCACTACTAGGGGCAGATTTCCTACGAGCCAGCTGCCTCCTGGTCGACCTAAAAGGCCAGCGTTTGGTCCACGCCAAGACGTTCCAGACTTTCCAGCTCCGAGAAGCCAAGCTACTGGCCCTCCACCTGGATTCCGTGATCCTCTCGGGTAACGAATTCGCCAGGGTGTTGGCGGAATTCCCCTCCATAGTCACCCCACAGTTCTTCACGGCCGACTCCAAGCACGGCGTGCAGCACCACATCCCCACGCAAGGGCCACCGCTGCACGTCGAGCTCGCAGGCTCCCACCCGACAAGCTCCACCTTGCCAAGGAGGAGTTCCGTAAGATGGAAGAGATGGGAATCGTACGCCGCTCAGACTGCCCGTGGCCCTGCTGAGACTACAGAAGGCTCAACGACGCCACAACCGCCGACAGATACCCGGTACCCCATATCCAGGACTCCACGGCGAACCTGCACGGAGCGACCACCTTCTCGAAGATCGACCTGGTCAGGGGATACCATCAGATCCCAGTGCACCCCGGCGACGTGCCCAAGACCCCTCATCACCCCGTTCGGCTTGTTCGAATTCCTGAGGATGCCTTTCGGTCTCCAGAATGCAGCCCAAACTTTCCAAAGGCTCATGGACTCGGTGGGACGCAGCCTGGATTTCGTTTTCACTTACTTGGACGATATCCTGGTGGCCAGCAGTTCGCACCAAGAGCACGTGGCACATTTGCGCCAGCTCTGCCAACGCCTGAGCAACTATGGACTGGCAATCAATTCAGTGAAGTGCCAGTTTGGGCTGACAGAGATCGTCTTGTGGGCCACAGAGTCAACCGACATTGTGAAGTGCCCCTACTGGACAAGGTCCAGGCCATCCGCCAGTTCCCCAAGCCCAGCACGGTCAAGGGCCTGCAGGAGTTCACAGGGATGGTCAACTTTTATCATCGGTTCGTGCCGGCAGCGGCACGCATCATGAGACCCTTGTTCAGCCTGATGGCCGGCAAGGCCAAGGAAGTGGCACGGGAGGAGTCCACGGAGGCGTTCGAGCAGGCCAAGGAGGTGCTGGCAAGGGCAGCCCTCCTAGTGCACCCGAGAGTCGATGTACCCATGGCACTCACAGTCGATGCTTCTGACACGGCAGTGGGCAGAGTCCTGGAGCAGCTTGTCAAGGACCAGTGGCGACTACTCACTTTCTACAGTCGGCACCTACGGCCACCAGAGGTGAAGTACAGCACTTTCGACAGAGAGTTGCTAGCGCTCTACCTGGCTGTCCGGCGTTTGCGGTACTTCCTCGAGGGAAGGGAGTTCACTGTGTATACGGACCACAAGCCCCTCACCTTCGCACTGGCCAAGGTATCGGACCCATGGTCGGCTCGGCAGCAGAGGCAGCTGTCCTTTATTTCAGAACTCACCACGGACGTCCGCCACATCGCAGGGAAGAACAACGTCGTCACCGACACACAGTCTCGTCCCTGACTCCACTCAGTAGGCATATCGTCCTCAGGAATAGACTATGTAGCACTGGCAGAAGCACAACAGTCGGACACCGAGATCCCGGCTTACCGCACCGCCGTTTCGGGGCTCCAGCTGGAGGACGTCTCCATCGGCCTGGCGGCGGATCAACTCCTGTGCGACGTGTCTACCAGCAAACCCCGACCCGTGGTACCAGCAGCATGGAGGCGCCGGGTGTTCGACACGCTGCAGGACCTGGCCCACCCGTCCATCCGGGCGTCCATCAAGCTGATAGCGGACAGATTCGTCTGGCACGGTTTGTGCAAACAGGTCGGACACTGCGCCAGGACCTGCGTATACTGCCAGTCCGCCAATGTCCAGCAGCACGTGAAGGCTCCCCCCCAGCAGTTCCAGCCGATGCACAGGAGGTTCCAACACATCCACGTGGACATCGTCGGCCCCCTGCCAGTCCCCTGGGGCGCCAGGTATATCTTTACCATGGTAGACAGGTTCACCAGATGGCCGGAAGCCATACCGCTCGCAGACACGTCCACTGAGTCCTGCGCCAGGACGCTCATTGCAAACTGGATCGCCAGGTTCGGCCTCCCAACGGACATCACCTCCGACCGAGGGGCGCAGTTCACGTCTGGTTTGTGGACAGCACTGGCGCAGCTCCTGGGCATCCAGCTGCATCACACCACAGCGTACCATCCCCAGTCCAACGGGTTGGTAGAGCGATTCCACCGGCATCTCAAGTCCGCCCTGATGGCACACCTCAGGGGCCCCAACTGGACAGATGAGCTTCCCTGGGTCCTACTGGGCATCTGCACAGCCCCCGAGGAAGACCTGAACACTCGGCGGAATTGGTCTACGGCGCCCCCCCCCCCCCCGGGCGAGTTCGTACCAGAGGCCCAAGGTTCAGAAGAAACTCCAGCAGCGATGCTAACGAGGCTGTGGGACAAGGTCGGGACCCTGGCACTGGTCCCGACCTCCAGGCATGGTCCCACACTATCCTTCACTCCTAAAGACCTCTGAGACTGTGAGTATGTTTTTATTCACAACGGCATGCACAGGTCACCTCTACAGTGGCCGTACGAGGGACCCTTCAAGGTGATCCGGCACAACGGAACGTGTACCGTGGAGGTGGGGGCTGGGAAGAGACTTTTACAGTGGACTGCCTCAAACCAGCACACTTGGACATTGGGCAACCAGTGAGGGTACCCGCACCGCGCCGGCCACCCAGGCAAGCCACACAGACTGGGGGCTCCTCTCCCCCGATGGACATTTCTGGGGGGGGAGGGGGGTAGTGTGGCGGCCCGCACACGCGGGACTCGAATCGCCATCGGGAGCTGCGGGCAGACACGCGGTAGCGCGTTTGGAACTACCCGCTCGGGGCGGACCTTCCGGGGACAGTCTGATGTCACGTCTGCCCCGCGGGTCGTAGGGGCCCATGGGAGGGGAGATTTAAACGCATGATTTTGAATCAGTAAAGGCATTCTGAGTTCAGCTCTCTCTGCCTCTGTGTGTTTCTCTAGTAGCGTGTTTGCACGCGACTACAACATATTATTTTCATGGCTATCTGGAGAAGACAAATTTCAAGTTGTATTTGGATACATGCTTTGATAATAAATGAATCTTAGAACTTTTGCCAGTGTTACCTACATCCCACAATCAAACAACAGGTTTCAAGATTCAAGGTACATTTACAAGGTACAAGTATGTATGCAGTATACAACCCTGCGATTCATCTTCCCCACAGTCACGAAACAAAGAGGAACCATGGAACCAACCTGTTCAAAGAAAAACATCAAACATCAAACCCACCCTCTCCACCATATGCAAAAAAAATTGCACAGACGGCAAAAAACAAAAGATCAAAAACACAGAATATAAAAACACAAGATCAAAAGGCATATTTCAGTACAGTTCAGCTCACTGTTCATTATCTACGGGCCACCTGGTTCAAAAATCATCCAAGGGTAGGGACAAAAAAGGTGACAGAACTAGAACACATCATAAACCTGAATTATAGTCCAAAACTACAATCCACATGGACTAAACCTTGTTCCGGCATCATCTGCCGAGTTATAAACACAACTCAAAAGCAGGGAACTTCCCTTGGGATGATCAAGCAAAAAACCACCTCATGCAGACACCTTCTCCGGCAGCAGCAAGCAAGAAGCTGGTGGACAATGCTGAACACTCACCCCTCCCATTCCCATGACCACATCCCTCCTTGACATGAATATACATTGATTGTCCTTCACTGGAAATCCTGGACCTCACTACACTAGCTTTGGCAACATCTTCAGCAGAATGGTACTGGTTCAAGGTCGCTCACCGAAACATTCTCCAGGGGCAACCTGTGTTTTTGATCTTTTGTTAGTGCAATCTGCGTCCAAAGGAAGATTGTAAAGGACCAGACAGTGGAGGAAAGCATTTCACTCTTGTAATAAAGTCCTAATTAGCCAGTTTTCAGGTCAGGAAACAACTGTTGATTGTTGTACTGAATTCACGTCAGGAAGGAGATATGGGCTTAGAAATTCTGTGTGACAGCCACAGTGCTTTTACATGGGGTTGTGTAGTTGGGGACGGGTATAGAGGGGGCTGAGTTTTTCACCTGCATTCCCACTGGAGTACAGACTGCAATGAAGCTTGTGTGAAGACTGATTACACAGTGCTAGTCCAAACTTTCTAAATGCCAAATGATAATGACAACACTCAGAATAGAGGGTGTCCATTTAGAATGGAGATGAGGAAGAATTTAGCCAGAGAGTGGTGAATTTGTGGAATTCTTTGCCACAGGCAGCTGTGGTAGCCGTCTTTATGTATATTTAAGGCAGAGTTTGATAAGATTCTTGATTGGTCAGTGTATTGAGGGATATGGGGAGAGGCGGGAGATTAGGGCTGAGAGGGAAACTGGATCAGCTGTGGTGAAATGATGGAGCAGACTCGATGGGTCAGACAGCCGAATTCTGCTCCTATATCTTATGGTCTCATGGACTAATGTTAGATTCCCCTACCCTGGGGAAGAGACACCATTGACCCTTTCATAGTTTTATAATTTTCACCTCTCAGCCTCCTTCACTCCAGAGAAAGCAGACACAGTGTATCCTGTCCCTCCTGATAACTAAGACCTCCAATCTAGACAACATCTTTGGACCATAAGAGATTCTTTCAGATGCTGGAAATCCAGAACAACGCAAAATGCTTAAGGAACTCAGCAAGCTCCCCCCTCCCCTGTTGTTTTGAGCGGAGACCTTTTGTCAGGACTGGACTGGAAAGGAAAGGGAGAAGACATCAGAATAAAAAAGGTGAGGGGGAGGGAAAGGAGTACAAACTGGCAGGTGATCGGTAAAGCCAGGTGAGGGGGAAGGTGGGTGGATGGAAGTGAGAAGCTGGACAGTAAAGGGCTGAAGAAGAAAGAATCTGATGGGAAATGAGAGTGGACCATGGGAGAAAGGGAAGGAAGAGGGAATCAGAAGGAGATGATGGGAGGTGAGAAGAGAAGACATGCGAGGAGAGCCAGAATGAGGAATGGAAAAAGAGCAAATGGGGTCAGGAGAGAGGGGATAAATTAGCAGAAATTGGAGAAATCAATGTTCATGCCATCAGGTTGGAGGCTACCCAGACAGAAATATGAAGTGTTGCTCTTCCGGTCTGAGAGTTGCCTCATCTAGGCTTATGTACAACTGTAATGTGATGTCCCACTCATCTCTCCTCAACCTTTGCAATAGAAGTGAGAACAGTGGACCACAGTTCCCCAACCTGAAACCTCTAAGGCCTCACCAATTTGCTGCAGAAGGGCCAAGTTCAGGGATACGGAACCAAATTTATTCTTTGCAACACACACAGACACAAAGTGCTGGAGAAACTCAGCAGGTCAGGTAGCATCTATGGAGGGGAATAAACAGTCAATGTTTTGGGCCGAGCCCAGTCTGATCATTCGGTTCCTGGGTTAGGTTAATGCCTTCAGTATTTCCCAGAAAATGTACTGGTGGGAGGAGAGGAAATTGCACAAGTCTCTAAGAGGTTGATGACATGTTCCTATAGCCAACTTGGGAAGTTCAAATAACTGAGCCCAGGTTTCTTGCAGGTTCTCTGGGGTGTGCTCAATGGGACACCTGTTATTTCCCTCCCGGTCTATGTTTACTCGCAGCTTCCAGCAAGCGGGCGATGTGAGAGGTGGCAACAGATGGGAACAAAAGTGGAGAAGTGGGTGAACATATACTAGCATTTTGGAGCACAGATTAAACAGAATGTTGCCCATATGTTGAAGTGGGGCCCAAACTGAGGGGGTTATTTTATTTAACTACAGCATGAAGATGGTGCCAGTGAATAATGTGGCCAAGGGCGATGTATTTCAAATGGTCCATGAAACTACTTTTGTCACTTCTTTTTCTTTCAAATGTGTTTCCGTTACTATTGGAGCCTGAGATTGACATTTTGGCTGTGTGTTTGATTGAATGGTCATCAGTGAGGTTTCGAGCGGACTGTGTGGCCTTCGAGGCCAAGAAGCCTGGAGGCGGGGCGTGAGCTCGTGACTGACTCCATTTGCAGCCAATCAAAGCATCGAGGAAGACTGAAATCACTGAGGTGAGAGTGGAATGCGAGCGGGTGTTCAGCACCGTCTACCAGCCTCTCACTTGCTGCTCAGAGAGGAAGCTCCCTGCATTTGAATGGTCTCTCTCTCCCTCTCTCACGATGCTGTTGGAGGATGGTGCCAGAGTCTGAGTATTGGGCAATATTTGTTTTTGTTTTGCGCGGTGGAGGGTTGGTTTGATGTTTTTCTTTGAATGGGTTCCATGGTTTTGTTTCATGGCTGTCTGTGGGGAAGATGAATCTCAGGGTTGTGTACTGCATACATACTTTGAATCTTTCTAAGAGGCCCAATTACACCCATATGACCAATTAACCTACTGACCTGTACGTCATCGGAATGTGGGTGGAAACCAGAGCACCTGGAGGAAACTCACAGAGAGAATGTACAAATTCCTTACAGACAGCAGTGGGAATGGAACCCAGGTCAGTTGTGCTGTTCTCGTCTGAAGAGAAGGATATACGCGAAATGTTGCTGTACACAAACTGGCTGTTCTAATAGTGAGCACATTTCAGAATCACTTCAATGACTGTAAAATATTTTAGGGCGTTCCTGAGATCATGAAAGCTTGTTTGTAATGAAATTATTTATCCGACAATTAGTCATAAAATTAGATCTGTTGTATGGATTAAAGCCATGCACTGTCCATCCATCACTCACACTTCAACCTACTTGGTGCATTCTTTACACGGGTAATAGCACATATTGAGATTGTTTTCACTCCTGTGCAGGACTCCTGTCTGACAGTGAATGGAGGGTGAGGAGCTGGACTTGGTTCGGATCACCTTCTTCTTAAGATTTTCCCGGTTCGCAGTGCTCTGGGAGGAAACACTCACGTTCTGTGAACCAAAGAATGACAGAGGGTGGGAAAAACAGGTGAAAGAATCCGTCTATGCTTTTCAGATAACAACATTACCACTAATTATCAACACCACTACAGCTACTTTCATGTGTGGGAATTGGAAAAGTACAGGGTCTATCCCGACAGTCCCACACACACACCATCCTTCAAGTTACTTGTTTAAATCAGATTATTTTAAAGATACTTTATAATCTTATGAGAGGCATAGATGAAGTTGAGACTCTAGGGTTTGAAATGTCTAATACCAGTTGAGGTGAGAAGGGATAATTTCACAGGAGATTGAGGGATAAGTTGTTTACACAGACAGTGCTACTGTGACAAAAAGAACCATTTTGGAAATTATAATTAAAGATGCTTTTAAACATAGAAAATGCATCCATTTTGTTTTTTAGCTGAGGACTAGTAATCTGAGTCCACACAGGACTGCTAACCTGTTTCCAAGAGCTGACTGACCTTCGGTATAATTAGACCATAAGACATGGGAGTAAAATTAGGTTGTTTGGCCCATCAAGCCATCATGGCTGATTTATTATCCCTTTCAACTCCATTCCCTTGCTTCCTCCCTGTAAATTTTAATGCCCTGACTAACCAAGAACCTTGGGTATAGTTTGGGTAAATGCAAGCAGGCAGTTTAAATGGTTTGGCACGAACTGGATGGCTGGATGGCCGAAGGGCCTGTTTCTGTGCTGTACTTTTGAATGAATCTATCAACCTCTGCTTTAAATATACTCAATGACTTGTCCTCTACAGCTGCCCGTGGCAATAAATTCCACAGATTCACCACTCTCTGGCTAAAGAAGTTTCTCCTCTCCTCTATTCTGAAGCTGTGTCCTCTGGTCCTAGACTCCATCACTGTAGGAAACATCTTCAAATAGCAGAGATGTATTGTACATGTATACTCTTGACAGTAATCTTTGAACCCTCTATATATCCACTCTGCCTAGGCTTTTCAACATTCAGTAGGTTTGAATGAGATCCCACCTCATTCTTCTAAACTCTAGGAATTCAAGCCCAGAGACAACAAACACTCCTCCTATGTTAATTCCAGCAGCTTGTTTGGAAGGTTGATCTAGCTCTCCCACTAGCATTTCTAGGTAAGTAACTGTATTTCTAACCAGATTTTTTAATTCTTTTCCATCTCCGGCACCGTCCGCTTCACGCATTATCTCTTCCTCCTCTTCCTCAAGCAGCTGTGTCCTTTTCCATTCAAACTTCAGTTGTTTCTTCCAGGTGTAGTAATATTCTACACACTGAGCCACAGTCTTGTGCTTTATCTGTAAAACAGCAATTTCCATGAATGTAAAAACCTTTGATTGTCGGCAGGGCTGATTTTCTGATGAACCATCTGGGGATGAAGATAAGAGAGTAATGGCCATATTTCCAATTCAGACACTGCGTTTCCTGATTTATGCAATAGATAGAAACATAGAAACATAGAAAATAGGTGCAGGAGTAGGCCATTCGGCCCTTCGAGCCTGCACCGCCATTTATTATGATCATGGCTGATCATCCAACTCAGAACCCCGCCACAGCCTTCCCTCCATACCCCCTGACCCCTGTAGCCACAAGGGCCATATCTAACTCCCTCTTAAATATAGCCAATGAACTGGCCTCAACTGTTTCCTGTGGCAGAGAATTCCACAGATTCACCACTCTCTGTGTGAAGAAGTTTTTCCTAATCTCGGTCCTAAAAGGCTTCCCCTCTATCCTCAAACTGTGACCCCTCGTTCTGGACTTCCCCAACATCGGGAACAATCTTCCTGCATCTAGCCTGTCCAATCCCTTTAGGATCTTATACGTTTCAATCAGATCCCCCCTCAATCTTCTAAATTCCGAGTACAAGCCCAGTTCATCCAGTCTTTCTTCATATGAAAGTCCTGCCATCCCAGGAATCAATCTGGTGAACCTTCTTTGTACTCCCTCTATGGCAAAGATGTCTTTCCTCAGATTAGGGGACCAAAACTGCACACAATACTCCAGGTGTGGTCTCACCAAGGCCTTGTACAACTGCAGTAGTACCTCCCTGCTCCTGTACTCGAATCCTCTCGCTATAAATGCCAGCATACCATTCGCCTTTTTCACCGCCTGCTGTACCTGCATGCCCACTTTCAATGACTGGTGTATGACACCCAGGTCTCGTTGCACCTCCCCTTTTGCTAATCGGCCACCATTCAGATAATAATCTGTTTTCCTATTTTTGCCACCAAAGTGGATAACTTCACATTTATCCACATTAAATTGCATCTGCCATGAATTTGCCCACTCACCCAACCTATCCAAGTCACCCTGCATCCTCTTAGCATCCTCCTCACTGCTAACACTGCCACCCAGCTTCGTGTCATCCGCAAACTTGGAGATGCTGCATTTAATTCCCTCATCCAAGTCATTAATATATTTGGTAAACAACTGGGGTCCCAGCACTGAGCCTTGCGGTACCCCACTTGTCACCGCCTGCCATTCTGAAAAGGTCCCGTTTATTCCCACTCTTTGCTTCCTGTCTGCTAACCAATTCTTTATCCACATCAATACCTTACCCCCAATACCGTGTGCTTTAAGTTTGCACACTAATCTCCTGTGTGGGACCTTGTCAAAAGCCTTTTGAAAATCCAAATATACCACATCCACTGGTTCTCCCCTATCCACTCTACTAGTTACATCCTCAAAAAATTCTACGAGATTCGTCAGACATGATTTTCCTTTCACAAATCCATGCTGACTTTGTCCGATCATTTCACCGCTTTCCAAATGTGCTGTTATCACATCCTTGATAACTGACTCCAGCAGTTTCCCCACCACCGACGTTAGGCTAACCGGTCTATAATTCCCCAGTTTCTCTCTCCCTCCTTTTTTAAAAAGTGGGGTTACATTAGCCACCCTCCAATCCTCAGGAACTAGTCCAGAATCTAATGAGTTTTGAAAAATTATCACTAATGCATCCACTATTTCTTGGGCTACTTCCTTAAGCACTCTAGGATGCAGACCATCTGGCCCTGGGGATTTATCTGCCTTCAATTTACCTAATACCACTTCCCTACTAACTTGTATTTCGCTCAGTTCCTCCATCTCACTGGACCCTCTGTCCCTTACTATTTCTGGAAGATTATTTATGTCCTCCTTAGTGAAGACAGAACCAAAGTAATTATTCAATTGGTCTGCCATGTCCTTGCTCCCCATAATCAATTCACCTGTTTCTGTCTGCAGGGGACCTACATTTGTCTTTACCAGTCTTTTCCTTTTCACATATCTATAAAAGCTTTTACAGTCCGTTTTTATGTTCCCTGCCAGTTTTCTCCCATAATCTTTTTTCTCCTTCCTAATTAAGCCCGTTGTCCTCCTCTGCCGAACTCTGAATTTCTCCCAGTCCTCAGGTGAGCCACTTTCTCTGGCTAATTTGTATGCTTCTTCTTTGGAATTGATACTATCCCTAATTTCTCTTGTCAGCCACGGGTGCACTACCTTCCTTGATTTATTCTTTTGCCAAACTGGGATGAACAATTGTTGTAGTTCATCCATGCAACCTTTAAATGCTTGCCATTGCATATCCACCGTCAATCCTTTAAGTGTCATTTGCCAGTCTATCTTAGCTAATTCACGACTCATACCTTCAAAGTTACCCCTCTTTAAGTTCAGAACCTTTGTTTCTGAATTAACTATGTCACTCTCCATCTTAGTGAAGAATTCCACCATATTATGGTCACTCTTACCCAAGGGGCCTCTCTCGACAAGATCGCTAATTAACCCTTCCTCATTGCTCAAAACCCAGTCCAGAATAGCCTGCTCTCTAGTTGGTTCCTCGACATGTTGTTTCAAAAAACCACCCCGCATACATTCCAAGAAATCCTCTTCCTCAGCACCTTTACCAATTTGGTTCACCCAGTCTACATGTAGATTGAAGTCACCCATTATAACTGCTGTTCCTTTATTGCACACATTTCTAATTTCCTGTTTAATACCATCTCCGACCTCACTACTACTGTTAGGTGGCCTGTACACAACTCCCACCAGCGTCTTCTGCCCCTTAGTGTTACGCAGCTCTACCCATATCGATTCCACATCTTCCCGGCTTATGTCTTTCCTTTCTATTGCGTTAATCTCTTCTTTAACCAGCAACGCCACCCCACCTCCCCTTCCTTCATGTCTATCCCTCCTGAATATTGAATATCTCTGAACGTTGAGCTCCCATCCCTGGTCACCCTGGAGCCATGTCTCTGTGATCCCAACTATATCATAATCATTAATAACAATGGTGGTGATGAAGAAAATTGCCCCTAAAATCACTTATCAGCATTTAATATTACTTTGAAATAAAAAGTGTTAGTTCTTCAGATCAAGGCTTGATGTAATGTTTATTTATTTAATTATCTGTTTCTTTGTTTATTTATTTAGATACAGCACAGAACCGGTCCACTCAGAAATCTCCCAATTTAATCCCAGCCTAATCACGGGACAATTTACCTGCTTGTCTTTGGACTGTGGGAGGAATTCGGAGCAACTGGAGGAAACCCATGGGGAGAACATACAAACTCCTTACAGTCAGCAGTGGGAATTGAACCTGGATTGCCTTTACTGTAAAGCGTTGTGCTAACCACTACACTACCGTGTCGCCCTAGCTTGTAATTAGTCTTAGAGAGACCCGGCATGGAGGCAGACCCTTCAGTCTACAGTGAACTACCCATTTTCATTAACTCCACAGTAATCCCCTTCAATCACTTTCCTGTCGACTCCTCCCCGATTCTTCCCCACCTTCACATTAGGGGCAGCCCACACATCTTTTAGATGTGGGAGGAAACCAGAGCTCCTGGGGGAAACCCCCGCAGTCACAGGAACTTGCAAACTCCACCCAGACGTTGGGTCAGACAGGGTCTTTAATAAGCGTGCTATTGCACCGCCCGTCGACAACACTCATCAGCCAGTCCGCACAGAGCATCAGTGACCACACTCTCTGCTTGATCTGAACACCATTAGGGACTTCTTGACTGCCTCTTTCAAAATTGTTAGATGCAGAATTAAAACAGCACAGACAGGTCAGGCAGCATCAATGGAAAGAAATAAACAGTCGATGATTCAGGCCGAGACTTTTCCTCAGGACTGAGAAGGAAGGGGGAAGATGCCTGAATAAAGATGGAGTGGAGTGAAGCTAGCCAGAATATGATAGGTGAAGCCAGATGGGTGGGAAAGATCAAGGGCTGGAGAGGAAGGAATCTGATAGGAGAGGAGAATGGACCATAGGAGAAAGGGAAGGAGAAGGGGCACAGGGGGAAGTGATTTGTATGTGAGAAAAGGTAAAAGTCCAGAGTGGGGAATAGAGAGGAGTGAGGGAGGAGAAATTTAGTTAGCGGAAGGAAAAAAATCAATATTCATGCCATCAGGTTGAAAGCTACTCAGACAAAATATATGGTGTTGCTCCTCGTCCTGAGGGAGGCCTTGTCTTGGCACAAGAGGCCATGGACTGACATGTCAGAACGGGAATGGGAATCAGAATTAAAATGTTTGGCCACTGGGAAGTTCCACTTATGACGGAAGAAGTGGAGGTGCACGATGAAGCAGTCTCCAATTTACGATGGGCCTCAGCAATGTAGAGGAGGCCGCACTGGGAGCCCACCCGGAAGGGCCTGAATGGAGGTGAATGAGCAGGTGTAGCACTTTGGCCGTGGCCACTTGCAGGGAGGGAGGTTCTGTATTTCAGAATCAGAATGATATTATTATTTGTTGTTGTTTTGTATTAGCAGTACAGTGCAATACATAAAAGTTTACTGAAGGTTACAGTCAGAAATATAAATAAAAAGGAGAGGAAAATAGTGGGGCAGTGTTCGTGGATCATTTAGAAATCTGGTGACAGAAAGGAAGACGCTGTTCCCAAAACAGTCATTAACATAGAACATAGTACAGTACAGCATATGAACAATGTTGTGCCGAACCAGCTAAAAAACAAATCAAAAACACCCAAACACTAATCCCTCCATCTTCCTTACATCCAAATGTCTTGTAAAAGCCTCTACCACCATACCAGGCAGCACAATGCAGCATCCACCACTCCGAGTAAAAACACTTACCCCTCACATCCCCCTCGAACCTACCCCCCCCCCCCCACCTTCAATGCATGCCTTCTGGTAACAGACATTTCAACCCTGGGAAACAGATACTCCCTGTCCACTCTATCTCTGCCTCTCATAATCCTATAAACCTCTAACCTCTATCAGATCTCCCTCAGCTTCTAGCACTCCAGAGAAAAAAACAGAGCCTCTTGTGATAGCACATGCCCTCTAAACTAGGCAGTATCCTGGTAAACCTCTTCTGCACCATCTCCAAAGTCTCAATATCCTTCCTATAGTGGGGCAGCCAGAACTATACACAATACTGCAGATGCGGCCTAACCAGAGTTTTATAAAGTTGCAACATCACCTCTTGACTTTTGTGTGTGTTGCTCTGGATTTCCAGCATCTACAGAATCTCTTCTGCTTGTTCAGTTCCGTAGATGCTGTCTGACCTGCTGAGTTCCTCCAGCATTTTGTGTGTCACACACCAGAGATAAAGGCCCTTCAGCCCTTCTGCTCCATGCCGACCCAAGCCTGTCGTATTTGCCAATATTTGACCTGTATCGCTCTAAGCCTTTCCTATCCATGTGTATGTTGAAGTCTCTTTTAAATGTTGCTAATATACCCCCCTCAGCCTCTCTCAACTCCCTTAACCTCATTCCATCTGTGGGTACACTCCAGATGAAAACATTCCTCAACCTCCCACCCCACCTTAAAGTTTTGCCCTTCAGTCTTTGACTTGCAGCCTGGGGAAAAGGACAGTGTTCTTTCACCCCTCGTGATTTTACATAAGTCTGTACACTCTGTGGCCACTTTATGAGATGCCCATTCACACAAATATCTAATCAGCCAATCATATGGCAGCAACTCAATGCATAAAAGCATGCAGACATTGTCAAGAGTTTCAGTGGTTTTTCAGACCAAACATCAGAATGGGGAAGAAATGTGATCTGTGACTTTGACCATGGAATGATCGTTTGGGCCAGGTTGAGTGGATTCAGTATCTCAGAAACTGCTGATCTATGGGGGTTTTCACGCACAACAGTCTCTAAGTAATGAAAAAAGAACAAAAATAGTGTTCATGAACCAGAACATAGAACAGTACAGCACAGGAACAGCTATTCAGCCAACAATGTTGTGCCAAGCCAACTAAAAAAACACAAATCAAAACACCCAAAGACTATTCTCTCCTACCTACACAATGTCCATAACCCTCCATCTTTCTTACATCAATGTGCCTATCAAATCTCTCCAGAAAGCCTCTAATGTATTTGCCTCTACCATCATACCAGGCAGCACATTCCAGGCATCCACCACTCTCTGAGTAAAAAAAACTTGCCCCTCACATTCTCTTTGAACCTACCCCATCTACTGTCAATGCATGTCCTCTGGTATTAGACATTTTTACTTTGCGAAACAGATACTCCCTGTCTGCTCTATCTATGCCTCTCACAATCTTGTAAATCTCTATCAGATCTCCCTTCAGCCTCTGGCACTCCAGTGAAAACAACTAAGTTTTATCTTGCCTCTCATGATATCACATGCCCTCTAAATCAGTGCATCGTCATGCTCCCATACATCCTCCCTGATGGCAGTAAGAGCAGAGGTCAAAGGTCATTACTGATGGCTGCCACCCTGAGGCACCTCCTCTTGAAGATGTCCTTCATGGTGGGGAGGGAAGGCTAGTGCCTCTGATGGCTGAGTCTATAACCCTCCGGAGCTTTTATCCATCCTGTACATTGCATTCCCCATACTGAGTGGTGATGCAACCAGTCAGAATGCTCTCTGCCCTGCATCTGTACCTCTTGGCACACTGTGGACACTCTAGTCACAGAAACTGGGGCAGTTACACTTATTGACTCCATCTTGACATGGCACTCCAGCCCAAGTGCTTCACCATCCAGCACATGGACCAGACTACAGAGTTGGGCAAACACAGATGCGCCTGCATTTGCTTCATGATGAACTCATTGTGGTACACAGTCCTGCTCCCCCGACCTCAAACATCTGGCAGTCAAGAGTTGTCTATTCTATTCAGCCATCCTCCTGGTCAATGTCAGGCTGGCGCTGGAGGAGCTCAGCTCTGTGATTAGCAGTCGTGTGTCAGTGCACTCCGATGCTTTCCCTATCATTGCGGGGAATTTCAACCAGGTCAGCTTGAGGAAGTCTCTAACCAACCACCACCAACATATCACTTGTGGAACCAGGAGAGCCAACACACTTGACCACTGTTATTCCACCATCAAGAATGCGTGACATGCCATCCTTTGGCACTTTGGCAAATCTAATCACCTCAATGTTCCATTTCATTTCAGAAAATGTATACAGTATACAACCTGTAATTCTTGTTCTTTACAGACATCCATGAAACAGAAGGAACAACCCCCAAGGAATGAATGACAAGAAAATGTTAGAACCCCAAATACTCCCTCCCAGGCACAAGCAGCAGCAAAACATCAACCCTCCACCACCACCTGGCAAGCAAGCAACAGCAAAGCCCTCAAAGAGACCATGATCTAGCACCATCAAATACCACTGTTCACCCAACAGTTCGGCATGCCAAAGGCTCTCTCTCACACTAACCAGGGAGAGGGAGAGAGATCACCCTGAAGCGCCCATTTTCCAGGAGATCCCATATCTCCTGGAGATATCAGCGAGCTCCGAGAGCAGGAACCCAGTGAAGAAACGCAACTTGAGTGCAGTTGCAGATCACGGACTCATAGACACTCACAACACGTGGGAGGAACTCAGCAGGTCGGGCAGCATCCGTGGAAATGATCAGTCACCTCCCTGCTTCCCCTCCCCCACCCCTTTATCTTTCCCCTTACTGGTTTTTCACCTGGAACCTACCAGCTTTCTCCTTCCCACCCTCTTTATAGGGCCTCTGCCCCTTCCCTCTTCAGTCCTGACAAAGGGTTCCAGCCCGAAATGTTGACTGATCGTTTCCACGGATGCTGCCCGACCTGCTGAGTTCCTCCAGCGTGTTGTGAGTGTTGCTTTGACCCCAGCATCTGCAGAGTATTTTGTGGTTACGGACTCATAGACCCCCTTGAACTTCTACTCCTGACAGAGAGGTAGAGATTAAGGACTGTGGCGAGGGACTGCGAATGTATAGTCAAGAGAGGTGAAGGGATGCTTACAGGACTGCTTTGAATCAGTGGAGTGGACCATATTTTAGGATTCATCTTTAGATTGGAATGTATATGCTGCAGTCGTCACTGAATTTCTCAAGACCTGTGTGGATAAGTGTGCACTTTGGAGAACATACTGGACAAACCCAAATCAGAAGCTGTGGATAAACAGTATGCTGAGGGTGAGCCTGTGGGTTCAAGATGGTGATCCAGAACCAGAACAACGCTGCATACGACCTATGAAAGGCTAAGGTAAGAGCGAAAAGACAATTCCAGGTGAAGTTAAAGATACAATGGATGTACAATGGCTGCAGCAGGGTTTGTTTGTCATTATTTCCTATAAGGTAAGACCTAACAACATAAATGATTGTGATACTTCAGTCTCCGATGAGCTCTACACCTTTTATGCACACTCTGAAAGGAAGAATAACACAATTCTCTCTGTGGGAATCCTCAGTGTCTGGTGACTGTGATCTCTGTCAGGACCCTGTTACAATTAGAGCATGTACTTTGACTGGCACTCCACTTGGCTCTGGGCCACCTACACAACAGCGATACCAATTACAGCTCAGTGTTCAACACCATCATCCTCTCAATAATAATCGATAAGCTTCAAAACCTGGGCCTCTGTACCTCCGTCTACAACTGGATACTTGACTTCAACATCGGGATCCCACTGTCAGTAAGTACATATGGTGATAGCATCTCCTCGCTGACAATCAATACAAGTGCACCTCAAGGACATGTTCTTAGTCCACTGCACCACTCTCTACGCTCATGACTATGTGGCTAGACAGCTCAAAGACGCATCAATAAATTCACCAGTTGTTGGCAAAATCTCAGATGGTGATGAAGATGCTTTCAGGACTGAGACAGATCACCTGGTTGAGTGGTGTCACAACAACAACCTTACACTCAATGTTAGCAAGACCAAGGAACTGACTCTGGACTTCAGGAAGGGGAGGTCAGGGTGCGCAGCTTTAAGTTCCCGGGCATCAACACCTCAGAGGATCTATCCTGGGCCCAACACATTGAAGCAATCACGAAAAAGGCCACAACTGTACTTGATTAGGAGTTTGAGGAGATTTGGTACGTTATCAAAGACTCTTAACAAATTTGTATGGATGTATGGTAGAGAGCATTCTGACTGGTTACATTAAACCTGGTACTGAGGCTCCAAAGCAAGGCATTGGAAAAGCTGCAGGAGGTTGTAGACTCAGCTATCTCCATCACAGCACTACCCTTCCCACCAATATGGATGCTTCAAGAAGGCAACATCCTTCATAGACGACCTTCACCATCCAGGGCATGCTCTCTTCTTACTACTACCATCAGGGAAGAGATACAGGAGCCTGAAGACACACACTCAATGTTTTAGGATCATTATCTTCCCCTCTGCCATCAGATTTCTGAACGGTCCATGAATCCATGAACACTACCTTGCAATTCCTCTTTTGCAGTATTAAGCCTCTTAAAGTCCAACCTGACACCACTCAATGTCATGAAAGGTGGAAACAGGCAAGGCTGGCCACCAGGGCTCTGGTGAAGCCGTAGAGGCTAATCTCCTGTACAGTGGATACAATAGATGGCAGAAGTTTGATGAAGAACTCTAACCATACCATCGACCTGAGCATGATGGAGACGGGAGGTCATTGATGGCCTGTGCTCCTCGGGGAGATAAGGGCCCGAGTAAGTAAAGTACTATTTACTTATTTATTTTTGTGACTTTTTAATGTCTTGTACTGCTGCACAAAACAACACAACATATATTACTGATAGTAAACCCAATTCTGATTCATTCAGGAACTTTCAGTTATTGGAAAGAGGTCAGGAAATAAAGTTTATTTAAGAACCCGCTACCCCTTGGAATGAGAAAGCTGGCATATTGGAAGAATACAGCAATCCAAATGACATCTGAATCTGTTTTGTGTGCAGACTATCAATACTTCCAAGCCCAACATTTCACAGATGTAGTCACTCTGTAAGTTCCTGATACTCCCATCACTTCAAAAAATGCTGTGTGTGTTACTCTGGATTTCCAGTATCTGCAGAATCTCTTGTGTTCCCATCACTTCAGTGCTACTCCCTTTGGGCACTAGGTGGTAGCAGTAAATCACATCTTAACATGAAGGCAATTCTCAGTAAACTGAGAGAGCCGCATCAGACCAACAACTAACGTGACTGTCTTCCTCAGTAAGAAAGTTAATTTCACGACACATGCTGGAGATAACAAAACCTGATTTTGAAATAAAATGCAAAACTTTCCTTCCCACAAACGGCTCAAAGGCAAAATTCTCGGGATAAGTTTCCTTACTTGGGAAGGCAGTCACTTTAGTTGTTGGTCTGATGAGGCTCTGTAATCTTTCTTGTTGCACCTTGGTACATATGTTCGCACTGTATATATTTATTTATTTATGGAGATACAGTGTGGAACAGGGCCCTTCCAGCCCTTTGAGTCCAGCAATTCCCCGATTTAATCCTAGCTTAATCATGGGACGATTTACAATGACCAATTAACCTACCAACCAGTACGTCTTTGGACTGAGGGAGGAACCCACAGCACCCGGAGGGAACCTATGCGGTCATGGGGAGAAGGCAGCAGCAGGAACTGAACCTGTTTTCTGTACTGTTAAGCATTGTGCTAATGGCTACGCTACCACGCCGCCCCACTTTCTGATGAAAGGTCTCAACCTGAAACATTAACTGACACATTTTGCCTTCTATTTGATGCTATTTGACGTAGTGTTCTTCCAGAGTTCTGTTTTTGTTCCAGGTTTGCAGTCTCTGTTGACTTGCACTGGGAGTGTAGTGCAATGCTATTTTAACTTGAGGCAATCTAGAGTTCAGAGTTCAATTCCCACGCCATTGTGTAGGAGCCTGGTTGTCCTCCCCGTGGAATGCATGGGTTTTCCCTGGGTGCTCCGGTTTCCCTCCCACAGTCCAAGGAGCTACCCGGTAGGTTATTTGGTCATTGTAAATTGTCCTGTGATTAGCTTAGGATTAATTGAGCTTGTTGGGGATTGCTGGAGCAGCATGGCTCAAAGGTCCAGAAGGGACTACTCTGCACTATATCGCTAAATAGATAAATCTTACACAGATGCATGTTGCATGTTCTCAGTTTTATGGGCTTCCAGTGAAAGAATAATTGCGAAGCACAGCCCGAATAGCGCTCGTGGCCAAAGACACACTCTCTCTGCTTTGAGTATAACTGTCACCCATAGAATGTGCCATCTGACCCATCCAGTGTCTAAACATAATGCTAATGAAATGAATTTCAGAGGCACAACACAGTGCTGCTCTATTATGTATTCTCTGGGAACAAATTTCCAGGCAAACTTTAGATTGCAGCATCCTGTTCTAGACAGAATTCACACTAGCAATTTAATAAACTAGTGGTGGGGCCAGCAGGGACTGTTAGTGTTCATCAATCAGAGAAGATTCTCTCTCCTAGGCATGAGGTTTTCATCTTGTCAATATTGATAGGATCAGCACAGTCGGAGGACACATAAATCGGCCCTCCAGCCCACCATGTCAATCTTCACCTTTCCACCCATCTATAATAATCTCATTATCCACACAGTATCTCATTTTTCACACAGAGAGTGGTGAATCTGTGGAATTCTCTGCCACAGGAAACAGTTGAGGCCAATTCATTGGTTATATTTAAGAGGGAGTTAGACATGGCCCTTGTGGCTAAAGGGATCGGGGGTATGGAGGGAAGGCTGGTACAGGGTTCTGAGTTGGATGATCAGCCATGATCATACTGAATGGCGATGCAGGCTCGAAGGGCCGAATGGCCTACTCCTGCACCTATTTTCTATGTTTCTATCCCACACTAGGGCCATATCCTTCAATGTTCGGCATTCCCAACATTCTTTTAATGCCATGGACCAATACCATTAAGCAAGGAGTCCGTGAACACCAGGTTGGGAACCACCGCTCTATGCCTAAGTACCTGTCTAAACGTGGCTTAAACATAGTAACTGCCTCTGTCTCCACCATCTCTTATGGCTTCAAGTTCCTACTATCAACCACTTTTAGTGTATAAAAAAACCTTTCTCCTCAGATCCCCTTCTCACATTAACCCATGCTCTTGTGTTTTTGATGCCTCTACCATGTAACATGGGGAAAAGATTCTGATCTACTCTATCAGTGCCTCCTATAATTCTGCATGCCTGTAATAGGGAACACCAACCCCACCACCACTCCAGAAAATACAAACCCAGCCTAATTTGATGTTGATAAGACAAACAAAACTTATCTTTAATTCAATCTTTCCCACAGCTAGACCCCCAAATCAGGCAAGACTCTCGTGCTGGGATTCCCAACATGGGGTCCACAGACCCCTCGGTTAATGGTAGGGGTTCATAGAATTAAAAATGTTGGAAACCCTTGTGAGTGAATCTCCTCTCCTTTCTCTCAAACACACTCACATCCTTCCCACTGTGTACTGACCAGAGCTGTAAACAGTACTCCAAGTGTGGTCTAATTAGTGAATTTGTGTCCCAGCTTTTATCAGAGAGAATCTCCTCTCCACCCTCTCCAGTGCCCAGTGCACTCATGTCCTTCCCCTGTGCGCGGCCAGAACTTACACTGTGATCCAAGTGTCAAAGTCAATGTACATTTATTATCAAAGTACGTGTATAGTATACAACCCTGACATTGGTCTTTCCACAGACAGCCAGGAAACAAAGAAGACCATGGAACCTGTTCAAAGGAAAACATCAAACCCCCAATGTGCAAAAACAGTGCAAAAGGCAAAAAAAGATGAAAAAACACAGAATGTAAAACATCAAACTGCAGAGTTATCGAAACAGTCCAGCTCAATCTCGCGCTGTCATTTGTTGACTGCAGGCTGCAGAGCCCGTCCACCCCGATCAAAACTTTTCTAACCCTAACCTAGGAAGATAAAAATGCCATATGCCTTCTTCAGCACCCTATTGATCTGTGCTACCACTTTAAGGGAACCATGGGCCTCTGTTCATTAGCATTCCTACCATTTACTGTAAATGTCCTACCCCTATCGAAATTCCTAAAAGGCACCGCCTCACACTTATTGGAATTAAATTCCATCCATTAAACTCCACCCAATTTTCCATCTGCCCAGCACCACTAATCTGATTTATTACCAATGTGAATTCAGAAGGACCATATTTAAATTACTTTGATAACACTGATCAACAAATATTTTGCTTCCTGAATACTTTTGTGTGTATCATGGATTTTTGTGCTGCTGATCATGAAAATCACCATGAAATTTCCCTATCACGCACCATTTTTATTAAAAATCACCTATATTTGTTATTTCAATTCATAATTCAAGTCAGAATAACTGATGCCAAGATTAAGGAAGGTGTTTCTGTTGGTTCACAAATCAAACAGGTCATCAATGACAGGCAATTCAAAGAACTTCTCATGGGACCAGAGAAAATTGTATGGAAGGCATTCAAGGATGTTGTTGAAAGTTTTCTTGGCAACTACAGAACATCAAACTACATGGAGCAGGTTGACAACATGTTTCAAGCATAAAAAACCATGAAGTGCAACATGTCACTAAAGATTCATTTTCTACACTCCCATTTAGACTTCTTCCCTACAAATTTTGGTGCTGTCAGTGACAAGTATGGTGAAAGATTTCACCAAGATATCGCGGTCATGGAGAAACGGTGTCAGGGCAAATGGAATCCATCAATGCTGGCTGATTATTGTTGGACACTTAAGAGAGAAGCCCCAGACAGAGAACAAATGAAAATCATCAACAAAACATTTTTAGCTTAGTTGAACTACTGCAAAGCGTCAGCACTGTTATGCAATTAAATACACTCAAAAACTTCTATAGTTGTATCGTGGAGAGCATTCTGACAGGCGGCATCACTGTCTGGTATGGAGGGGCTACTGCACAGGACCAAAAGAAGCTGCAGAAGGTTGTAAATCTAGTCAGCTCCATCTTGGGCACTAGCCTACAGAATACCCAGGACATCTTTAGGGAGCAGTGTCTCAGAAAGGCAGCGTCCATTATTGACGTCCAGCACCCAGGATATACCCTTTTCTCACTATTACCATCAGCTAGAAGATACAGAAGCCTGAAGGCACACACTTAGCGATTCAGGAACAGCTTCTTCCAATTCCTAAATGGACATTGAAGCTTTGGACACCACCTCACTTTTTTTAAAATATACAATATTTCTGTTTCTTGCACATTTAAAAAAATTTATTCAATACATGTAATTGATTTACTTGTTTCTTTATTATTATGTTTTATGTTTTTTTTTTCTCTCTCTCTCTGCTGGATTATGTATCGCACTGAACTGCTGCTGCTAAGTTAACAAATTTCATGTCACATGCCGGTGATAAAAAACCTGATTCTGACTCTCTTCTATATTCAATAAAAGTTAATTTCTTGTTTCTCCAAATTCTTATGTGATACAAGTAGTCTGAAATTATGTTTGTGTTCAGCTTCAAGTGGTCTATTATAAACAAAAAAATTCTGAGGAAGGAACACTTTGGAAAAAATTTGTTGCCAGTGTATTCAGTACTGATCACAATTGAGGATAATGAAAAACAAGGAGAGGAATAAAAATGGAGCCAGATCTATGACAGGCTGCTCTCTGCCCAGGAATTACTCAGGGAGTACTGCAGTGCTGGGATGTCACTGTGCAGAGAAAACAATAAGCCAAACCTTTTCAACACTGATGAAATGCTCCGTTATGGAGAGGGGAGACTGCCTGTTCATCGTTGATGGGATTGCTCTGCTATGGAGAGGGGAGACAGCCTTTTGATTGCTGATGGGATCACTCTGCTATGGACAGGGAAAGGCCTGCCACTGTGTCCGGAGAATGTTATCCAAGTTTTCTGCATTTTGGACATGGACTTGGACCATAAACTTTTTTCTCAGACTTATAGTTATTATATTACGTGTTTTTTTGTCCAATCCTTCCCAGTTTTTTTGGGTGTGAGGGAGGGGGATGTGGAGGTCGATATGCCTATTTCGTTTTTGTTCGTTCTTTGTGCGGAGAGAAGTGATCTGGGGGTTGATGATTGTGCTGCCGTTCATTTCTTGGTTTTGTAGCTATTTGGAGAAGAATTTCAGAGTTGTACACTTGGATAATAAATGAATTTTAACCTTTTCTTGCACGGTACTGCAGCTACAAATTCCAAATTGCATGATGTATGTCAGTGAACATAAACCTGATTCAGAATACTATACACAGCACTTATTTTGGCCAAAGTTACAGAATTTTTAACTTTTTAATCGTGGACCTGCTACCTATCACTTACCATCTTCTGCATCAGGAAGAAGTCCTTCCTATGAAGGCAAATTGCTTTATTGAACATCTTTTTCTCTGCTGCAGTCCACTTCTCAGTCCCTAGATTGAAAATGCATGCTGAAAAACTCACAACATCACAAGAATTATATGTACAACTAGTCTGCAACAGGTGTGAAGACTTTAAGACATAGGAGCAAAATTGGGCATTCAGCCTATCAAGCCTGCTCCACCATTCGATTATAGAAACTTAGAAAGCCTACAGCACAATACAAGCCCTTCGGCGCACAAAGCTGTGCCGAACATGTACTTACTTTAGAAATTACCTAGGATTACCCACAGCCCTCTATTTTTCTAAGCTCCATGTACCTATCCAGGAGTCTCTTAAAAGACCCTATCATATCCGCCTCCACCACTGTTACTGGCAGCCCATTCCACACATCTCACTATTCTCTGCGTAAAAAACTTAACCCCGACATATCCTTTGTACCTACTTCCAACCACCTTAAAACTGTATCTCCTTGTTTTCGCCATTTCAGCCCTGGAAAAAAGCCTCTGACTATCCACACGATCAATGCCTCTTATCATCTTATACACCTCTATCAGGTCACCTCTCATCCTCCGTTGCTCCAAGGAAAAAAGGCTGAGTTCACTCAACCTATTCTCATAAGGCATGCTCCCCAATCCAGGCAACATCCTTGTAAATCTCCTCTGCACCCTTTCTATAGCTTCCACATCCTTCTTGTAGTGAGATGACCAGAACTGAACCACTTTAAGTGGATTCTGACAAGGATCTTATATAGCTGTAACATTACCTCTCGGCTCTTAAACTCAATGAGTCAACCTGCGCAGCAGCTTTGAGTGTCCTATGGACTCAGACCCCAAGATCCCTCTGATCCTCTACACTGCCAAGAGTCTTACCATTTATGGCCGATTTATTTTCACTCTGAACCCCATTCCTCCAAGAGGACCACAACCTTGTCATAGTTTGGAGGCTAGTGTGTCTCAATGACATGGGGAGCTATGTTGGCTGGAGTCAGGGCTTTGTGCTTTGGTTCTTAGTAGGGTCACCCATGCCAAACAGGTCAAAGGATGGAGGCCAGACTAAGAGTGGTCCACCAGTCCTTCAGGTCCGGAGGTTCAGCACAGGGCTAACAACCCTGACTGGTAAAGCAAAACTGTTATGGAAACAGCAATGAAAAGTCCTTCTACATCTGAGTGCAATGGTATTCTAGAGTCTTCACCCGGGACTTAAGTGACTGACAGTAGTGAAAACCAAGGGGAAGCTACTGACACAATGAAGGAAGCCCTGAACACCGCCAGAGACAGAGGACCTTCATTACTGTCCTAAATGCCAGTGGCGTAATGGGCTGTATATACTTTTCTCGACCCCGTTGTGCTGTCTTCTCCCCATAGCCATGTGGAACTGGACTGCTGCCTCTTGTGCACGCCCCTTTAGAATACTGGATAAATTATTGCATACTGTTATGAGAACTGGCATCATCAGTCTATCTGAGGTGCTCATAAAATCTCACTCAAACTGATTCACTTTGCTACTACTGTATGGCATAGGAGCAGAATTAGGCCATTCAGTCCATCGAGTCTGCTCTGTCATTCCATCACAGCCCTCATCATACCATTATCCCTCTCAACCCCATCTTATTTGTTCATTTAGAGGTATGGCGTGGGAACAGGCCATTCCAGCCCATCAACCCACTGATTTAACCCTAGCCTAATCATGGGACAATTTACAATGACCAATTAACTTACTAACCCACATGTCTTTGTACTGTGGGAGGAAACTGGAACACCCAGAGGAGACCTATACAGTGATGAGAAGAACATACAAACTTTACATTGAACTCTGACGCCCTGAGTTGTAATAACGTCACGCTGCCATGCTACAATGGTGGCCCTACCCCATAACCATTGACGCCCATACTTAATCAAGTGGCGGGGTGGAGATATATCTCTACCGAAGCATGTGTAAAGCACTCCTTCCCTCCACTAGCCTGCAGGTTATCCTTGGGCAAGGTGTAGCATCTGCTTAGCACCCCCCCCTCCCCCCCCCACTGATCAGAGTCACGTGAAGCTATGGGAGAATGTGGGGATGGTCATATAAGCAGCTGGTGCACATCACAAGTCCTGGTTATATGACCGCTGATGCCAAGCAGACAATATCTGAAGAGGATTGATGATGGTTAGGTGGGGGGGGGGGAATCACTCATCTTGTGAAGACACTGCCCAGAAGAAGGCAATGGCAAACCACTTCTGTAGAAAAATTTGTCAATAACAATCATGGTCATGAGACCATGATCGTCAATGTCAAATGACATGGCACATAATGATGATGATGACGACTAATCAAAAACTTTTCAACTCCAGAAAAGACCATAAGAAAATTAATCCTCAAATTCCAAATCGGCAGATTAAAAGTCTTATGCTTTACTGAATGAGCTACCAGGCTCTTCCACAGCGCATTCCTTACGTGCACCTTTCCTCTGTTTCTTCCTTTTGAGTTCTTGCACATAGTTTGATAAAAAGCCCATCCTTTCTGATCCACTATTAAACTTTTATCAGAAGCAGTGTGGAAGATCTACCAGAAAGAGGATGTGCATGGTGTCTTTGTTCACTGGTTTGTCATGGCTGAGTAGAACAGTTGCTAAGACAGTTGTCAACACTTCATTTTAGCGTATGGGGGGGGGTGGTGGCCAAGATTCTGCACTAAACCCATGTACAACATTCACTTACAGAATTTACTCTTACAGCTCGTTGGGCTGGAGGGGCCTGTTACCATACTGTCTCCTTCAAAATACAAAAAAAAAACAGACTCTTAGTGACATTTAAACAGGACCCAATCCCAAGACAACACACATAAAATGCTGGAGGAACTCAGCAGGTCCAGCAGCCTCTATGGAAATGAATAAACAGTCAGCGTTTCAGGTTGAGACCTTTCTTCAGGACTGAGAAAGGAAGGGGGAAGACCCCAGAATAAACAGTCAGCGTTTCAGGTTGAGACCCTTCTTCAGGACTGAGAAGGAAGGGGGAAGACCCCAGAATAAAAAAATGTGGGGCCAGGGGAAGGAGGATAGTTAGAAGGTGATAGATGAAGCCAGGTGGGCGGGAAAGGTAAAGGGCTGAAGAAGGAATCTGATAGGAGAGGAGAGTGGACAACAGGAAAAAGGAGAAAGGAGCGGAGGAGTGGACCCAGAGGGAGGTGATAGGTAGGTGAGAAGAGGTAAGAGGACAGAGTAGGGAATATAGAAAGGGGGAAGGGGAGGGAATTTTTATTTATCGGAAGGAAAAATTGATATTCATGCCCTCAATAAAAGGTGTTGCTTCTCCACCCCGAGGGTGGCCCCATCCTGGCACAAGTAAAGGCCGTGGACAAACATGTCATAACTGGAAAGGGGACGGAAATTAAAAGGTTTGGCCACTGGGAAGTTCCGCTTTTGGAGGAGGTGATAGATGAAGCAGTCCCCCAATTTACAATGGGTCTCACCAATGTAGAGTAGGCACATTGGACACAATAGATGACCTCAGCAGATTTTGTAGGTGAAGTGTTACCCAAGGGGTGAGATCTTCTCTGACTCAGTAAATTTGGTCTGACCAAATGAGTTTACTGTCAAAGAGTGAACAAAAATCTGTGCTCTTCTAGGTAGGTTACTTTTTTTAAAAAATCCTTACTATTGATCAGCAAACGCTTGCCATCTCCTATCCTCTTCCCAACCTTTTCTCTACACCCTTCATGGGGTGGATGGTTGCAGGGGACAGACCCAGAGAGTCTGTGCACTATGATACCTCAGGTTCTGTATGCAGTACAAATGCAGAGCCTCCCTTCAAAGAACTAGGCCAAGGGAAACCACAGGGCACTTCTGGCACAAGGACCACAGCTTATGCTTATACCTTCCCAACAGTCCCTCAGTAAAATATCAATTATTTTCAGCAGAAGGTTGAAGGCTTTTCTCTTACTACCTCTGACTCATAACAAATTAAATTCCCAGAGTTTTTTTTAGATATTAAATAGGGGTGGCATGGAGCGTAGTGGTTAGCACAATGCCTTACAGTACAGAGTTCGATTCCCACCACAGCCTGTAAGGAGTTTTACGTGACCATGTGAGTTTTCTCCGGGTGCTCCAGTTTCCTCTCACAGTCCAAAGACCAACTGGTTGGTAAGTTAATTGGTCATTGTAAACTGTCCCATGATTAGGCTAGGGTTAAATTGGGGGATTGCTGGGCCAGAAGGACCTATTCTGCGCTGTATCTCAATAAAATAAAAAATATATATTATCAAAGTATATGACCCTCTTTGTATCAGCACTGGAGCAGTGGACCACTTTAGCGCTAAAACTTTTGTCATTGTGATTTTACCTGTATAGTGGTAATTTCCCAGAGGATGTGTAGGATCCCTCCTGGCATCCTTCATTAGCAACATATCCAGAGCAGCCTGCAAGAAAGTAACGTGAAGTCGGAAAGTGTGGTGTATTAATTCATGTAATACCAATTACTCCATTAATTATTTTGAAAAGGTTAAGTCCACCATGAAAGTATCAGATGAAGGAATCTGCTTCAAATGACTCAGGCCTCTTTAGAAATAATACCAGGCCATTTCAAAGCAGTAATCGTGCTATGTCCATTCACTCTCCTGAGCAAAAACGGGTTGTAGCCATCAGAAGGGAGCTGGGACTTGCTCCTGAAGCATGCTGAGTTAGAAATTAGTTAGGGTATGATTGTGACTCATAGCACAGAAGAGGACTTTCAGCCCACAATGATGTTCCATTCTAAGGCCAGTATCTTCCAAGATAACCATAATGTCTGGTTTGTAGGTTTGTGTACCTCAATGACCCAGAGAGCTATACTGGCTGGAGTCAATGCTTTATGCTTTGGCTCTTGGTAGGGTCACTCATGCCAAACCAGGTGGTGGGTAGAGGGTGGAAGACACAACATACACAAAATGCTGAAGAAACTCAACAGGTCCTGCAGCCTCTATGGAAATGAATAAATAGTCCACTGGTCGTCCGGGGTTGGGGGTTCAGCTCAGGGCTAACAACCCTGACTGGTCAAACAAATTTGTTACAGAAACAGCAATGAAGAATCCTTCTACATCTGAGTGTGATGGTTTTCCTGAGTCTCCACCTCGGACTTGTATGACTGACAGTAGTGAAAACCGAGAGGAAGCTACTGACATGGTGAAGGAAGCTCTGAACACCACCAGAGATGGAGAACCTTCATTGCTGCCATAAACTCCAGCCGGGTAATGGAAAGTAAGTAAGTTCAATCTTAACCTTCCTTTTATCCATATGCCCACCTGTGAGTCTTTTAAATCTCTCTAATGCAGGGGTTCCTCACCTGGGATCCATAGACCCCTCGATTAATGGTAGGGAGTCCATGACATAAAAAATGCTGTGAATTCCTGTTCTAATGTATTTGCCTCTACCGGTTCCACTGAGAGCGCATTCCATGTCTTTGTGTTTTTTAAAAAATCTACCTCCTTACACTTTCTTCAATAACCTTATGTGCTCGCATATAAACCTGTTCTTGAAGGTTGTTGTAGCCAGGGGTAGTAATGGGGACAAGCTCCCACTCTCTATTTAATGCTCCCAAAGGCATGTGCTTCAAATAGCCTCTGACAACCAAGTCCGGCTCCTGGGCTTTACGTGTGGCTTAGCTACCAAGCTCGGCAGAACTGTTTCTACTGACAGGTAAAGGCAGGTTACTGGCACCTTGAAACCAATTGATTCAGGCAGATGGGGCTCATCAGCTGTGGTTGGCAGCACACCTAAGAGAAGGAAAATTCTGATCTCAAACCTCCACTGCCTTGTTGCTATACCCACTCGTGGGGAGAGCCTTTGGGAGAGATGGCGCCTGCATACAACGCTCCTTCGGTTGACATCTTCTGGGTAGATCATGAAACCATATATTTCACTTCTTTTATGCCTTTTATATTTGTTTTTTCTTCTTGGGTGTGATTCTGGAACTGTTGGAGCCTGTCATTTACAGTTTGGAGATCGTTTGGCACTCTGCAGTCTCCGAGAAGATTCTGGGAGGCAGAAGCAGTGTGAATGAACTTCGTAGCAGGCAGGCTGCAGGATGGGGTGTGAACCGATGTTTTATTTCACAGATTAAAGCATTAAGGGAGACTGAAACACCAAGGTGAGTGTGGAGGGTGAGTGCCGGCTGCCTGCCACTTGATCGCTCTGCACCGGAGAGGGGAGAGCCTGCCGCTGTGCCCGGAGAGTGTTACCCAGGTTTACTGCATTTTGGATGTGGACTTGGACTATAAACTTTTTTTTTCAGTCTTATACTTTATAATATGCTGTTTTTTTCTCACCCAATCTTTCTTTTTTTTTGTGTGGGGAGGAGGATATGAGGGTCAATGTGCCTGCTCCGTTTTGTTTGTTTTTTTTTGTGTGGGGAGGAGGATATGAGGGTCAATGTGCCTGCTCCGTTTTGTTTGTTTTTTTTGTGTGGGGAGGAGGATATGAGGGTCAATGTGCCTGCTCCGTTTTGTTTGTTTTTTTTGTGTGGGGAGGAGGATATGAGGGTCAATATGCCTGCTCCATTTTATTTGTTTTTTTTTGTGTGGGGAGGAGGATATGAGGGTCAATGTGCCTGCTCCGTTTTGTTTGTTTTTTTTTGTGTGGGGAGGAGGATATGAGGGTCAATGTGCCTGCTCCGTTTTGTTTGTTTTTTTTGTGTGGGGAGGAGGATATGAGGGTCAATATGCCTGCTCCATTTTATTTGTTTTTTTTTGTGTGGGGAGGAGGATATGAGGGTCAATGTGCCTGCTCCGTTTTGTTTGTTTTTTTTGTCTGGGGAGGAGGATATGAGGGTCAATGTGCCTGTTCCATTTTGTTTGTTTTTTTTGTGTGGGGAGGAGGATATGAGGGTCAATGTGCCTGCTCCGTTTTGTTTGTTTTTTTTGTGTGGGGAGGAGGATATGAGGGTCAATGTGCCTGCTCCATTTTGTTTGTTTTTTTTTGTGTGGGGAGGAGGATATGAGGGTCAATGTGCCTGTTCCATTTTGTTTGTTTTTTTTGTGTGGGGAGGAGGATATGAGGGTCAATATGCCTGCTCCATTTTATTTGTTTTTTTTTGTGTGGGGAGGAGGATATGAGGGTCAATGTGCCTGCTCCATTTTGTTTGTTTTTTTTTGTGTGGGGAGGAGGATATGAGGGTCAATGTGCCTGCTCCATTTTGTTTGTTTTTTTTTGTCTGGGGAGGAGGATATGAGGGTCAATGTGCCTGTTCCATTTTGTTTGTTTTTTTTGTGTGGGGAGGAGGATATGAGGGTCAATGTGCCTGCTCCGTTTTGTTTGTTTTTTTTGTGTGGGGAGGAGGATATGAGGGTCAATATGCCTGCTCCATTTTATTTGTTTTTTTTTGTGTGGGGAGGAGGATATGAGGGTCAATGTGCCTGCTCCGTTTTGTTTGTTTTTTTTGTCTGGGGAGGAGGATATGAGGGTCAATGTGCCTGTTCCATTTTGTTTGTTTTTTTTGTGTGGGGAGGAGGATATGAGGGTCAATATGCCTGCTCCATTTTATTTGTTTTTTTTTGTGTGGGGAGGAGGATATGAGGGTCAATGTGCCTGCTCCGTTTTGTTTGTTTTTTTTGTGTGGGGAGGAGGATATGAGGGTCAATGTGCCTGCTCCGTTTTGTTTGTTTTTTTTGTGAGAAGGAGGATACGAAGGTCAATGTGTCTGTTACATTTTTGTTCATTTTTTTGTGCGGGAGGTGAGATTTGGGGGTTGATGTGCCTGTTCCGTTTTTCTCATTTCTTTGTACAGCATGAGGGATTTGGGGGTTGGTGTATCCGTTCTGGTTTTGTTCTTTTCTTTGTGCGGGGAGAGTGGATTTGGGGGTTTGATGATCATGAATTAGGAATTTCAACAATACCTTTGAGTAAACATTGAGGGACAAATTTCAAGCTAGAGTCCCTGAGGCAGTCCTACCTTGAGTTCAACACTGACTGGCAACTCCTCTGACACTGCTGGTGCCAAACTGTATCAGTCTTTGCCATTCCTTTGGGTTCATCAGATGCACGGAGAGGGGTAACTTGTTACATGGGCAATGACTTGTTCTACATATTGTACTGCCATGGTTTGCGTATCTACACAGATAGAGCGCAATATCCATGGTCAACCTTGACCAATGGAGGGATTCATATTAGCCATTTCCACCCCGGGAAAAAGGAGCAATCAATGCCTTGAGTCATTTTGTATACCTCTATCGAATCATCCCTCATCCTCTTTCATTCCAAAGAGAAAAGCCCAAACTCACTCAACCTTTCCTCATAAGACATGCCCTCTAATCCAGGCAGCATCCTGGTAAATCTCCTCTGCATCCTCTCTAAAGCTTCCACATCTTTCCATTAATGAGGCGACCAGAACTAAACACAATATTCCAAGTGTGGTCAAACCAGAGCTTTATAGAAGCTGACTCATGGTGCAATAATACTGGACAAAAAGGATTTTGCTTCCTGAATAATTTTGCGTGATTCTTATGAATTTTGGGCTGCTGATCATGAAAATCACTATGAAATTTCCCTATCATGCACCATTTTTTGAAATCACCTATATTTGTTATGTCAATTCATAATTCAAGTCATTTAAAGGTGTTGCCTACAATGCAATCTGAAACCTTTAAGTGCAAATTGTCACTGAAGATTCATTTTCTGCATTCCCATTTAGACTTCCCTGCAAATCTTGGCGCTGTCAGTGACGAGCATGGTGAAAAGTTTCATCAGGACATTGCAGTCATGGAGAAATGGTATCAGGGTAACTGGAATCATCAGGCTGGCTGACACTTAAACGAGAAGCCTCAGACACTGAGTACAAATGAAAATTATCAACAAAAAATTTTTAGCTTAGTTGAACTATTACAAAGTGTCAACACTATTATGCAATTAAACACATTATATACAATAAAAGTTAACTTCTTGTTTCTCCAAACTCCTATGTGGTACAAGCAGTCTGAAATTATATTTGTGTTCAGCTTCAATAAGTCTATCATAAACAAACAAAATTACTAAGGAAGCAATACTTCTGAAAAAAAATGGTTGTCCAGTGTTATTCCAATGGCCCATCCCAAAGTTAGAGGGATCTACCATCTCTTATTCATTACAGATTTTTGCCTTCAACTTCATTTATTTCATGATAGTCTTGCATCTAAATTTTAAATAAATATACTCTCAGGTGGATGGCAGGGTGGAGGAATGTCTCCACTAAAGGAGGTGTAAGGCACTCCTTCACTCCGCGAGCCTGCAGGTCACCCTTGGGCAAGGTGTAGCACCTGCTTAGCCCCCCCACACACAACACCCCCTCCAATCAGGGTCATGTTAAGCGCTATAGGAGCGGGTGGCGATGGTCGTATGAGCAGATGGTGCATATCACAAGCCCTTGTTATGCGGCCACTGACGCGGGGCAGACAGTCTCTGAAGAGCACTGATAATGGTTACGGGGGGGGGGTCACCCGTCTTGTAAAGACACTGCCCAGAAGGAGGCAATGGCAAACTACTTCTGTGGAAAGATTTGCCAAGAACAATCATGGTCACGGAAAGACCATGATCGCCCACGTCACACAACACAGCACAGAATGATGATGATAATGATCTCAGGAAGTCCTTTTACGTGCATTATGTCGTAGAGACATACAACATGGACCAGGCCCTTCAGCACAGCAGAGTCCATGCCGATGCTGACCACCATATCCTCTTGGCTAGTCCCAGACTCCCCATGACAACCACAGTAACCTCGCTACCAGTCTCAGGCTCCCTGTGTTGACCATGGACTCCTCTCTGCTAGTCCCAGGTTCCCCATCCTTACCACGGTATCCTCTCTGCTAGTCTCAGGTTCCCCATCCTTACCACAGTATCCTCTCTGCCAGTCCCAGGTTCCCCATCCTTACCACGGTATTCTCTCTGCCAGTCCCAGGCTCCCCATCCTTACCACGGTATCCTCTCTGCTAGTCTCTGGTTCCCCATTTCCACAACAGTATTCTCTCTGCCAGTCCCAGGTTCCCCATCCTTACCACGGTATCCTCTCTGCCAGTCCCAGGTTCCCGATCCTTACCACGGTATCCTCTCTGCCAGTCCCAGGTTCCCCATCCTTACCACGGTATCCTCTCTGCCAGTCCCAGGTTCCCCATCCTTACCACGGTATTCTCTCTGCTAGTCCCAGGCTCCCCATCCTTACCACAGTATTCTCTCTGCTAGTCCCAGGCTCCCCATTCTGACAATATCCTCTCTGCGAGCCCCAGGCTCCCCATTCTTACCACAGTATTCTCTCTGTTAGTCCCAGGTTCCCCATCCTTACCACGGTATCCTCTCTGCCAGTCCCAGGTTCCCCATCCTTACCACGGTATCCTCTCTGCCAGTCCCAGGTTCCCCATCCTTACCACGGTATTCTCTCTGCTAGTCCCAGGCTCCCCATCCTTACCACAGTATTCTCTCTGCTAGTCCCAGGCTCCCCATTCTGACAATATCCTCTCTGCGAGCCCCAGGCTCCCCATTCTTACCACAGTATTCTCTCTGTTAGTCCCAGGTTCCCCATCCTTACCACGGTATCCTCTCTGCCAGTCCCAGGTTCCCCATCCTTACCACGGTATTCTCTCTGCGAGCCCCAGGCTCCCCATTCTTACCACGGTATTCTCTCTGCTAGTCCCAGGTTCCCCATCCTTACCACGGTATCCTCTCTGCTAGTCTCTGGTTCCCCATCCTTACCACAGTATCCTCTCTGCTAGTCTCTGGTTCCCCATTTCCACAACAATATCCTCTCTGCTAGTCCCAGGCTCCCCATTCTGACAATATCCTCTCTGCGAGCCACAGGCTCCCCATTCTTACCACAGTATTCTCTCTGGTAGTCCCAGGTTCCCCATCCTTACCACAGTATTCTCTCTGCTAGTCCCAGGTTCCCCATCCTTACCATGGTATCCTCTCTGTTAGTCCCAGGCTCCCCATCCTTACCACGGTATCCTCTCTGCTAGTCTCTGGTTCCCCATTTCCACAACAATATCCTCTCTGCCAGTCCCAGGCTCCCCATTCTGACAATATCCTCTCTGCGAGCCCCAGACTCCCCATGCTGACCATAATCATGACAGGAGTCCTTGATGCAGATGGCTCGGACTCAAATGCTGGAGTATCCCAAGCTGGGATCAAGACACGGTCCCAGGTGGGATCAAGAAACTGAGCACAAAACAAATGCTGGTCGAAATCAATGTAGGCTTGCAATTGAGCACTGAACCTATGTTCAGATGTTCCTTAAATACTTTATTGTTGGCACCCAAAACAGGAGCGTCCTGAGCTCTTTAAGAGACCGCACCAGCTACACTGCTCCACAGAGTTAGCGCATTTAACTCTTTGGAAGCTGGCACGGTTGGAAGCGTCTTTTAATAAGACCATCTGCACCCCACCCCATTGGTGACTCCTGATGGCCCTGGTTGCTCGGAGAGGCAGTGATGGTTATCGTGGAGAGTTTGGATCCAGGATGTCTCTTTCTGGCACCCAGCACCTTTTCTCCAGTCTGAATCCCTCCCAGTCCACCAGGTATTGCCAAACAACTTGAACAGCACGCAAATCCAAAAACCCTTTCACCATGTAGACCTGATCCCCATCAATAAACCTGGATAGCAGTGGGGCTGATGGTGGTGGAGCTAAGGGGCTGGTGCAGACAGGTTTTAATTTAGAGATGTGTAAGGTAGGGTTGATCTTTCGGGTTCTGGGGAGTTGTAACGTGTAAGGCACCAGTTTAACAATCCTCAGCATCTTAAAGGGACCAATGAACTTGGGTGCCAACTTTCTAGATCCCACTCAGAGAGGTAAATCATGAATAGACAGCAAGACCTGTTGCCAGGCTGTAATGCGGGTCCCAAACTTCTCCTTTGGTTTGCTTTGGTCTCTGCTCTCCAGGCTGAGGCCAGCAAAATCTCTCTTGCCCTCATCCAACTTACAGCATTGGACAAGATCTTCTGTCACAGGGACCCCAACCTCGGCTTCTTGTTCCATAAGGAATCAGAGGATAATCAAACTCACACTTGAATGGCGACATTCCATGCGCTGAGCACTATATGGTGTTATGGGTGATCTCTGCCCACATCCAGTAGTCTTTCTGAGGCCAGATTCTACATCTCGGTTGGTCTGCTCCATCTAGTCATTGGACTGTGGGTGAAACCTAGAGGAAAGGCTTGCTGACGTCCCTATCAGTTAATAGAAAGTCTTCCAGAAAAGTGATGAGAACTTTGGACCACGATCTGAGGAATTGTCCACCAGGAATCTGTAGATTCTGAAGACCTGGTCCAGGACAATTTCGGCCATCTCCGCTGTGGAAGGTAGCTTTTCCAAGGGAATGAACTTGCAGGCTCTCGAAAACCCATCAACAACCACTGTGATGACAGATTTCCCCCTGGATGGTGGGAGACCTGTGACAAGGTCTATGGAGATGTGAGCTCAAGATTTTTTCGGAATGAGTAGGGGGTGGAGGTTGGGGATGGGGCTCCTTGTACAGCGTGCACATCTCACATGCCTGAACATACTGCCGAACTTCTCCTGTCATTCCAGGCCACCAATACCTCCTCTTGATAAAACCCAGGGTCCTGGCAATCCCTGGGTGTATGATCATTCTTGACGAATGTTCCCATTGGAGTACCTGGGACTGGACAAACAGCCAACCCAGGGACCGTTCTCAGGAATCTCCCCTTGGCCTGGCTGGAATTCAGCTTTTAGGCCTCCTAAATATAGGCTAGGCTTTCATGGTCAGTCCAAGCAATAAAAGGGTTCTTGGCCCCCTCCAGCCAGTGACATCATTCCTCCAAAGCAAACTTGGCAAGAAGCTCCTGATTCCTGATGTCATAGTTTCTCTCTGCCGGGGAGAGCCGCCTGTGTGTAGTTTACTGTCCAAAGGTGATCATTGAGACAAGACGGCACCTACCCCAATATCTGAGGTGTCTACCTCCACAATGAAGGGAAGATCCAGGTTAAGAGAAGCCAAGATGGGAGCTGTAGTAAACTGCTGTTTAAGCTCTGCAAAAACAGCCTCTATTTTAGTACTCCAGATAAAAGGGCCCATGGATTCCTTAGTTGTGGCCATTAGTGGAGCTGCAACTGAGCTGAAGTTTCTATGAACTTCCAGTAGAAGTAAGCAACCTCAGGAATCGCTGGACCTGTTTGATATTGAATGGTGGTGGCCAGTCTCTGACTGCCTGGGTCTTGGTAGGGTCCATCTCGAGATTACCATTAGAGATGATGAAACCCAAAAATGAACCAGTCGTCACATGAAACTCGGACTTCTCCAGCTTGATGTAAAGTCCATGGTCTATTAGCCTCTTTAAAATGTCCCTGACATGAGCAACATGCTCCTCCATGGACTTCTAAAAGATTAGGACATCATCCAAGTAGACGGAGGCACACTTATGGAGTATCCAAGAGCACGTCAGTTAAAAAGGCTTGGAAAATGGCTGGTGTGTTCACAAGGCCGAAAGGCATAATCTGGTACTTGTAGTGCCCTGTTGGTGTATTGAGTTCATCGCCCTTCCTGATATCAGATTGTAGGCACTCTGGAGGTCTAATTTTGTGAATACCCTTGCCCCTTGGAGCATCTCAAAAGCTGTATTCATAAGAGGAAGGGGTAGCGATTCTTGGTTGTTATGCGGTTTTATCCCGTAATCAATGCACAGCCCCAGACTCCCATCTTTCTTTTGTACGGAGCTGGAGGGTACAATGAAGCCCTGGGCAACAGCTTCCTTAATATACTCTTCTGTTGTGCTTCTCTCTGGGCCTAAGAGTGGGTACAATCGACCCCGTAGTGACAAGTACCAGGTAGCAGGTCTATAGCACAGTTGCTGGGTCAGCAATGGAAGAGTCGAGGCCTTTCCCTTGCTGAAGACCTCCTTTAAGTTCTTGTAAACAGAGGGGATTTGGACTGGTCTGGGTGTTGCTATCTACTCCGGACCTTCCTTCGAGGATGACTCCTGAGTCTTCTTTGGTGATGGTTGATTCGATGGGCCCACAAAGTTCATCTGTGGAAACAGTGGTCAAAGCAGAGTCCGACTCGCTGTCTGTATCCTCAGGCAACGACGATGAGGTATTACAGAGGGTTCTTGCATCTCCAAGAATGGGCTTCAGGTGTAAGGGAGTCTTTCCCTTCCTTGAGACCTGGCAACTAATTTCCTTCAGCATAGTGGCTTCTCCCAGATTGCTCGGGCATCTCCGTGGTCTTCTCCTGACCTAGAAATTCCCTCTCTCTCCTTCCTGTGGCATTCTGACTAGACTGTGTCAAGACTTGCACTTCGCATTGTCCAGAACCAACCTGTCTGCTCTTGAGGACTGGACTTGGTCTCTGGAAGGTCTCAGGTTCCCTTACAGGTTGGTCACTGGAGAGTCTGGGCCACCATGCCATGTTGGAACACCATGCCATAAACAAAGCCTCCCACAATGACTGGACCAAGCAATGATTCTCCTTTTCTTCCAGTCCACAGATCGGTTATGCTGGGACAGCCAAGGGTGCCTGAGGATCAGGGTATGAGTGGTGAGTTAATGATGTAGAAATGAATGTCTTCCACATGATCCCTCAACTTCATCTGCAAAACCACAGTCTGTTGCTGCATCTGCCCGGAACTTAGCGGTCGGCCATCCAAGACAGTTACCAGCAAAGAATGACTCAACTCTCTCAGTGGTATGTCAAACCAATGGGTGGTTTCTACATTCAGAAAATTACCCACTGTTCCCAAGTCCACAAAAGCCTTCACCTGTCTCAAGTTCTTACCCCAGGTGAACTCTGCCTTCGGCATGAAACCAGAATCTGTAGGATTGGGCGTAGTGGCTGCTACAGTCACAGTCCTCCTAACACTGAATGGTCTTGGCAGTTCCCCAGGTGGCTGCAGCTTCAGATATTCAGCCCGCAGGTGACCTGCTTCCCCACAGTAAAAGTAGCAACCTTGACTCCAATGCTGGAACCCCTCCTCAGTGGAGAGTCTAGTGCAACCGTTCAAACCCATATGGGTTCAACTGGATCTTGAGCAGCGACAGGCTGATTATGATGCGAGACTGGGGAGTCAAACTGCGAAGCGGAGGGACCGGGCTCAGACTGGCTCGCATCGACCTCCTGAAGTGGTCCCACTTTTACTCTGCCAGATGATTATCGAGCAGATGGACTAGTCAATAAGAACCTCTAAGCTCTCTGCTAGCTCTCCCAAGGCAAGGGCATCCTTCAGTTTGTCTCGGAGTCTATGGCGGTAAAGTGTGGCTAAGGCCTCCTTTTGGGGGTCCGAAATTTGATCACATAGTCGGCCACCAACTGTCCACCTTATTGAATCTTCATCAGGCAGTCTGAGGCTCGGCTGGCTCCAGTTGGGTGATGAAACAACTTCCTCATGGCAGCCATGAACTCCTCTGAATCTGCACAGAAGTCTGACCTACGTTCCAATGTGTGGTGGCCCAGGCCAGGGCTCTTCCAGTCAGAACAGAGATAATGAAGGCTACTTTTCTGGGCTTCAAAGGCAACTGGGACGGCTGCACTTCAAATACTAACGAGCATTAAGTGAGGAAGCCACGCCAAAAGCCCGGGTTACCGTTGAATATCTCCAGGGCTCCAGAGCGGGACCCACTGGTTCTCCCGATACAATTTGGCTTCCTCCTTGCAAAAGTTGACTAACGTCTACCTGGAGAGCATGAATCTCCAGGCTGTCTGGAAATACCTTTGCTGTGGCAGGTCATAGCGGACAAAGGACACTGATACCCTGCTGGGTCCATACTGGCTCAATCATACCGTGATGAGAGTCTCTGACGAGGATTGCTTGGACCCAAATGCTGGAGTATCCGAGGCTAGGCTTGAAACGGGATCGAGAAACTGAGCACCAAACAAGCACTAGATGAAAAAACTGGTAGGTTTACAATTGACCACCGAACCTATGTTCAGGTGTTTCTTAAATACTCAATTCTTGGCACCCAAATCATGATTATCAATTACCGGAAATATCCTAAGCCCTTAAAGAGGCTGCGCCAGCTATCCATCCTCTGAGAATTACAGTATTTAAATCTCGGAAGCTGGTGTGGTTTGGAGTGTCTCGTAACTGCAAGACCCAGGCTCCTCATGCAGACCACAGCATCCACTCTGCAAGTCCCAGACTCCCCATGCAGACCACAGCATCCACTCTGCTAGTCCCAGGCTCCCCATGCAGACCACAGTATCCACTCTGCAAGTCCCAGACTCCCCATGCAGACCACAGTATCCACTCTGCAAGTCCCAGGCTCCCCATGCAGACCACAGTATCCACTCTGCAAGTCCCAGGCTCCCCATGCAGACCACAGTATCCCCTCTGCAAGTCCCAGGCTCCCCATGCAGACCACAGTATCCCCTCTGCAAGTCCCAGGCTCCCCATGCAGACCACAGCATCCACTCTGCAAGTCCCAGGCTCCCCATGCAGACCACAGTATCCTCTCTGCAAGTCCCAGGCTCCCCATGCAGACCACAGCATCCACTCTGCAAGTCCCAGGCTCCCCATGCAGACCACAGTATCCTCTCTGCAAGTCCCAGGCTCCCCATGCGGACCACAGTATCCACTCTGCTAGTCCCAGGCTCCCCATGTGGACCACAGTATCCACTCTGCTAGTCCCAGGCTCCCCATGCAGACCACAGTATCCTCTCTGCAAGTCCCAGGCTCCCCATGCAGACCACAGTATCCCCTCTGCAAGTCCCAGGCTCCCCATGCAGACCATAGCATCCACTCTGCAAGTCCCAGGCTCCCCATGCAGACCACAGCATCCTCTCTGCAAGTCCCAGGCTCCCCATGCAGACCACAGTATCCACTCTGCTAGTCCCAGGCTCCCCATGCAGACTACAGTATCCACTCTGCTAGTCCCAGGCTCCCCATGCAGACCACAGTATCCTCTCTGCAAGTCCCAGGCTCCCCATGCGGACCACAGTATCCACTCTGCTAGTCCCAGGCTCCCCATGCAGACCACAGTATCCACTCTGCAAGTCCCAGGCTCCCCATGCAGACTATGGTATCGTCTCTGATATTTCTAGGCTCCCCATCCTGACCATGGTATCCTCTCTGCTAGTTTCACTTGGTCATACGTGGCCCATAATGCTTGAAGCCCCTCCACTGCATGTACTGATCCAAATGCCTCCTAAACATCACAAGTGTACTTGCCTTGACAACTTCCTGTGATTGCTCAGTTCAGGTATTCACTACCCTCTATGTAAAGGCACTATTTCTCAGATCTCGTTTAAATCTTATCATATATCTTTTGTTTTATCTTATATCTGCCCTCTAGTTTTGGACTCTGGGGAAAAGACTAGTACTCCGTCACCATTATGATTTGATACATTTCTACGAGATCATCCCTCATTTTCCAGTGCTCCAAGGAATAAAGATTCAGTGTAGAGTGTTAGTTTTCTGCCCTGCTATACACTGTCTATTCTAAAGAGCTTATTGGGAGGTTGATGTGAACCGTTCCAGGTGTAACCAGGTATGCAACAAGACATCAGAACAAACACTGTGCTTTGAAAACATAATGATCAGTTACCAAAATATCTCCATGGGTGTCGTGCAGACAATGCAGGGCCAGTTCCAGGTTGGTACCTCCTTCTGGCAGCACACTGGAACAAGCCAAATTCAGAAGGTCTGTCACTGCAGGAAGATACAGAACCTGAAGTAAGGACTTTGCAATTTTAGTATACACACTCACACACAAAAATACACACTCACATACACATACACACTCAAAATACACACACATACACACTCAAAATACACACACATACACACACAAACATGCACACACTCCGTTACACACACACTCACCCACACACACACACACTCACTTGCCCAACTATTGACATGTTCCCAAACCAATGATCTCACTTTAAGGACTCTTTATCTCATTATCTCATGTTCTCGTTAATTATTTTTATTTGCATTTACACAGTTTGCTGTCTTCTGCTCTATGGTTGATCGTACATTGATTCTGTTATAATAACCATTCTATAGATTTGCTGAGTATACCAGCAAGAATATTAATCTCCAGGTTATATATGGTGACATATACATAATTTGATAATAAAATTAACTTCGAACTTTTGAATTGTGGCATCAATCCTAGCAAAACAAAATGGGTGGGGATAAGACTTTGGAGAAAGAAAAATTCTCAATTCACTTTTCTCCAATCTTCTTCTGTGTAAACTTTAGATGGTGGTTTTCATGGAAAGTCGAACACTATAACACAGTACAAGCATTTCAGCCTAGAATGTTGTGCCAACTTTTTAATCGAGTCTAAGATCAATCTAACCCTCCTTCTTACACAGCCCATAGCCCTCCATTTTCCTTTCATCCTTTTTCTAAGAGTCTCTTAAATTCAGTCAAGAAGAAAAAGAAAAAGTGTAAAGCTTCGGAAGTCAGGATCAAATGAAGCACGAGGAGTATAAAGAAGCCAGAAAAGAATTAAAGAAGGAATTAGGAAAACTAAGATAGGCCATGAAAAGACCTTGGTGAGTAGGATCAATGTGAGTCCTAAGGCATTCAGTACATACATCAAGCAAGAGGATAACTAGGGAGAGGGATGGACCACTCAAGGATAAAGGAGGGAAAATTTGCTTGGATGCAGAGAATGTGAGTGAAGTACTTAATGTGTACTTTGCTTCAGTACTTACCAAGGAAAAGGATATGGAGGATCAGGAGATCAGTGGTAAGTGTATAAACACGTTAGGGCATTTATAGGTCAAGGAGGAGGAAGTGTTGGGCATCCTAATGACTATTAAGGTGGATAAATCCTCAGGGCCTAATGGGATTAACCCCAGGTTATTGAAGGAGGCAAGAGACAAGACAGCTGAGCCCTTAACTAGTATCATGTGTCCTCTCTAGCCATAGGCAAGGTCCCAGAGGACTGACGATGTCGTACTTCTATTTAAGTAGGGAAAAATAGAAAATCCTGGGAAGTACAGACTGGTGAGTCTCATGTTTGTTGCAGGCAAGTTCCTGGACAAAATTCTTAGGGATAGGATATATGACATTGGCCTAATTAGGGAGAGTCAACATGACTTTGTGCGCGGCAGGTCGTGCTTTACCAACTTGATTGAGTGTTTTGACAAGGTGACGAGAGAGATTGATGAGGTTAGGGCAGTGGATGTTGTCTATGTGGATTTTAGTAAGGCATTTGACCAAGTCCCTCACTAATCCAGAAGATTCAGATGCATGGGGTCTGTGACAAATTGGCTGTTTGGATTCAGAACTGGCTTGTCATAGGTAACAGAGGGTAGTGAGTTGAAGGGATTTATTTGAGCTGGAGGTCTGTAATTAGTGGAGTTCTGTGGGGATCTGTGCTGGGACCTCTGCTCTTTGTGATGTATATAATGACCTGGATGAAAATGTAGATGGGTGGGTTAATATGTTTGTAGATGATATCAATACTGCTGGAGTTGTGGATAGTGTAGAAGACTGGCAAAGAACACTGCACGGTACAGATCATTTGCAACTATGGGCTAAGATATAGCAAATGGAGTTTAACGCAGATAAATATGAGGTGTTGCACCTTGGTAGGGCAAATGCAAGGACACAGTACATTGTTAAGGGCAAGGTCCTTAACAGTATTGATGAACAGAGAGATCTTGGGATCCAAGTTCATAGCTCCTTGAAAATGGCTACACAGGTCGATAAGAAGGCTTATGGAATGCTTGTTTTTATTAGTCGAGACACTGAGTTCAAAAGTCAGGAGGTTATGTTGCAACTTTATAAAGCTCAGTTTAGGCCACATCTAGAGTATTGCGTACAGTTCTGATCACCCCACTACAGGAAGGGTGCTGAGGCTTTGGAGAGGGTGAAGAAGAGGTTTACCAGGATGCCGCCTAGTTTAGAGGGCTGCCTAGATTATGAGGCTGGATAAACTCGGGTTCTTTTGTCTACAGCGCCAGAGGCTGAAAGGAGATCTGATAGAGCTTTTTAGATTATGAGTGACACAGAAAGAGTAGACAGAGTGTATCTTTTTCCCCAGAGTTGAAATGTCTAATACCATTAAAGGTGAGACTGGGTACATGAGGGGTAAGCGTTTCACTCAGAGACTGGTGGACGCCTGGAGTGCGCTGTCTGGGGTGGTGGTAGAGGTAAATACATTAGAGGCTTTCAAGAGATGTTTGGATAGGCACATGGATGTAAGGAAGATGGAAGGATATGAACGTTGTGTAAGTAGGAGGGATTAGTGTATGGTTGTTTTTGGATTTGTTTTTCAGCTGATTCAGCACAACATTGTGGGTTGAATGGCCTATTCCTGTGCTGTAGTGTTCTATGTCTCTAATGTATCTGCCTCTACCACCATCCCTGGCAGTGTGTTCCACACACCTACCACCCTTCTTGTAAATAAACTACCCATGACATCAGTCGGTCATAGTTGTGCGGAGGTTTTCATGGATTCTATTGTATTTCTTTGTTTTGTGGTTGCCTGCAAGATGAATCTCAAGGTTGCTCATGGTATAGAGTACTGTATAAAAGTCTTAGGCACATATATTAGCTAGGGTGCCTCAGACTTTAGCACAGTACTGTAGAGATTTTATGTATTGCACTGTACAGCTGCTGCAAAAAAAACCAAATTTCACAACATATGTGATGATGATAACATATGATTCTGATATGGGTCTCTATTGCGGACTGAGAGTGGGAAGGAGGCAGGGAGAGGGGAATCATGGTTGGGAAAAGCGAGAAGCACCTAAGACCCCTTCTGTAATGATCAATAAACTAATTGTTTGGAATCAAATGACCTTGCCTGGTGTCTCAGGGCTGGGTGTGTCTGTACCCGCGCCACACCCTGCCCCTGGCACTCCTTCTCTGCCACCTGTCCTACACCCATCCCACGATGCTCCACCCTCACCATTCCCAACATCCATTGCTCCTACTAGATTTACAAATTGGCTCTGCGCTCCACTTTGGCAAATACAGTACTTTGAAAAAGTCATAGGCACCCTAGCTGTATGTATATATGTTCCCAAAACCTTTGTACAGTACTGTGAGAATAAATTTACTTTGAACTTTAAACTTTGAAAAAGATGTCCTCTGGGATTAGTCATTGGCTACCCTGCACCCTCCCCACCCATGAAAATGTGCTGGTGATCCACTATCTGTGCCTCATCTTCTCTAGCACACGAGGCTGTTCTACAACCCTATAGGAGAACGTTTTACCAAAGTGTTCTGAGGCATGAGTGAATCTTTATCAATGTTATTTTATCATGACACACTAACTATTCTTAACCTCTTAAAATGGCACACCCTGTTTGGAATTCTGTGGTATTGTGTGTGGTATTGTATTGATGGCAGAAATGTGACCAGCTCTGACACACCTATAGGTTTTGCCCTGAGTAATTCAATTACAATGAGTGATGTTGGAAAGAACAAAACTAGTTGTTCAGTCTGGCTAGTTGAAGCTTCCATACAATTATGTTCTAAATGATTTTTTTCCTTCCAATTTTTCTGTTTTCAGCAAATATTTAAGAAAATTATTCATAGAGCCCTACAGCACAGAAATAGGCCCTTCAGCCCATCTAATTCCTACTAAACAACAGGAATTCTGCAGATGCTGGAAATTCAAGCAACACACATCAAAGTTGCTGGTGAACACAACAGGCCAGGCAGCATCTCTAGGAAGAGGTACAGTCGACGTTTCGGGCCGAGACCCTTCGTCAGGACTAACTGAAGGAAGAGTTAGTAAGAGATTTGAAAGTGGGAGGGGAAGGGGGAGATCCAAAATGATAGGAGAAGACAGGAGGGGGAAGGATAGAGCCAAGAGTTGGACAGGTGATTGGCAAAGGGGATATGAGAGGATCATGGGACAGGAGGCCCGGGGAGAAAGACAAGGGGGGGGGAACCCAGAGGATGGGCAAGGGGTATAGTCAGAGGGACAGAGGGAGAAAAAGGAGAGTGAGAGAAAGAATGTGTGTATAAAAATAAATAACGGATGGGGTACAAGGGGGAGGTGGGGCATTAGCAGAAGTTAGAGAAGTCAATGTTCATGCCATCAGGTTGGAGGCTACCCAGACGGAATATAAGGTGTTGTTCCTCCAACCTGAATGTGGCTTCATCTTTAAAGTAGAGGAGGCCGAGGATAGACATGTCAGAATGGGAACAGGATGTGGAATTAAAATGTGTGGCCACTGGGAGATCCTGCTTTCTCTGGCGGACAGAGTGTAGGTGTTCAGCAAAGCGGTCTCCCAGCCTGCGTCGGGTCTCGCCAATATATAGGCCACATCAGGAGCACCGGACACAGTATATCACCCCAGCTGGCTCACAGGTGAAGTGTCGCCTCACCTGGAAGGTCTGTCTGGGGTGCTGAATGGTGGTAAGGGAGGAAGTGTAAGGGCATGTGTAGCACTTGTTCCGCTTACAAGGATAAGTGCCGGGGGGAGATCAGTGGGGAGGGATGGAGGGGATGAATGGACAAGGGAGTCGCGTAGGGAGCGATCCCTGCGGAAAGCGGGGGGGGTGGGAGGGAAAGATGTGCTTAGTGGTTGGATCCCGTTGGAGGTGGCGGAAGTTACGGAGAATAATATGTTGGACCCGGAGGCTGGTGGGGTGGTAGGTGAGGACCAGGGGAACCCTATTCCTAGTGGGGTGGCGGGAGGATGGAGTGAGAGCAGATGTGCATGAAATGGGGGAGATGCATTTGAGAGCAGAGTTGACGGTGGAGGAAGGGAAGCCCCTTTCTTTAAAAAAGGAGGACATCTCCCTCGTCCTGGAATGAAAAGCCTCATCCTACTAAACTATTACTCTGCCTAGTCAACCTGCACTTGGACCATCCTCCTCCATACCCCTCCCATTATTGAACCTATACAAATTTCTATCAAATGTTGAAATTGAATCTGCATCCATCACTTGTACTGGCACATTGATGCAATAATGGTACAAGATGATCCCCATAAACAAACTTACCTCTTGTTTGCGTGACTTTATTGGTTTCGATGTCATTCCAAGGTTTCCAGACCAAGTCTGCTTGGTGGACACTCTCTTCAACCAATGACTTGTCTTGCAGTGGTGGAATCTCAGCCTGGAATCGGCTCCCAATGTTAATGTGCCTAAATTAAATCACAGATAATGCTCACGGGTCATAGCTCAACATAAGGTATTCAGTGTACAATCTCTCAAATCCCTCATGCACAGCATTCAACTAATCAGGCATGGCAAGATAAGAAAAAAATTTGGAGTTTCTCTTGTTAACTGATCTTGTGATTATGTTAGCTGGGTACTGATTTTGCTGGTGAAGGAAAACAAATATTTAACATTGTTAATCAATGTGCATAGTTATCTTTTGCTTCTGTCTCAGTTGAGTGCCCCATCTTTCTCTCGCCTCAGACCTTCCCAGTCCCACTGCAGCTCCAGTCGAAGATCATCCGGTCAAAGATGAACAGCACCATTGTTGGGGACCTCACCATCTTGCTGGTTCTCCTGTCCAACTTTGTCAACATGGTAGATAGAGATGATAAATAAGACCATTAATTTGCATACCTTCTGACATCAACGTCATTATGTGCCATGTTTTATGTCTCCAGCCTGAGGAGAGGGGAGAGTTGGGGTGTTCAGGGAAGGTGGGATGAGAGGAAGATTGAGTCTCTGAGGACCCAAGAGCTGTGGGACCTGAGAGACATGGGATTGAGGAGTGGTGGTGGGGGAAGGGGAGACAGGGGTTCGAGCGGCAGCGCTTGAAGTCTCGGCCTGGAAGCACTGTTAGTCAACATCCAGGCTGGAGTCGAGGTTCAAGGTTGCACAATAGGCACTTTGAAGGTGTCCTATACAACACCTGCCTCTACACCTCCTCCCTCACTAACACACAACGCCTGAAACAGTCCTTCCAGGTGAGGCGACACTTCACCTGTGAGTCTGTTGGGGGTCATCTACTGTATCAGGTGCTCCTGGTGTGGCCTACTTTATATTGGTGAGACCTGACATTGATTGGGAGACCACTTTGCTGAGCACCTATGGTCCGTCTGCCAGAAAAAATGGGATCTCTTGGTGGCCATCCATTTTAATTCTACTTCCCATTCCGATATGTCAGTGATTGGGTCAGTCTGACGTTGTGGGCAAAACTGAGTCATGGTTGAAGGACAGGTAGGAAGGCATAGGTGGTGGAGTGGCTCTGTGGTAAGAGATGGAATTACATCTTTAGAAAGACCTTTAGACATAGGGCCAGAGAATGTTGAATTTTTGTGGGTGAAGAAACTGGAAAGGTAAAAATCCATTATGGGAATCATACATTGGCCTCCAAATAGTAGCCAAGATGTGGGGTTGAGATTGCAAAGGGAACTGGAAAAGGCATGTAATAAGGGTAACAACACATTTGTAATGGGGACCTTCAATGTGTAAGGGGATAGGGAAAAATCAGGTTGGTGTCAGATTGCTAGAGAGAGATTTTGTTGAATGGCTATGAGATGGCTTTTTAGAGCAGTTTAAGCCTACTTGGGGAAAGACTTTCTCAGATTAGGTATTGTGTAATAACCCAGATTTTATTAGGGAGCCTAATGTAAAGGAACCCTTAGGAGGCAGTGATCATAGTATGATTGAATTCATACCGCAATTTGAGAGGGACAAGCATAACCCACAGGTGTCAGTATCGCAATGGAATAAAGGGATTTACAGAGGCATGAAAGAGGAGCTTGCCCAGGTGAACTAGAGGAGGATACCAGCCGGGATGAAGACAGAACTGAGATGGCTGAAGTTTCTGGGAATAGTTCACAAGGCACAGGATAGATATCCCCCACAGAGGAAGAAGTTCTTAAATGGCAAGGGTAAACAACTGTGGCTGACAAAGGAAGTTAAGGACTGCTTAAAAGCCAAGGAAAGGGCATATAAGGTAGCAAAAGTGAGTGGGAAGTTGGATGATTGGGAAGCTTTTAAAATCCAACAAAACGCAACTGAAAAACCTATAAGAAAGGAAGAGATGAAATATGAGGTCAAACTAGCCAATAATATAAAACAGGATACAAAAAGGTTTTTCAGTTTTATATAAGGAGTAAAAGGGAGGTGAGAGTTGATATTGGACCATTGAAAAATGATGCTGGTGAGGCAGTAATGGAGGACAAGGAAATGGCAGATGAACTTAATGGGTACTTTGCTATGGAAGACACTAGCAATGTGCCAGAGGTCCGTGAGCATCAGGGAGCAGTAGTGTGTGCCATTTCTATTACAAAGGAAAAAGCGCAAGGCACACTCAAAGTTAAGGTGGATAGGTCACCTGGGCCGGACTACATCCCAGAGTCTTGAGAGAGGTTGCTGAAGATTCTGGCATGGTCCCAGAGGACTGGGAGATTGCAAATGTCACTCCACTCTTTAAGGGAGGAAGGCAAAAGAAAGGAAATTATACGCCAGTTAGCCTAACCTCAGTGGTTGGGAAAGTGTTGGAGTCAATTATTAAGGATGAGGTTTCAAGGTACTTGGAGATTAATGATAAAATAAGTCAAAAGTCAGCATTATTTCTGTCAAGGGAAATCCTGTCTGACAGATCTGTTAGAGTTCTTTGAGGAAGTAACAAGCAGAGTGGATAAAGGAAGAGGCAGTGGATGTAATTTAAATGGATTTTCAGAAGGCATTTCATAAGGTGCTGCACATGAGGCTGCTTAACAAGATATAATCCTATGGTGTTACAGGAAAGATACTGGCATGGATAGCGGAATGGCCGACAGGCAGGAGGCAGCGAGGGGGAATAAAAGGGGCCTTTTCTGGTTGGCTGCCAGTGACGAGTAGTGTTCCTCAGGGGTCGGTATTGGGACCACTGCTTTTCACATGATTTGTCAATGATTTAGATAATCGAACTGATGGTTTTGTGGCAACGTTTGTGGATTATACAAAGACAGCTGGAGGGGTAGGTAGTGCTGAGAAAGCAATGCGATTGCAGTGGGACTTAAGACAAGTTGGAACTATGGGCAAAAAAGAGGCGAACAGAATACAGTGTTGGGAAATGTACGATAATGCATTTTGGTAAAAGGAACAATAGTGCAACTATTATCTAAATGGGGAGAAGGTTCAAACATCAGAGGTGCAGAGGGACATAGTAGTCCTTGTGCAATGCTCCCAGAAGGTTAATTTATAGGTTGAGTCTGTGGTAAAGAAGGCAATTGCAATGTTGCCATTTATTTCAAGGGGAATAGAATATAAAAGCAAGGAGATACTGCTGAGCCTTTATAAGACACTGGTCAGTCCGCATTTGGAGTATTGTCAATAGTTTTGGGCCCCATATTTCAGTAAGCATGTGTTGTCATTGGAGAGAGTTCAGGAGAGGTTCACGAGGTGATTTTGGGAATGAAAGGGTTAACATATGAGGAGTGTTTGGCAGCTTTGGGCCTGTACTCACTGGAATCTTGGAGAATGTGGGGGATCTCATTCAAATCTACTGAATGTTGAACGGGTAAACTTGGAGAAGCTGTTTCCTATGATGGGGTTATCCAGAACTAGGAGGCACAGCCTCAAAATTGAGGGGCGACCCTTCAGAACAGAGGAATGGAGGAATTTTTTTAGCCAGAGAGTATTAAGTCTGTGGAATGTACTGCCATAGACTGCAGTGGAGGCCAAGTCCATGGGTATATTTAAGGCGGAGTTGATCGTTTCCTGATCGGTCAGGGCATCAAAGGATACGGCGAGAAGGCAGGCGTATGGGGTTGAGTGGGATCCAGGATCAGCCATGATGGAATGGGCTAATTGGCCTAATTCTGCTCCTATATCTTACGGTCTTGTGGTCAGTCCATAGCCTCTTCAACTGTCACAATGAGGCCACACTGAGGTTGGAGGTGCAACACCTTATATTCTGCATGAATATCAACAAATTCATGAACTTCTGGTAACTGACCCCCCCCCCACCATCCCCATTCCCATTTCCCTCTCTCACCTTATCTCCTTACCTGCCCTTCAAACCTCTCTTTGGTGCTCCTCCCCCTTCCCTTTCTTCCAAGGACCTCTGTCCTCTCCTATCAGATTCTCCCTTTTCCAGCCATTTATCTCTTTCACAAATTGACTTCCCAGTCCTTTACTTCACCTGTCTCCCTCTCCTGGTTTCACCTATCACCTACAACCTTGTACTTCTTCGTTCCCTCCCACCACCATCTCATCTTTTTTTCTCCAGTCCTGATGAAGGTTCTCGACCCAAAACGTCAACTGTTTTACTCTTTTCCAAAGATGCTGCCTGGCCTGCTGAGTTCATAGAACATAGGACAGTAGAGCACAAGAACAGGCCATTCAGCCCACAATCTTGTGTCAAACTAACCAAACCTGTAATTAAACACCTAACTAAACTAATACCTTCTGCCTAAACTATGTCCATATCCCTCCAATTTCTGCACATTCAAGAGCCTTTCCAAAACCCTCTTAGACCACGACACAGGAGCAGAATTAGACAATTCATCATGGCTGATTTATTATACCTCTCAAACCGATTCTCCTGCCTTCTCTCTATGAACTTTGACGTCCTTCCTAATCCAGAACTTATCAACCTCCACTCTCCTCCAGCACTTCATGTGTTTTGCTTGGATTTCCAGCATCTGCAGATTTTCTCTTGTTTGTGATAAACGTACAGTAATCAAGAAAATGACAAAGAGATTCTGTCACTCTGGTCAATTCTGTAGACACTGGAAATCCAGAACAGCACGCACAAAATGCTGGAGGAACTCAACAGGTCAAGCAGCATCTACGGAGAGGAATAAACAGTCAATGCCTCAGGCTGAGACCCTCCGACCCTGATGAAGGGTCTTGGGTTGAAACATCCACCATTCACTCCTCTCCTGACTTGCTGAGTTCCTCCAGCATTTTGGGTGTATTTAAAATGGAAAACCACAGCCATTTTTTCCACTCCCATTACAGATAACAAATGCATTTCTGCACAATGGAAGTCCATATTCCAATGGTAAAAATCAAATTAGGATAATTAACGCTAACAGAGAGAAACTGATTGACTCACGGTTCTATGATGATTATAGAGTCATCTTTAACCAGAGAGAGAGCACAAATTCCATTGACACCATCTAGAAAGGACAGAATTGTGTGAACAGCTGTAGAAAACATATTCCTATACCCAATGACATTCAACAAGAGGACCGACTCCTGCTCCTGATATCAAACATATGCATTATCATCTTGCCCAATTTCTAAAAGTTATCATTTTGTGCAGATTTGTCAGTTTTATTGAGTGCAGTTAATTTGTGTTTAGAACATCATGTATCAAGTTTCTGGAGATTTGATGAGGTAATTTTATCTACATTTATATTTTTATTTGGAGATACAGCACAGTAACAACCCAACGAGACCACATCACCCAATTACACCCATGTCACCAATAAACCTACCAACCTGTACATCTCTGGGATGTGGGAGGAAACTGGAGTACCCGGAGGAAACCCACAAAGTCATGGGGAGGGTGTACGGACATAACGGTAGCAGTGGAAATTGAACCTGCGTCGCTAGTGCTGTGACAGCGTTATGCTGACTGCTACACTACAGTGCTGCTTCAAAGAATATTGGACCAAAGTCCTGCTCTCCAGGCAAGAGAAGCACTTTCAGTCGCAGACCCAGTAGTTGCCACCTAATTTGCAGTAGTCTAATATTTTTGCAATTTACACAACATGTGGCTTCTGTCACTGTAGAATTGTGGACAGCTGTAATGAGAACATGCAGCTTCTGTCAGAGTGGAATTGTGGGCAAGTGTAATGGAAAAGTGTGGCTTCTGTCACTGTAGAATTGTGGACAAGTGTAATGAGAATGTGCGGCTTCTGTCACTGTAGAATTGTGGACAAGTGTAATGGGAACGTGCGGCTTCTGTCACAGTAGAATTGTGGGCAAGTGTAATGGGAACGTGCTGTTTCTGTCACAGTGGAATTGTGGGCAAGCGTAATGGGAACGTGCGGCTTCTGTCACAGTAGAATTGTGGGCAAGTGTAATGGGAACGTGCAGCTTCTGTCACTGTAGAATTGTGGACAAGTGTAATGGGAATGTGCTGTTTCTGTCACAGTGGAATTGTGGGCAAGCGTAATGGGAACGTGCGGCTTCTGTCACTGTGGAATTGTGGGCAAGTGTAATGGGAATGTGCTGTTTCTGTCACAGTGGAATTGTGGGCAAGCGTAATGGGAATGTGCTGTTTCTGTCACAGTGGAATTGTGGCCAAGCGTAATGGGAACGTGCTGTTTCTGTCACTGTAGAACTGTGGGCAAGCGTAATGGGAATGTGCGGCTTCTGTCACTGTAAAGCTGTGGGCAAGCGTAATGGGAACGTGCGGCTTCTGTCACAGTAGAATTGTGGGCAAGCGTAATGGGAACGTGCGGCTTCTGTCACTGTAAAGCTGTGGGCAAAGGCATACAAGGCATGTGACCAGGGAAATCAGCGTCGACTTCAGGAGGGGGCAGATGAACCATCCCTCTCTGCGCATACATGGCTCCTCTGTAGAGAGAGTTAAGTACATCAAGTTCCTAGGAGTTCACATCACAAACCACCTCACCTGCTCCCTTAGTATCACCTCCTTGAACAAGAAGGCACAGCAGTGCCTCCACTTCCCAAGGAGATTGAGGAAAGTGAGGCTCTCCTCCCTCCACCATCTTAACTGCATTTTACAGGAGCACCGTTTTTTTAAATATAATTTTTATTAAATTTTCAAAAAGAATACATGAAAAGATAAAATCTACCCACCCCCCCTCCCCTTAACCCCCCCCATATATAGTCCTACCTAAAAAGAAAGAAAGAGAAAAAAAAAGAGCCGCCTGGGTATTGGAAGGTTTCCACATGCTCCATGGGATTCAAAATAAATTTGGTATAATTATTCGTTACTTTCCCCAAGTAACCAAAATCTTTATCAGAGCACTTATATATGCCATCCTATCTTTTGTAAATAAGGGCGCCAAATATTCAAAAATGTTACATATTTATCTCTTAAATTATAAGTAATTTTTTCGAGTGGAATAGAACTAGCCATTTCATTATTCCAACGATCCATACTTAAATACGAATCAGATTTCCAAGTAACTGCTATAGTCTTCTTAGCTACTGCCAATGCAATTTTTATAAATTCTTTCTGATATTTATTCAATTTAAGTTTTGGTTTTATCCCTTCAATATCACCTAATAGAAATAATACAGGGTTATGAGGAAGTTGAATTCCAATAATTTGTTCCAATAAGACTCTTAAATTTATCCAAAAGGGTTGAATTTTAAAACAAGACCAAGTAGAATGTAAAAAAGTACCAATTTCTTGATTACACTGAAAACATTTATCAGATAGATTTGAGTTTAATCTATTTATTTTTTGTGGTGTAATATATAATTGGTGTAAAAAATTATATTGTACTAATCTAAGTTGAACATTTATTGTATTTGTCATACTGTCAAGACAAAGTCTTGACCAATTTGTTTCATCAATATTAATATTCAGATCTGTTTCCCATTTTTGCTTTGACTTATGGGTTCCTTGTTTAATTGTCTGTTCTTGAATCAAATTATACATACAAGAAATAAATTTTTTAATTTTCCCTTTTTGAATTAAAATTTCAATTTCATTAGGCTTTGGCAAAAACATTGTTTGACCCAGCTTACCTATTAAGTAAGCCCTTAATTGAAAGTAACAAAAGAAAGTATTATTAGATATTTTATATTTATCCTTTAATTGTTCAAATGACATCAATATACCTCGCTCAAAACAATCTCCTATAAATTTAATCCCTTTTTGGTACCAATTATATAAAAGTTGATTGTCCATTGTAAAAGGAATAAGTCTGTTTTGGAACAAAGGTCTCCTTGCTAATAGAGATTTCTGTGTTTCCCTATCAACATTTATCTTATTCCATAGATCAATCAAATGTGTTAATATAGGAGATTCTTTCTTTTCCCGTATCCATTTAGATTCCCATTTATATATAAAATCTTCAGGTTTATTTTCTCCTATCTTGTCTAGTTCTATTTTAACCCATGCTGGTTTTTGATCATCGAAAAAAGATGCAATAAATCTAAGTTGATTTGCTTTATAGTAGTTTTTAAAGTTTGGAAGTTTTAACCCTCCTAACCCAAATTTACATGTCAGTTTTTCCAATGATATTCTTGACATTTTACCTTTCCAAAGAAATTTTCTCACACATTTATTTAACTCTTGAAAAAATTTCTGTGGCAATTGTATTGGTAATGTTTGAAACAAATACTGTAATCTAGGAAATATATTCATTTTTACAACATTGACTCTACCTACTAATGTTATTGGTAGTATCATCCATTTGTCAAGATCTTCTTGAATTTTTTTCAATAGTGGTAAATAATTAAATTTATATAAATTCTTTACATCATTATCAAGTCTTATACCTAAATACTTTATACCATTTACCGGCCATCTAAATTGGGTTACTAATCGACATTGACTATAGTCTCCTTTAGTAAGAGGTAAAATTTCACTTTTATCCCAGTTTATTTTGTAACCTGATACCTTCCCATATTCATCCAATCTAGAAGATAATTTATGTAACGAATGTTGTGGGTTTGTTAAATAGATCAAAACATCATTGGCAAAAAGATTAATTTTATATTCCTCTTGGTTAACTCTAAAACCCATAATATCTGGATCAATTCTAATTAGTTCTGCTAATGGCTCTATCGCCAATACAAATAAAGCAGGTGATAGTGGACAACCTTGTCTAGTTGACCTTTTTAACTGGAATGGTGTTGAAATTTGAGAGTTTGTCACTACTTTAGCTTTAGGGTTAGAATTTAAAGTTTTAATCCAATTTATAAAAGATGTTCCTAACCCATATTTTTCTAATACTTTAAATAAAAAATCCCATTCTAATCTATCAAATGCTTTTTCTGCATCCAAAGCTACTACTATACTCATCTCATCCCGGTTTTGTGCCAAGTGAATTATACTGAGTAGCCGAGTTACATTATCTGCCAATTGTCTATTTTTAATAAATCCTGTTTGATCCATATGTATTAATTTTGGTAAATATTTAGATAATCTATTCGATAAAATTTTTGCTATTATTTTATAATCCGTATTCAATAAAGAAATAGGCCTGTATGATGTTGGTTTCATAGGATCTCTGTCCTTTTTTGGCAATACTATTACAATCGCTGTTGAAAAAGATTCTGGGTTTATGTATTTTTTCTGCTTGACGTATTAGTTCCATAAAAAGAGGAAATAATAAATCTTTAAATTTTTTATAAAATTCAGGTGGAAAACCATCTTCTCCTGGAGATTTATTACTTTGGAGTGATCCTAAAGCTTCTTCAACTTCTTTTAATGTAAAAGGCATATCTAATCCCCTCTGTTCTTCCAAATTCAATTTTGGAAGAGAAACTTGTGATAAAAACCTTTCTATCTCATTAACATCATTTTGGGATTCTGATTGATATAATTCAGAATAAAAATTTTTAAAGGTTTCATTTATTTCAAGAGGTTTATAAGATATTTTATTTGCCCTTGTTCTAATTGCATTTATTGTTTTGGAAGCTTGTTCTGTTTTCAACTGCCAGGCAAGAATTTTATGTGCTCTCTCACCTAACTCATAATACCTTTGTTTAGTTCTTATAATTGCTTTTTCCGTTCTATATGTCTGAAGCGTATTATATTGTAACTTCTTATTGACAAGTTGTCTTCGTTTTTCTTCTGACATATATCTTTGAGATTCTTTTTCTATTCTTGTAATCTCTTTTTCCAATTGATCTAGTTCTGCCATATATTCTTTCTTAATTTTAGACGTATAACTTATTATCTGGCCCCTAAGATATGCTTTCATCACATCCCATAATATAAATTTATCCTCCACTGAATGAAAATTTGTATCCAAAAAAAATTGAATCTGCTTTTTCATAAAATCACAAAAATCTTGACGTTTTAATAATGTTGAATTAAATCTCCATCTATAAGCCACTTCTTCCTTATCAGCCATTATTATTGTCATTAATAAAGGGGAATGATCTGATAATATTCTTGCTTTATATTCCATATTTTTCACTCTGTGTTGAATATGCATTGATAATAGAAACAAATCTATCCTTGAGAAAGTTTTATGTCTATGGGAATAGAACGAATAGTCTCTTTCTTTAGGATTGATTCTTCTCCATATATCAATCAAATTTAAATCTTTCATCAATGATAAAGTTAAATTTACTACCTTCGATTTTATAACAGCCTTGGTTGATCTATCTAAGACTGGGTCTAAGCAAAAATTAAAGTCTCCTCCAATTAATATTTTTTCATGTGCATCCGCCAAATTCAAAAAAGCTTCTTGTATGAATTTTGCATCATTTTCGTTTGGTGCATAAATATTCATAAATGTCCATAATTCAGAGAAAAGTTGATAATGTATAATCACATATCTCCCCGCAGAATCAGTTATTACATTTTGTATTCTAATTGGTAACGTTTTATTGATCAAAATTGCTACTCCCCTCGCCTTTGAATTAAATGAAGCCGCAACAACACTACCTACCCAATCTCTCTTTAGTTTCTGATGTTCTGTTTCCGTTAGGTGCGTTTCCTGTAAAAAAGCTAAATCTATCTTCATTTTTTTAATATATGTTAAGATTCTTTTTCTTTTCACTGGTCCATTAAGCCCATTAACATTAAAACTCAAAAAATTCAATAAATTAGTCATTATTCTTAACAAAGTTACTCCAATCTAAAACATTACTTATCTTCTCAACTCTCATAGTTCCTTGGGAAATCTCTTCAAACTTCACCATGTTGCTATGTGTTCCCCCCCCCCCCAACCTTCCAGGCAAAAAGAAAAAAAGATAGAAAAAAAAAGAAAAAACAAAATACCCCCCCACTAATGTTGTGAATGAAAGGATACACAACACTACCCCCCTCCATTTTACGGGTCGCGGCAAAAGCCACACTTGCACACATGATTAACGTAGCAATCGATCAGTGCTTCTTCCAGCTCCCCCGCAACAAAAAAAGTTATATATTTATAGACAAAATTAGTATTACTATTCCCTCCAGTATTAACCTTTCTTACCCCCCTCATATAATTAATAATATATTTATACATTCATCCAGCTTCAAAAATCCAACAAGTCCATTCTTTAATCCAATCTTCATCTTCAATCTATCTCGCTGTCCTGAGTTTGTTCTTGTATCTGGTGAATACTCTGAGAATCTCGCACAAACTGCCTTGCTTTCTGGTAGTCATCAAAAAATCTTTTTTCTCCACCAGGCAAAAAAATCTTCAAAGTTGCAGGATAACGCAGTATAAATTGATAACCATGTTCCCATAGGGTTTTTTTCACTGGATTAATCTTCTTCCTTTTCTTCAAAAGTTCGTAACTTATATCAGGGTAGAAAAAAACTTTGTTCCCTTTAATTATCAATGGCCCTTTTCTATCTTTGGCAGCTCGAGCAGCTGCCTGTAGAATCCTTTCCTTGTCTTAGGAGCACCGTTGAGAGCGTCCTAACAAGTTGCATCTCCATCTGGTCTGGGAGCAGCAGAACATCAGACTGGAAGTCCCTACAAAGGTCTGTGAGAATGGCCAAGAGGATCATAGGGATCTCCCTACCATCCATCGGACATTTAATAGGAGCGCTACATATGCAGGGCCCTTAGTATTATCAAGGATCGCATCCATCCATCCAGCATTCTCTTTGACTTTCTACCATCAGGCAGGAGAGTCCAATGCATAAAAACAAGAACAGTCAGGATGGGGAACATCCTGGGGTTTCTTCCCCCAGGCTTCTGAACTCCCTGCCACATTGCATTCAAAGTGTTACCAGATAATTAGTACTGTACCCTACAATATTTAATTTATGCACTTTACTTTGTGTATTTATGCGTAATTCACTTATAGATTTAATTCTTACTTTCTTAAGCTATTCCACCGAGATACAACACTGGGCATCATGGGAGGTTGTTCCTGCCTGTGGCCATTGAACTTTGCAGCTCCTCCCGTGGAGGGTCAGACACCCTGAGCCAATAGGCTGGTCCTGGACTTATTTCCATCTGGCATAGTTTGCATATTGTTGTTTGATTGTTTGTGGTTTTTGTATTGCTATGTTTATGCTCTATTCTTGGTTGGTGCAGCTGTAACGAAACCCAATTTCCCTCGGGATCAATAAAGTATGTCTATCTATCTATTTTGTGTCATATGTGTGTTATGTGTACTTACTGTGCTTTATGCCCTGGTCTGGAGAAACGTTGTCTCAGTTTTCAGTACACATGTATAAAGTTGAATGACAATAAGCTTGACTTGAGTTTCTGTCACTATAGAACTACGGGCAAACGCAATGGGAACTGAACCCTGAAGTTGCAGGAGGTGAGTAGCTGGGTGACTGTCAGGAGAAATGGAAATATGAATAGGCAGTTTGCGCAAAGGACCCCTGTGGCCATTCCTCTTCATGATAAGCATACTGTTTTGTTGTGGGGGATGACCTCCCAAGGGAATGCCACAGAGACCATGACATTGGCATGGGTCCATGGTGCAAAAGGTAAAAAGGGAGAAGAGTGGAGGTGTAGTGATAGGGGGCTAACTAGTCAAGAGGAACAGACAGAAAATTCTGTGGATGTGAACAGGACATCTGGATGGTACGTTACCTCCCAGGTGCCGGGATCAGGGACATTGTGGCACACATCCACAGCATTTTAGAGAGGGAGAGAGAGCAGCCAGATGTACCAATGACATAGGAAGGAAAAGAAATGAGGTCTTGAAGAGACAATTTAAGAGAGGGAGGCAGAAAGCTGAGAAGCAGGATTCTGATGGCAGTTATATACAGGCCTCCCAACAATACCTGGGAGGTGGACCACAGATTACAACAAGAATAGAAAAGGTGTGTCAAAAGGGCAATGTGATGGTAGTCATGGGAGATTTTAACATCCAGGTTGATTGGGAAAATCAGTTTGGTAATGGATCTCAAGAAAGTGGGTTTGTTGAATGCCGATGAGATGGCTTTTTAGAGAAGTTTGTCATTGAGCCTACTAGGGAATCAGCTATACTGGATTGGGTGTTATGTAATGAACTGTTATGTAATGTAGGGAACTTAAGACAAAAGAGTCCTTAGGAGCCAGTGATCACAATATGATTGAGTTCAACATGAAACTTGATAGCAAGCAGTTGAGAAGAAGGGGGTGAAGAAATTGGGTGCAAAGAGTCTTTTTTTTTTAAACACTGCTCGGGGAGAAGTGTCTGCATTGCGCAGGCGCATGACGTAGCACGCCAAGGTTTAAAAAGAGAAATTTTCAACGGTTCTTGTTTCAGTCGAAGCAAGCAGCTGAGAAGAAGGGAGTGAAGAAATCAGGTGCAAAAAGTCTTTTTTTTAAAACACTGCTCGGGGAGAAGGGTCTGCACTGCGCAGGCGCGTGACGTAGCACGCTAAGGATTAAAAACAGACTACCATATACAGCGGGCAGCGGAGGGAGAGGGAGCAGAGTGGGACGGTTTTGGCTCAACAGGCTTCGGCGAGAACAGGCAGAGGCCAGAGTAGGTTCCAGTAAGTTTTTTGTCCAGTTCGTTTAGAGTAGACAGAATGCCAGGCAGGATGTTGGAATGCTCCTCTTGCAGGGTGTGGAAAGTCAGGGAGCCCTCCGGTGTCCCTGACAACAACACCTACAAGAAGTGCATCCAGCAGCAGCTCCTAACAAACCGCGTTAGGGAACTGGAGCAGGAACTGGATGACCTGCGGATCATTCGGGAGAATGAGAAGATTATAGATAGTAGCTACAGGGAGGTAGTTACGCCAAAGGAGCAGAGCACAGGAAGTTGGGTCACTTTCAGGCGAGGGAAGAGGAAAGGGCAGGCAGAGCAGGGCTCCCCTGTGGCCATTCCCCTCAACAACAAGTATACCGCATTGGATACTGTTGGGGGGGATGACTTACCTGGGACAAGCTGCAGCAGCCAGATCTCTGGCACTGAGTCTGGTTCTGTAGTGCAGAAGGGAGAGTGGAAAAAGAGGAGAGCAGTAGTGATAGGGGACTCGATAGTTAGAGGTATAGATAGGAGGTTCTGTGGTCGTGACAGAGAATCCAGGATGGTTTGTTGCCTCCCAGGTGCCAGGGTCAAGGATGTCTCTGATCGCTTGCATGACACTCTGAAGTGGGAGGGTGATCAGCCAGATGTCGTGGTGCACATCGGTACCAATGAAATAGCATGGAAGAGTGAGGAGGTCCTGGAGAGTGAGTAAGGTAGGAAGTTGAAAAGCAGGACCTCGAGGGTGGTAATCTCAGGATTGCTACCTATGCTACGTGCCAGTGAGGTTAAGAATAGGATGCTCTGGAGGATGAACAAGTGGCTGAGGAACTGGTGCAGGGAGCAGGGTTTCAGATTTCAGGATCATTGGGACCTCTTCTGGGACAGGTGGGACCTGTACAAGAGAGGCGGGTTACACTTGAACTACTTTCAGGGAGGTTTGTTAGTGCTGTTGGGGAGGCTTTAAACTAGATTTGCAGGGGGATGGGAACCACAGTGCCAGAGCTGACAGTGAGGCTGGGGTGAAAATAAATGATGTTAAAAGTTCAAGCAAAGCCGCTAATAGAAAGGTTGTGAGTGGTGGTAAAAATCTTCTGAGGTGTATATATTTCAATGCTAGGAGTATTGCGGGGAAGGCAGACGAGTTGAGGGCGTGGATTGACACGTGGAATTATGACGTTATAGCAATCAGTGAAACTTGGCTACAGGAAGGGCAGGACTGGCAGCTTAATATTCCAGGGTTCCGATGTTTCAGATGTGATCGAGGCAGAGGAATGAAAGGTGGGGGGGAGGTTGCATTGCTTGTTAGGGAAAATATTACAGCAGTGTTCAAGCAGGGCAGATTAGAGGGCTTGTCTACTGAGTCCTTATGGGTGGAGCTGAGAAACAGGAAAGGTATGGCCACATTAGTGGGGTTGTATTATAGACTACCCAATAGTCAGTGAGAATTGGAGGAGCAAATCTGCAGAGAGATAGCAGGCAACTGCAAGAAACATAAAGTTGTGGTGGTAGGGGATTTTAATTTCCACATATTGATTGGGACTCCCATACTGTTAGGGGTCTAGATGGGTTAGAGTTTGTAAAATGTGTTCAGGAAAGTTTTCTAAATCAATATATAGAGGTACCAACTAGAGGGGAAGCAATATTAGATATCCTATCAGGAAATGAGTTAGGACAAGTGACGGAAGTGTGTGTAGGGGAGCACTTTGGTTCCAGTGATCATAACACCATTAGTTTCAACTTGATCATGGATAAAGATAGATCTGGTCCCAGGGTTGAGGTTCTAAACTGGAAGAAGGCCAAATTTGAAGAAATGAGAAAGGATCTGAAAAGCGTGGATTGGGACAGGTTGTTCTCTGGCAAGGATGTGATCGGTAAGTGGGAAGCCTTCAAAGCAGAAATTTTGAGAGTGCAGAGCTTGTATGTTCCTGTCAGGATTAAAGGCAAAGTGAATAGGAATAAGGAACCTTGGTTCTCAAGGGATATTGTATCTCTGATAAAGAAGAAGAGAGACATGTATAGGAAACAGGAAGTAAATAAGGTGCTTGAGGAGTATAAAAAGTGCAAGAAAATACTTAAGAAGGAAATCAGGAGGGCTAAAAGAAGACATGAGGTTGCCTTGGCAGTCAAAGTGAAGGATAATCCAAAGAGCTTTTACAGGTATATTAAGAGTAAAAGGATTGTAAGGGATAAAATTGGTCTTCTTGAAGATCAGAGTGGTCGGCTATGTGCGGAACCAAAAGAAATGGGGGAGATCTTAAATGGGCTTTTTGCATCTGTATTTACTAAGCAAACTGGCATGAAGTCTATGGAATTAAGGGAAACAAGTAGAGAGATCATGGAAACTATACAGATTGAAAAGGAGGAGGTGCTTGCTATCTTGAGGCAAATTAAAGTGGATAAATCCCCAGGACCTGACAGGGTATTCCCTCAGACCTTGAAGGAAACTAGTGTTGAAATTGCAGGGGCCCTGGCAGATATATTTAAAATGTCGGTGTCTACAGCTGAGGTGCCGGAGGATTGGAGAATGGCTCATGCTGTTCCATTGTTTAAAAAAGGATTGAAAAGTAATCTGGGAAATTATAGGCCGGTTAAATTTGACGTCGGTAGTGGTTAAGTTATTGGAGGGAATACTAAGAGACAAAATCTACAAGCATTTGGATAGACAGGGACTTATTAGGGAGAGTCAACATGGCTTTGTACGTGGTAGGTCATGTTTGACCAATCTATTGGAGTTTTTCGAGGAGGTTACCAGGAAAGTGGATGAAGGGAAGGCAGTGGATGTTGTCTACATGGACTTCAGTAAGGCCTTTGACAAGGTCCCGCATGGGAGGTGTGTTAGGAAAATTCAGTCGCTAGGTATACATGGACAGGTGGTAAGTTGGATTAGACATTGGCTCAATGGAAGAAACCAAAGAGTGGTAGTAGAGGATTGCTTCTCAGAGTGGAGGCCTGTGACTAGTGGTGTGCCACAGGGATCGGCGCTGGGTCCATTGTTATTTGTCATCTATATCAACGATCTAGATGATAATGTGGTAAATTGGATCAGCAAATTTGCTGATGATACAAACTTTGGAGGTGTAGTGATCAATGAAGAAGGTTTTCATAGCTTGCAGAGGGATTTGGACCAGCTGGAAAAATGGGCTGAAAAATGGCAGATGGAGTTTAATACAGACAAGTGTGAGGTATTGCACTTTGGAAGGACAAACCAAGGTAGAACATACAGGGTAAATGGTAAGGCACTGAGAAGTGCAGTAGAACAGAGGGATCTGGGAATACAAATACAAAATTCCCTAAAAGTGGTGTCACGAGTAGATAGGGTCGTAAAGAGAGCTTTTGGTACATTGGCCTTTATTAATCAAAGTATTGAGTATAAGAGCTGGAATGTTACGAAGAGGTTGTATAAGGCACTGGTGAGGCCGAATCTGGAGTACTGTGTTCAGTTTTGGTCACCAAATTACAGGAAGGATATTAATAAGGTTGAAAGAGTGCAGAGAAGGTTTACAAGGATATTGCCGGGACTTGAGAAACTCAGTTACAGAGAAAGGTTGAATAGGTTAGGACTTTATTCCCTGGAGCGTAGAAGAATGAAGGGAGATTTGATAGAGGTATATAAAATTATGATGGGTATAGATAGAGTGAATGCAAGCAGGCTTTTTCCACTGAGGCAAGGGGAGAAAAAGAAAACAGAGGACATGGGTTAAGGGTGAGGGGGGAAAAGTTTAAAGGGAACTTTGGGGGGGGCTTCTTCACACAGAGAGTGGTGGGAGTGTGGAATGAGCTGTCAGACGAGGTGGTAAATGCGAGTTCTTTTTTAACATTTAAGAATAAATTGGACAGATACATGGATGGGAGGTGTATGGAGGGATATGGTCCGTGTGCAGGTCAGTGGGACTAGGCAGAAAATGGTTCGGCACAGCCAAGAAGGGCCAAGAGTCCTGTTTCTGTGCTGTAGTTTTTCTATGGTTTCTATGGATAGGGAGAAAGTAAAGTCTGATGGAGCAGTATTACAGTGGAGTAAAGTAAATTACAGTGGTATGAGAGAGGAATTGGCCAAAGTAAATTGGAAGGAGATGCTGGCAGGGATAACAGCAGAGCAGCAATGATGTGAGTTTCTGGGAAAAATAAGGAAAGTGCATGACAGATGTATTCCAAAAACGAAGAAATACTCAAATGGCAAAATAGTACAACCATGGCTGACAAGGGAAGTCAAAGCTTATGTGTAAACAAAAGGGAGGGCATACAATAAAGCAAGAAGTAGTGAGAAGATAGAGGATTGAGAAGTTTTTAAAAACCTACAGAGAGCAACTAAAAAAATCATGAGAACGGAAAAGATGAAATATGAAAGCAAGCTAGCACACAAAATCAAAGTGGATAGTAAAAGCTTTCCCAAGTATGTCAAAATTAAAAGATGAAAGTGGATATAGGTCTGCTAGAAAATGAGGCAGGAGAAATAATAATGGGGGACAAGGAGATGGCAGATAAAGTAAATGTGTATTTTGCATCAGTTTTCTCTGTGGAAGATACTAGCAGTGTGCCAGATGTAGTGTGTGAAGGAAGAGAAGTGAGTGCAGTTACTATTACAAGGGAGAAGGTGCTCAAAAAGCTGAAAAACCCAAGGGTACATAAGTCACCCAGACCAGATGAACTGCACCCTAAGGTTCTGAAAGAGTTAGTGTTAGAGACTGTGGAGGTATTAGCAATATCTTTCAAAAATCATTGGACTCTGGCATGGCACCAGAGGACTGGAAAATTGCAAATGTCTCTCCACTCTTTAAGGAAGAAAGAAGGCAGCAGAAAGGAAATTATAGACCAGTTAACCTGACCTCATGGTTGGAAAGATGTTAGAGTCAATTGTTAAGGATGAGGTTATGGAATACTTGGTGACACAGGACAAGACAGGACAAAGTCAGCATGGTTTCCTTAAGGGAAAATCTTGCCTGACAAACCTGTTGAAATTCTTTGAGGAGATTACAAGTAGGATAGATAAAGGGGATGCAGTGGATATTGTATATTTGGACTTTCAGAAGGCCTTTGACAAGGCGCCACATATGTGGCTGCTGAACAAGTTAAGAGGCCATGGTATTACAGGATAGTTACTGGCATTGTTACAGCATTGGCTGATTGGTAAAAGGAAGCAAGTGGGAATAAAAGGATTATTTTCTGGTTGGCTGCCAGTGACTAGTGATGTTCCGCAGGGGTCGGTGTTGGAACCACTTCTTTTTATGCTGTATATAAATGATTTAGATGATGGAATTTGTTGCCAAGCTTACAGATGATATGAAGATTGGTGGACGGGCAGGTAGTGTTGAGGAAACAGGTAGGTTGCAGAAGGACTTAGACAGATTAGCAGAATGGGCAAGAAAGTGGCGAATGAAATACAATGTTGGAAAATTCATGGTCATGCACTTTGGTAGTAGAAATTAATATACAGACTATTTTCTAAATGAGGAGCACATCCAAAAATCTGAGATACAAAGGGAGCAGAGCACCCTAAAGGTTAACTTGCAGATTGAGTCAGTGGTAAGGAAGGCAAATGCAATGTTAGCATTCATTTCAAGAGGTGTTGAATACAAGAGTAGAGAAGTGATGCTGAGACTTTACAAGGCACTGGTAAGGCCTCACCTTGAGTATTGTGAACAGTTTTGGGCTCCTCATCTAAGAAAATATGTGCTGGCACTGGAGAAGGTCCAGAGGCGGTTTACAAGGATGATTCTGGGAATGAAAAGTTATCATATGAGGAATATTTGACGGTTCTGGGTCTGTACTCACTGGAAATTAGAAGGATGAGGGGGGATCTCATTGAAATCTTTCGAATGTTGAAAGGCCTAGACAGAGTAGATGTGAAAAGGATGTTTCCCATGGTGAAAGAATCTAGGACAAGAGGGCACAGCCTCAAGATAGAGGGGCATCCATTTAAAACAGAGATGCAGAGAAAGTTCTTTAGCCAGAGGGTGGTGAATTTGTGGAATTTGTTACCACGTGCAGCTGTGGAGGCCGGGTCTTTAAGTGTAATTATGGCACAGCTTGATAGGATTCAGCATCAAAGGTTGCAGGGAGAAGGTTGGGTAATGCCTTTAAGGAGGGGGAGAAAGGATCAGCCATGATTGAATGGCGGAGCAAACTCTATGGGCTAAATGACCTAATTCTGTTCATATGTCTTATGGTCTAAGTCTGCAAAACTTAATTTCATTTTGGCCACTTTATCAACAAAGGTTACTTGAGTCTCTTGGAGAAACTGCCAAGAATGAGGATGACGTTAGACTATATGGTCTAACACTGTAATCTGTCACAAAATATTTCCCATAAATTAAGAACAGTAGCCTGGGTAGATGGTACCACTGGGATTCTGACATTTTGTGAGGCTTGCAGAGGGCACAATTAGTTAGTTTAGTAGGATGGTAAGTCATAGGAGTAGAATTAGATCATTTAGCTCATCAAGTCTGTTTTGTATTTTAACACGGCTGATTTATATTCCCACTCAACGCTATTCTTGTTCCTACTCCCCGTAATCCCGATTACTTTCTGGTGGCAGGGTGAATACGTCTCTTGCCGAATGAGGTGTAAGGTACCCCTTCCCCCAGTAGCCTGCAGGTCACCCTTGGGCAAGGTGGCAAGGTGTATCACCTGCAGGTCACCCTTGGGCAAGGTGGCAAGCTGTAGCACCTGCTTAGTCCCTCCCTTCCCCCCCCCCCACTCTATCAGGGTCACGTGAAGCCATGGGAGCAGGTGGTGGATGGTCGTACGAGCAGCTGGTTCATATCACAAGTCCTGGTTATGTGACCACTGACACCAGGCAGACAATCTCTGAAGAGTTTTGATAATGGCTGGAGTCACCGGTCTTGTAAAGACACTGCCCAGAAGAAGGCAATGGCAAACCACTTCCATAGAAAAATCTCCCAAGAGCAATCATGGTCAAAGACCACAATCGCCCACATCATACAACACAACACATAATAATAATGATGAATAATATGGAACTAGGGTGCTGCTTCCAGTGTACAGGACAACACTTCTCCCCTTTAGAGCACTGGAGCAGTGACTGATATATTACACCACCCTGTTGTGGTGAGTGGCATCATCAGTTAATTCCAAAAGAGTTATCCTTTCCTAGCTCTCACCAGAGACTCCCAACAACTGAGTGTCCACAGCATCTGGATTACAAACACCTCTTCAAAGGATTATTTAGTATCAAAGTATGTATACATTATTCAACCTTGAGATTTGTCTGCTTAAAGGCAGCCACAAAGCAAGAAACCCGAAATAACCCAATTAAAAACACCCAATGTGCAGAGGAAGGGAAAAAAACACAAATCATGCAAACAAGAAACGGAAGCAACAGCTTTCTAAACCAAATAGTGTCCATAAGCACAAATCACAGAGCAGCCTAAGTAGGCCCACAGCCTCAGCGCCACGGAGAGAGGCATGAGCATCGCGGAAGAGCACGTGGAATTGGCCCGATCCTTGCCTCCTGTCCCAACACCCCGACTTCTCAATCTATCAGTCTTTAAATCATTCAAACAGCGAGTTGTCCTCCACACTAGGACCTGGGCTCCACCACAGCGATACACTCTTGGCCTGTAGCCCAAGGGTATTCTGGACCTTTCCAAATCAACTCGGTGCTTATATCGATCCAACCTCGCTCCTGGTTTAGGTGAACAGGCTCCAAAACTCTTCCGTATTGACTCCCCTCCGATTCACTCGCTCCAACTCCATCTCCAACTCGACCATGCCTCGACCTAGCTTCTCTTTGACTTTGCATCGCGCCTGCACAGCTCAACCCTCAAGTCAGCCTCCCAGTCACTTGCCTCTTCATTGTTTGCAGTGATAGTTACCAAAATATACCACAAAGAAAATGTTATTAATAAAGTATTTAGTCATATTTCTTGCCTTATTAACCACCAGCAAGCCATCACCAGACTTCAGTAGCAGGTGACAATATCTCTGAGGATATCACCCGTATGGGTCCTAGCTATGCCTGCCTTTTTGTTGGCTTTGTGGAACAATCTATGTTCCGTGCCTATTCTGGTATCTGTCCCCCACTTTTCCTTCACTACATCGACAACTGCATTGGCACTGTTTCCTGCACGCATGCTGAGCTTGTTGACTTTATTAACTTTGCCTCCAACTTTCACCCTGCCCTCAAGTTTACCTGGTCCATTTCCGACACCTCCCTCCCCTTTCTAGATCTTTCTGTCTCTGTCTCTGGAGACAGCTTATCCACTGATGTCTACTATAAGCCTACTGACTCTCACAGCTATCTGGACTACTCCTCTTCTCACCCTGTCTCTTGCAAAAATGCCATCCCCTTCTCGCAATTCCTCCGTCTTCGCCGCATCTGTTCTCAGGATGAGGCTTTTCATTCCAGGACGAGGGAGATGTCCTCCTTTTTTAAAGAAAGGGGCTTCCCTTCCTCCACCATCAACTCTGCTCTCAAATGCATCTCCCCCATTTCACGCACATCTGCTCTCACTCCATCCTCCCACCACCCCACTAGGAATAGGGTTCCCCTGGTCCTCACCTACCACCCTACCAGCCTCTGGGTCCAACATATTATCCTCCGTAACTTCCGCCACCTCCAAAGAGATCCCACCACTAAGCACATCTTTCCCTCCCCCACCCTCTGCTTTCCGCAGGGATCGCTCCCTACGCGACTCCCTTGTCCATTTGTACCCCCCCATCCCTCCCCACTGATCTCCCTCCTGGCACTTATCCTTGTAAGCGGAACAAGTGCTACACATGCCCTTACACTTCCTCCCTTACCACCATTCAGGGCCCCAGACAGTCCTTCCAGGTGAGGCGACACTTCATCTGTGAGTCGGCTGGGGTGATGTACTGCGTCTGGTGCTCCCGATGTGGCCTTCTATATATTGGCGAGACCCGACGCAGACTGGGAGACCGCTTTGCTGAACATCTACGCTCTGTCCGCCAGAGAAAGCAGGATCTCCCAGAGGGTCACATATTTTAATTCCACATCCCATTCCCATTCTGACATGTCTATCCACGGCCTCCTCTACTGTAAAGATGAAGCCACACTCAGGTTGGAGGAACAACACCTTATATTCCATCTGGGTAGCCTCCAACCTGATGCCATGAACATTGACTTCTCTAACTTCCGCTAATGCCCCACCTCCCCCTCGTACCCCATCCGTTATTTATTTATATACACACATTCTTTCTCTCACTCTCCTTTTTCTCCCTCTGTCCCTCTGACAATACCCCTTGCCCATCCTCTGGGTTCCCCTCCCCCCCTTGTCTTTCTCCCTGGGCCTCCTGTCCTATGATCCTCTCTTATCCCCTTTGCCAATCACCTGTCCAGCTCTTGGCTCCATCCCTCCCCCTCCTGTCTTCTCCTATCATTTTGGATCTCCCTCTCCCCCTCCAACTTTCAAATCTCTTACTAACTCTTCCTTCAGTTAGTCCTGACGAAGGGTCTCGGCCTGAAACGTCGACTGTACCTCTTCCTAGAGATGCTGCCTGGCCTGCTACGTTCACCAGCAACTTTGATGTGTGTTGCTTTAATATCTCTGAGGATCTAACCTGGACCCAACATATTGATGCAGCTACGAAGAAGGCATGACAGCAGCTATCTTTCAATAGGAGTTTGAGGAGATTTGGTATATCACCAAAACACTTGAAAATTTCTACAGATGTACTGTGGAGAGCACCCTAACTGGCTGCATCACCGTCCAGTATGGGGGGTGGGGTGTGGGCTACTGCATATGATCAAAGCAAGCTGCAGAGATTGTAAACATAGTCAGCTCCATCCTGGGCACCAGGCTCCGTAGTATCCAGGACATCTTCAAGAACGATGCCTCAAAAAGTGGCATCCATCATTAAGGACCCCACATTAGCTACGTCATGACTTGTTCTCATTGCTACCATCAGAAAGGAGGGACAGAAGCCTGAAGGTACACACTCAGGGACAGTGTCTTCCTCTCTGTCATCTAAATTCCAAATGGACATTGAGCTCGTAAACACTATCTCACTACTTTTTCTATTTCTATTTTTCACACGTTTAATTTAACTATTACACACACACATTTATTTATTTATTTACTGTAATTCAGTTTGTATCTCTATTATTATGTATTGCATTCTACTGCTGCTGTAAAAACAACAAATTTCTTGAAATTTGTTAGTTATATTAAACCTGATTCTGAATGTTAATACTATTATCATTCAACTTAATAAGTTAAAAACTCAATCAATTTTACCGAAAAAATCTTTAACAGTACCTAAGTTACTGCAGTAAAAATTAATTGGTTAGAGGACAACTTCAAATTTCTTATTGTCATCAAACACTACAGCACAGACATAGGCCCTTTGGCCCATCTAGTCTGTGCTGAACTATTATTCTGTCCAGTCCCATTGACACACGCATGGATTGTTAATTTATTGATTGATTGAGATACAGTACAGCACTGAGTAGGCCCTTCTGACCCTTTGGGCCATGTCGCCAAGCAATCCCCCCAATTTAACCCGAGCCTAATCATGGGACAATGTGGGAAAAATGTACTTACATTTACCTATTTATACCCTTCATAATTTTGTATACCCAGTATAATTTTCTTGTAAAGAAAAATTAATAAAGATTAAAAGGAGAGCCTACCTACAACACTACCTTTAGGAGTGAACACACTATAAGGTGTCCTGCTCCCAGGCTGAGAACAGATCCTGTTGAAGTAAAGTCCGGAGCCATGACGTATGGGGCTCAGCATTGGCGGTGGTGTGTAAGGGGGAGGCTGGAAGTTGTCCAAAAGGTGATCAGCTAAGCAAACTGGAGAGCGCATGTGACTCTGGTACAGTGCCATCCCTGGCTGGACTCCAGCCTGACCGGAAGATGGGGATGGGATAAACAACGGCTCCGCACGACATCGCTTCCTCTCTTGCTTTGTGGAGAAGCCTCGGCAGTTTACACTTGCTGCTCTGCCGGTTTCAAGGACCTGCGAGATATACAATGTCAAATTATTAACAGGCATTTCAAAGTATCAGTCTCTGAAGTCATGTACATTCATGTCCCTGAAACCCAGTCTCCAGCCTTCACCCCGTAATGTCACCATTACACAAATCTCCGTTTTAAATATACCCAATGACTTGGCCTTCACCACATTCATTGCCACATTGTCTGTAGGAATGAATTTCACAGATTCACTGCCCTCTGGCTAAAGAAATTCCTCCTCATCTGTTCTTAGAGGGACGTCCTTGCATTCTGAGGCTGTGCCCTCTGGTCCTAGACTCTCACACTACTAGAAGCATCCCCTCCAAATGCGCTCTATCTAGGCTTTCAGTATTAGATTGATCCTCTCTCATTCTTCTAAACTTCATTGAGTACAGGCCCACAGCTATCATACACTCCTGCTGAACCCCCCATTCATGCGACCAATCTCATAAACTTCTTACAAACCCTCTCCAATGTCAGAACATCCTTTCTTAGATAAGGAGCCCAAACGTGCTCCAAATAACTACACGGCTGGTGGTGTTATGGAATCTGTAGACTTTGAGGTGAGTGGTACCGGGATTCAAATCTGGCTGGCTCTTCACACGCTTTCCATTCGTGCTGAGCTGAGCGTTAGCAACTTGGTCTTGTAAAACACAGACAAAATGCTAAAGAAACAGCAAGGTTGCTGCCCAATACGCCACAAGGTGCAGAGAGGAGTAACAATGTCTGAAGTCATGTCCCTACGGAGTGCTGCAACGTGAGGAAGTGCTTAAAGAAGTCTTATCCCCATGTATACTATCCTGTGGAGGGGCACAGGATAGGAAAAAGCCGCAGAAAGTTGTAAACACAGACAGCTCCATTATAGCATCAGCCTCCTCAATATTGAGAACACCTTCAAAAGGCGATGCTCAAAGAGTTGCATCATTAAGGACCCCAGGACATGCCCTCTTCTCATAGCTGATATCAAGGAGCCTGAAGACACACACTCAAAGTTTCGGGAACAGCTTCTTCCCCTCTGCCATTAGGTATCTGAACGGAAATCTTCCACTGAGGTTGGGGGGGACTAGAACTAGAGGTCACGGGTTAAGGGTGGGAAGGTGAAATGTTTAAGGGGAACATGAGGAGAAACTTCTTCACTCAGAGGGTGATGGGTGCAGGTGTGATGTCAACGTTTAAGAGAAATTTGGATAGGAACATGGGTGGGAGGGGTTTGGAGGGTTATTTTCTGTGCGCAGATCGCTGCGCTTAGGCAGATTAATAGTTTGGCAAGGACTAGATAGACCGAAGGGCTTGGTTCTGTGCTGTAATGTCCTATTTTCTATACTGATATATCTTGATACAGATGTGGGAGCTTTGATTGTACATAAATTAACAGCCATATATTCCTGTGTTATGACGCTGAATACACTTAACTTTCATTCGCTTAACTCGTAGCAGTCTCCACCATCTGTGTATGAAGCCACAATGAAAATATAAACAGCTAAACAATTATAATAGCTACTTTAATAACATGCAAACAGGTTGCATCACCATCTGGTATGGAGGGACCATTACACAGGATCTGAAAAGGCTGCAGAGCTGTAAACTCAGTCAGCTCCATCACAAGCACTAGCCTCCCCAGCATCCAACACATCTTCAAAAAGCAATGCCTCAGGAAGGCGATATCCAGCATTAAGGACCTCCATCACCCAGGACATGCCCTTTTGTTATTGCTGTCATCAGGAAATAGCGACATTAGCCTGAAGTCACACACTCAATGATTCAGGAACATCTTATTCCCCTCTGCCATCAGATTTCTGAATGGACAATGAACCTATGAACATTGCCTCAGTAAGTTTTTTTCTCTGTTTTGCACTTCTTATTTAATTTAATTTTTCTATGTATAGTTCTTATTGTAATTCATAGTTTTTATGTATTGCATTGTACTACTGTCATAAAACAACACAATTCCACAACATATCCTACGATATTAAACCTGATTCTATAAAGCCCATTTCTGCAAGATGCATGAACCATTCACCACTTTGGTCTAATTCAAACCCCTTCCCTCTTTTATGGACCCATTTCCCATTCCTGTAAGGTCATCCATTGTATTTTTTTAAAATTTAGAGATACAGCACACAGGCCCTTTGTCACAATGAGCCTGAACCACCCAATTACACCCATGTGATTGTAGAAGATAGAGAATTTGTCATGGAACCATATATTATACAAATGGGACCTTCAGCCCATCGAGACAGGAAATTAGAAATGTGTGCAATAAAGGAACAGTAGTTATAATGGGTGACTTCAATCTACATGTAGATTGGGTGAACCAAATTGGTAAAGGTGCTGAGGAAGAGGATTTCTTGGAATGTATGCGGGATGGTTCTTTGAACCAACATGTCGAGGAACCAACTAGAGAGCAGGCTATTCTGGACTGGGTTTTGAGCAATGAGGAAGGGTTAATTAGCAATCTTGTCGTGAGAGGCCCCTTGGGTAAGAGTGACCAAAATATGGTGGAATTCTTCATTAAGATGGAAAGTGACATAGTTAATTCAGAAACAAAGGTTCTGAACTTAAAGAGGGGTAACTTTGAAGGTATGAGACGTGAATTAGCTAAGATAGACTGGCAAATGACACTTAAAGGATTGACGGTGGATATGCAATGGCAAGCATTTAAAGATTGCATGGATGAACTACAACAATTGTTCATCCCAGTTTGGCAAAAGAATAAATCAAGGAAGGTAGTGCACCCGTGGCTGACAAGAGAAATTAGGGATAGTATCAATTCCAAAGAAGAAGCATACAAATTAGCCAGAAAAAGTGGCTCACCTGGGAGAAATTCAGGGTTCAGCAGAGGAGGACAAAGGGCTTACTTAGGAAGGGGAAAAAAGATTATGAGAGAAAACTGGCAGGGAACATAAAAACTGACTGTAAAAGCTTTTATAGATATGTAAAAAGGAAAAGACTGGTAAAGACAAATGTAGGTCCCCTACAGACAGAAACAGGTGAATTGATTATGGGGAGCAAGGACAGGCAGACCAATTGAATAATTACTTTGGTTCTGTCTTCACTAAGGAGGACATAAATAATCTTCCAGAAATAGTAGGGGACAGAGGGTCCAGTGAGATGGAGGAACTGAGCAAAATACATGTTAGTAGGGAAGTGGTGTTAGGTAAATTGAAGGGATTACAGGCAGATAAATCCCCATGGCCAGATGGTCTGCATCCCAGAGTGCTTAAGGAAGTAGCCCAAGAAATAGTGCATGCATTAGTGATAATTTTTCAAAACTCGTTAGATTCTGGACTAGTTCCTGAGGATTGGAGGGTGGCTAATGTAACCCCACTTTTTAAAAAAGGAGGGAGAGAGAAACCAGGGAATTATAGACCGGTTAGCCTAACGTCGGTGGTGGGGAAACTGCTGGAGTCAGTTATCAAAGATGTGATAACAGCACATTTGGAAAGCAGTGAAATCATCGGACAAAGTCAGCATGGATTTGTGAAAGGAAAATCATGTCTGACGAATCTCATAGAATTTTTTGAGAATGTAACTAGTAGAGTGGATAGGGGAGAACCAGTGGATGTGGTATATTTGGATTTTCAAAAGGCTTTTGACAAGGTCCCACACAGGAGATTAGTGTGCAAACTTAAAGCACACGGTATTGATGTGGATAGAGAATTGGTTAGCAGACAGGAAGCAAAGAGTGGGAATAAACGGGACCTTTTCAGAATGGCAGGCAGTGACTAGTGGGGTACCGCAAGGCTCAGTGCTGGGACCCCAGTTGTTTACAATATATATTAATGACTTGGATGAGAGAATTAAATGCAGCATCTCCAAGTTTGCGGATGACACGAAGCTGGGTGGCAGTGTTAGCTGTGAGGAGGATGCTAAGAGGATGCAGAGTGACTTGGATAGGTTGGGTGAGTGGGCAAATTCATGGCAGATGCAATTTAATGTGGATAAATGTGAAGTTATCCACTTTGGTGGCAAAAATAGGAAACCAGATTATTATCTGAATGGTGGCTGATTAGGAAAAGGGGAGGTGCAACGAGACCTGGGTGTCATTATACACCAGTCATTGAAAGTGGGCATGCAGGTACAGCAGGCGGTGAAAAAGGCAAATGGTATGCTGGCATTTATAGCGAGAGGATTCGAGTACAGGAGCAGGGAGGTACTACTGCAGTTGTACAAGGCCTTGGTGAGACCACACCTGGAGTATTGTGTGCAGTTTTGGTCCCCTAATCTGAGGAAAGACATCCTTGCCATAGAGGGAGTACAAAGAAGGTTCACCAGATTGATTCCTGGGATGGCAGGACTTTCATATGAAGAAAGACTGGATGAACTGGGCTTGTACTCGTTGGAATTTAGAAGATTGAGGGGGGGATCTGATTGAAACGTATAAAATCCTAAAGGGATTGGACAGGCTAGATGCAGGAAGATTGTTCCCGATGTTGGGGAAGTCCAGAACGAGGGGTCACAGTTTGAGGATAAAGGGGAAGCCTTTTAGGACCGAGATTAGGAAAAACTTCTTCACAGAGAGAGTGGTGAATCTGTGGAATTCTCTGCCACAGGAAACAGTTGAGGCCAGTTCATTGGCTATATTTAAGAGGGAGTTAGATATGGCCCTTGTGGCTATGGGGATCAGGGGGTATGGAGGGAAGGCTGGTGCAGGGTTCTGAGTTGGATGATCAGCCATGATCATAATAAATGGTGGTGTAGGCTCGAAGGGCCGAATGGCCTACTCCTGCACCTATTTTCTATGTTTCTATGTTTCTAAGTACCTACCATCAAGTGCCCATTCACTACTTGGAATAGAGAATGCAGCCCTTTGGCCCACAATGTTGTGCTGACTTTTAACCTACTCTAAGATCAATCTAACCCTTCTCCCCCTAATAACAGTCCATTTTTCTATCATCCATATGCCTATCTAAGAGTTTCTTAAATGTCCTTAATGTATTTGCCTCTACCACCACCCCGGCAGGGTGTTCCATGCACTCACCAGTCTCCTGTAAAAAAAAACTTACTTTTGACATCCCCCCTATACTTTCCTTCAATCATCTTAAAATTATGCACCTGGTATTAGCCATTTCTGCCCTGGAAAAAAGTCTCCAGCTGTCCATCGACGTATGCCTTTTGTCATCTTGTACACTCTATCAAGTCCCCTCTCATCCTCCTTCGCTCCAGACAAAAAAGCCCTAGCTCACTCAACCTATCCTCCTAAGACATGCTCTCCAATCCAGACAGCATCCTGAACTTTTGGGCAGGCGTCTTCCTCCTTCCTGTGTCAGCCTAAAATGTCGACTGTTTATTCATCTCCATATATGCTGCCTGAACAGTTGAGTTCCTCCAGCATTTTGTTATGTGTTGCAAAGGTTTAAGATGAAAGGAGAAAGATTTAGTAGGAACTTGAGGGGCAACTTTTTATGTAAGCCCAGGCAGTGATGCCCAATTGGACCGAACTGCCAGAGGAAGTTGTTGAGGCAGGTACAATAACAGGGTTTAGAGGACAGTTGGACAGGTACATGGATGGGAAAAGTTTAGAAGGCTGTGGGGTAAACTTGGGTAAATGGGACTAGCTTGGATGAGCATCTTAGTTTGCACAGTCCATAAACACAAGAGAATCTGCAGATGCTGGAAATCCTGAGCAACACCCACAAAATGTTTGAGGAATTCAGCGGGTTGGGCAGCTTCTATGGAAGGGAATAAACAGTCAATGTTTCGGGTCGAGACCCTTCATCAGGATATGGACCAGTTGGGCAGAAGAGTCTGCTTCTAATCTGTATGAGCCTTTACTGTGCATCAGAGGTAAGTGTCAATTGATGGTCATATCAGTCACATATAATGGCACCTCTTTTGTCACTGCAGGGACTGTCTTACCTGGATAGGGCTGTCATTTGAGGTCGGTCTTGCAGCAGCTAACTTCTTTGGTGTAATTGGTGAACCCTCCACTTTGCTATCTTTTGCAAGGCCAACGATTTTCACAGGTATTGAGACTGGGATCACCAAAGGCATTGCTACACTTTCCTCTACTGGCTTCTTCAACAGAAGTGTGCTAAGTTTATCCTCTAGGTACTGAAACAAAAAACAATCCACATGATCCATTTTTTCAATACTGTTATCAATCACCAGAAGTCAAAATAGTAACTGTTACTTCCGCCAATTACAAAATAGTATCTAGTAGCTTACAAATATCATACAATGGTTGGTGTGAAAATAATGGGGAGCAAATAGTGTAGTGGTTACAACACCAGTGACACAGGTTCAATTCTTGCTGCTGTTTGCAAGGAGATTGTACATTCTCCCCTTGACCACGTGGGTTTCCTCCCAAAGATGTAAGGGTTAGGGTTAGTGAATGTTGGCGTGGAAGCATCCCGACACTTGCAGGCTGCCCTCAGCACAGTTGCATACTGTGTTGGTCATTGACACAAACTATGCACTTTACTGAATGAGTTCAGTGGCGCAGGAACAAGCTGAAACAATGGGTCTATCTGGACAGGCATAGATATGAGTTCAGTGGGCCAGCCTTGTCGAAGGGTCTTGGCATGAAATGTCAACTGCACTCTCCTCATAGATGCTGCCTGGCCTGTTGAGTTCTGTGTTGCTTAGATTTCCATCATCTGCAGAGTTTCTCTGGTTTGCACTTTACTGAATGTTTTGATGTTTGTTCATCATATGCCGTGCTGAGTGATGTAGGCGATCATGGTCTTTCCATGACCATGATTGCTCTTGGCAAATTTTTCAACAGAAGTGGCTTGCCATTGCCTTCTTCTGCACAGTGTCTTTACAAACTAGGTAATCCCAACCATTATCAATACTCTTCAGAGATTGTCTGCCTGGCGTCAGTAGTCACATAACCAGGACTTGTGATCTGCACCGGCTGCTCATATGACCTTCCACCACCTGCTTCCATGGCTTCATGTGACCTTGCTTGGGGTGGGGGAGCTAAGCAGGTGCTAGTCCTTGCCCAAGGGTGACCTGCAGGGTAGTGGAGGGAAGGAGCATTTTACACCTGCTTTGGTAGAGATGTATCTCCACACCGCCACCCTAAATGTTTTGATGTACTTATGATAAATAAAGCTAATCTTACATACTGCAATAAATGCAGAGCTGCCCATGTGTATTTGTGTGTACTCATCCACATATTTCAAAGAACTGATACACTAAAGTGAGGAGAGGCTGAAGACCACTGACTGTTTCAGCACCTAAGCCAACGAAGAGAGTTGGTTGTGGGTGGGTTTTGCCTCCAGAACTGTAGGTCCAGTCAGAGATTCAGATACGTTAATTATCAAAGTGTGAAACTCGTCTTCCCACAAAATAAAGAAACGCCACGGTACCCATTTAAAGAAAACATCAAACCCCCAACACACAAAAAAAGAACAAATGGCACAAATGGCAAAAATCCAACAGAAAACATAACATAAAACATCAAACCACAAGGTCAGTGAAACAGCCCGGGAATATTCCGTTTAGTTCAGTTCAGTTTAACTCAACACTGAACTGTTGTTCGTTGACTGCAGACCACTGAACCAGTCTTCCCTGCTCAAAATTGCAGAAAATAGCAATAAAAAAAGGAGTAACCAGAATCCAGAAACACATCATAAAATGAACTACAGAGTCCAATCCACAAACCACGTCGATTAAACCTTGCCCAAGACCAAGACTCCAATATCATTGAGCAAGAGGGGGAGAGAGAGAGAGAGAGAGAGCCTGGTCAAACGTAACCACCTTCCTCCGGCAGTGCCGAGCAAGTGACAGGGAGACCAGTCAAACACAGGCAGATGGCACCCTAACACCCGCTCGCCTACCACTCTCATCTTATTGATTTCAATCTCACTTGATGCTTTAATCGGCGAAAAATTGAGCTGCTCATGGGCTCAGACCCGACTCCAGACCCGACACTCCACTTGAAAGCTTACCAAACTCCCTCAGAGACAGCAAAGCATCAGATCACTCACACGGCCCAATAATACACCATCAAAATGTAAATCACAGGTTCCAGTAGTAGAATCATATTTGAAAGAAAAAGTCACAGAGAAAAACAGAAACAAAAACACCTGGTTTGCTTTGTTCAAGGCTCCAAGTGCAAATTAAGGACGTCACCTTCATGTCATCTCCAAGTATACCTGCCATTGGGTTAATCAATTCAAGTTTAATTGTCATTCAACCATTCATGAATACAGCCAAACGAGACAGGGGCCAAGTTGCAAAACACAATACCAACAGTCACACACAGCACAAAGCACACTTTGCACTGATAAGATAGAACGATACAGCCAATCAATAAAAGAGACGCAAACTGAAACCACCCAACACTGCTGAAATACGCAGAAGACCGCAACAGAGCTTGTACTGTCGAGCAAACACAGTGTGCGGGGGCAACGGGGGGAGAAGCAGTGACTCCAGCCTGGACGCCACGCACTGGCCCCAACACCTCTCCCTGGAAGGTGCAAACAGGCAACACCACAGCTTGAAGCCTAGTCCCCGCACATAAAAAACAGCAGAATCGCATATCTATCTATCTATCTATCTCTCTCTCTCTCTCTCCCCCCCTCCCCCCTCCCTCCCTCCACAGCAGCCAACAATCCACTACTTTCAACCCCTGAATAATCACAGGACAATTTTCACTGACCAATTAACCTACTAATCGGCACCTCTCTGGGAGCAACTGGGGCGCCTAGAGAAAACCTACGCGCACTCTGGAAGGGACATACAAAAACTTGCTTAGCGGATGCCGGGACTGAACTGTGAACTCTGATCCCTGAGCTGCAAAACCATCGTGCGGCTCTTACTCAGACAGAGATGGAGGGTCTTCATTGCTGCCCTAAGCATCCATGGCGTAATAGGCAGGAGATAAGTATTCTTACTTAAATATAACTATGTGAGAAAATCACAGCTGCAGCCAAATCTTTCTAAAATCAAAGAGGCCTGAATATAAAACCACATAGCACCATGTATGCAATATTCCACGATGGCCCTTCTTTAAATTCAAAGCCATTTATAATTTTTCTAACCTCCTGAGAGTTAACAGCATCCTCTAATGAATGTTGTTTTCCTTCACCTTCACCTTCACCTTCTCCTGGACAACTGTGGCAATTTAATCCCTTCAGAAAGTGGATGACACCTTGACATTGCTCACACTGGAAGCTTTCTACATTTTCTTCCAAATTTTCCGCAGCGTTGCCACTTGCCAGATCCTTGCTTTTCATTCGATGATTCCAGCGTAACAAAAAAAGGAAAAACCATTAATGGAGAAATTCTAAAGTACAATGTTTGCAATACAGAATAGGGCAATGTTTATTTATTTTGAAATAAGTAAACGCTAAGTATGATGGATTAATTATAAAATATTAGAGATGAGTTTGTTAGACTTGAACTCATAGTACAGTCTTTCAGATTATCGACCCAATTATTTCAAATCAAGTCAAGTTTAATTATCATTCAAACTATATATGAATACAGGAGACAGTGTTCCTCTTGGGCCAAAGTGCATAACATACATTCAAAATCGAGAGACACCTTGAAAAGACAGGGCGTCAGGACCCTCATTCCTGTGATGGTCACTTCTCTCCCCATGGCGCTGAGTTTATGAAGACTGCTCCAGCTGTTGTGCTCCATGTCCGCTAACATGACGAACTGGTAAGTGAGGCTTTGGTTTACTCCGGCTGCTGATCTGAGGACACAATTTGGTTCGGAATGTTGTTGTTCACTTCAGTTGTTTGCATGATTGTGTTTCTTTTCTATTTTCTTGCACATTGGATTGGGTGTTGGTCTTTTAATTTTTTTCTTTAATTTGGTTCTTTCGGGTTTCTTGCTTTGTAGCTATCTGTGAGTAAACAAATCCCTAAGGTTGTATAGTTTATACATTCTTTGATATTAAATGTACTTTGAATCTTGAGGGAAAAAAAAACACACATTGTTAACCATGAAAACACGTGTATAGTCCAAGACCCTAAGCGGTATGCAAATTGATGGTCCAGCTCCTGGCAATCCAGCCTGTCATTCCACTGGCTGAACACCGGAGGCAGCACCAACAGGAGAAGCCAGCCCCCAATTGCATACAGATGCCAGGCTACAGCATCTCCGGTGCCTGCTCACGTGGACTGCACACAGGTACGTCGCAGTCATATCTAATAGTCTAGAAATAGATTATTAGTCGAGGAAGCGAGGAAGGCTCTCATGGCTTGCAGCGGGATTTGTACCAGCTGGAAAAATGGCAGATGGAATTCAATGCAGACAGGTGCGAGGTGTTGCACTTCTGTAGGACCAACCAGGGTAGGTCTTACACAGTGAATGGCAGGGCACTGAGGAGTGTGGTAGATCAGAGGAACCTGGGAATACAGGTCCATAATTCATTGAAGGTGGTGCCACAGATAGGGTTGTAAAGAAAGCTTTTGGCACTTTGGCACATTTTTTATTACCGGAATGAGGAATCGATATTCATATCATCAGGTTGGAAGATACCCAGATGGAATACAATAGAATTTATGAAAAAGTATATATAAACAAAGACTGACACTGTTCCAAAATGCAAATTAAAAATAAATAATATTAAGAACATGAGTTATTAAGTCCTTGAAAGTGAGTGTGTTAGTTATTGCAAACAACAGGAATTCTGCAGATGCTGGAAATTCAAGCAACATACATCAAAGTTGCTGGTGAACGCAGCAGGCCAGGCAGCATCTATAGGAAGAGGCGCAGTCGACGTTTCAGGCCGAGACCCTCCTGCTGCGTTCACCAGCAACTTTGGTGTTAGTTATTGAATCACTTCAGAGTTGGTGTGAGTGAAGTTGTCCATGCTGTTCAGAAACCTGGTGGTGAAGGACCTAAGGCTCATTGTGGTGAGTGAAGTTACCAAACTGGTCCAGGAGCTTGATGGTTGTAGGGTAATAACTGTTCCTGAACCTGGTGGTGTGGGTCCTAAGGCTCCCGTACCTCCTGCACAATGGTTGTAGCCAGAAGAGAGCATGGCCTAGTGGTGGGGATCCTCGGAGATGGATGCTGCTTTCTTGTGGTAGCACTCCTTGTAGATGTGCTCAATGATGGGGAGGGCTTTGCCTATGATGGACTGGGCTGTATCCACCACTGTCTGTAGATCCATGAACCCTTCAGTTAATGGTAGGAATCCAAGGCATAAAAAAGGTTGGGAACCCCTGCTGTAAACGTTTCCATTCCTGGACAATGATGCTTCCATACAAGGCCACAAGGCAACCAGTCAGGATACTCTCCACTGTGTGTCTAAAGATGTTTGTCAAAGTTTTAGATAACATGCCAAATCTATGCAAACTTCAGATCAACACCTCCATCCACTAACCTAACCCACCACACACCCCCCATCTCCGCTATTTTATCAATTACCTTATGTGCAAACACTCCTGTGCCACACATCACTTGATACACATATATTCAATCAATGTACATAGCTACCCTAAGTATTTAAATTTATCACTTTTTATTAGTGTGTTCTTTGTCTCTGTTTTCATATGCTGCAACAATTCTGAAGTAACAATTATTTTGTTCTCCTTTTCACCTTTGTACTGGAAAGGACATTAAACAAAACTTGAATCTTGAAGAAAGTAGAGGCACTTTGCTCCCTATTAAATCAAATCAATTGTCAGCAACAGGTTCACAATCCCCCAAAATATTCTTACATGGCAGGGGAGCTGCATGGCCTTGGTTGTAGCTCCGACGAGGCCCTCATGCCCCAGGATCGCCTGCCGTGGCCACCGGGAAAGGAGATGCTGGAGTTGGCTGTGTGCTGCTGGATTCCGTACTGGGCTGGGGACTAGCCCTTTCCACTGGTGCTGCTCTCCAGTGTTTGCTCCTGGGAAGACAAGCTGGATTGCATTCATCTGCAGCTGCATCTATGCGAGATGAGGAATTGCTGCAGGCTTGTTCTTGCAGATACGTGGCTCCAGGTCAACATCCATGCACCATCGGTCTACAGGCCATGACGCTCAGGAACCTCAGCTATATCATTATTAGTTATGTATTTTTTGTAACTGTATGCTTTTATGCTATCGTAATTATAAGTGCTGTGTGTGACTGTTGGTAGTGTGTTTTCGCCTTGGCCCAAGAGGAACGCTGTTTTGTTTGGCTATATATGGTTGAAGGACAATCAAACTTGAACTTGAACTTGTATGAAGGAAAGTTTCATACCACAGCACTGATGAAGGTCCATCTTCCTCTTCTGGCATGCTGCAAAGGCTGTAACTATCTTCACCCTGAAAAGTCAGTTCATATTCAGTTCAATACATTCAAATATTTTCACCCAGAAAAGCACAGTTCAATACTTCGAAGAGAACCATAACACTCAGGAGCAGAATCAGGCCATTCGTCCCATCGAGTCTGCTCTGCCATTCCATCATGGATGACTTATTATCCCTCTCAACCCATTCTCTTGCCTTCTCCCTGTAATCTTTGACGCCCTAACTAATCAAGAACCTATCAACCTCCACCTTAAATATACCCAATGATTTGACTGCCACAGCTGTCTGTGGCAATGAATTCCACAGATTCACCATCCTCTAGCTAAAGGAATTCCTCCTCATCTCCATTCTAAAGGGACTTCCTTGTATTCTGATGCTGTGCCCTCTGGCCTAAAACTCTCCCACAATAGGAAACATCCTCTTCACATCCACTTTATCCAGACCTTTCAATATTCGATAGGTTTCAATGAAAACTCCCCTCATTCTTCTAAATTCCAGTGTGTACAGGCCCAGAGCCTTCAACAGTAGCTCATACGATAACCCTTTCATTCTTGGGATCACTGTTATGAACCTCCTCTGGACTCTCTACAATGCCAGTACATCCTGTTTTAGATAAAGGGTACAAACATACTCACAAGACTCCAAGTGAGGCCTCACCATCGTCTTATAAAGACTTAGCATTACCGCTTTATTTCTCTATTCTGGTCCTTTCGAAGTGAATGCTAACATTACATTTGCCTTCCTTACCACTGACTGAACCTGCAAGTTAACCTTTAGGGAATTGTGCACAAGGACACCCAGATTCTCTGTATCTCTCATTTTTAAATTTTCGACCAAAGTCCTCTGTTACCATGCCACAATCTAGTGATCCTTGAAAGATCACAACTAATGCCTCCACAATCTCTTCAGCTACCTGTCAGAGCATCTGGTCCAGGTGAGTTATCAACCTTCAGACTTTTCAGCCTTCCAAGCACCTCCGTAGTAATAGCAACGACACTCACTTCTGCCCCGAGACTCTCGTATATCTGGCATTCTGCTGCTGTCTTCCACAGTGAAGACTGATGCAAAAACGCTTATTAAGTTCATTCACCGTTTCTTTATCTTCCATTACTACCTCTCCAACATCATTTTCAAGCGGTCCAATATTCACTCTTGTCACTCTTTTACTCCTTATATAAAGTATATGAAAAATCTTTTTGTATTCTCTTTTATATTATTGGTGAACTTACCTTCATATCATAGAGTCATAAAATGTACAGCACAGAAACAGGCCCTTCAGCCCATCTAGTCCATGCCAAACCATTTATCCTGCTTACTCCCATGGAAATGCACCCTGGACCATAGCCCTCCATACCCCCACTATTCATGCACCTATCCAAGCTTCCCTTAAACATTGGACTTGTGCCTGCATATACCACCTGTGCTGGTAGCACATTTTCCTCTGTGTTCCCCCTTAAACTTCTCACCTTTCACCCTTAACCCATGACCTCTAAGCTGTGGTCCCACCCAACCGCAGTGGAAAAAGCCTGTTTTTATTTACCCTATCTATATCCCTCTTTATTTTGTATACCTCTATCAAATCTCCTCTCAATCTTGTGTTCCAATGATTAAAGTTCTAACCTATTCAATCTTTCCTTATAGCTCAGGTGTTCCAGTCCCAGCAATGTAAATAGGTGACCAAAACTGCACACAATACTCCAAATAAGGCCTTACCAATGTCTTATACAACTTTGACATAACATCCTATCTCCAGGTACTCCATACTTTGATTTACGAAGCCAATGTGCCAGAAGCTTTCCTATGACCCCATCTACATGTGCCGCCACTTCCTATGCCTGCTATGCACCTCCTATTTTTTCATAACTTGGGCCTCAACATCTCTTGAAGACCAAGGTTCCTAAGCCTGTTATCTTAACTTTTTATTATGACAGGCACATATAAGCTTTGTAAACTCAAAATTTCACTCTTGAAGGCATCCCACTTACTATGAACACCTTTGCCAGAAAACAGCCTATCCTAATCACACTTGTCAGATCCCAATACTATCAAAAGTGGCTTTTCTCCAATTTAGAATCTCAACCCGCAGACCAGACCTATCCTTTTCCATACTTACTTATTATGATTATCAGATGGAAAGTGTACCCCTATATTAACTTCTGTCACCTACCCTGTCTCATTCCCTAATAACAGATCAAGTATTGCACACTCTCTCTTTGGGACTGCTATGTCCTGATTAAGGAAACTTTCCTGAACACATTTGACAAACTCTATCCTATCTAGTCCTTTAAGGGTATGTGAATATGTGAAAAGTTAAAATCACCTACTATAAACCTTATGTTTCTTGCAACAGTCTGTGATGTCTCTAGATTTATTCCTCTGAATCCCATGGCCTGTTGGGTGTTTTGTAATATAGCCTCACTAACGTGGTCATACCTTTTTTTAATTCCTCATTTCCACCCATAAAGCCTCACTAGACGAGTCGTGCTGAAGGGTTTCCGCTCAAAACGTTGACTGTACTGTTTTCCATAGATGCTGCCTGGCCTGCTGAGTTCCTCCAGCATTTTGTGTGCATTGCTGTGAGTTCTCCAGTCTGTTCTGACAGAGCACTGCCGTGACATTTTCCCTAGTACAACAATGTTCCATCTTTAATTCCTTCCGCTCTGTCGCATGTAAAACAATGGAACGCCGAAATATTAAGCTATCAGACCACCCCTCCTGCATCTAAGTCTGACTAATGGCTACAATATCATAATTCCAAGTGTTGATCCAGCCCTGAGCTCACCTGCCTTATCTACAATACTTCCTGCATTGAAATAAACACAGCTCAGAACATTAGTCGTACCATGCTCAACCTTTTTATTTCTGATTTTGTCTGCAGTCAACATTTGTCTCCACAACCTCTCCATTATCTGTTCTAGCACTCTGTTTCCTATCCCCCTGCATCTCCAGTTGAAAGCACCCCCATCCTCCCCGCCCCCACCTCAGTGTAGCACTAGCAAACCTTTCTGCTAGGGTATTAGTCCCCCTCCAGTTCAGGTGCAAACCATCTCTTCTGTAAAGGTTCCACCTTCCCTGGAAGAGAGCTGAATGATCCAAAGGATCTGACTCTCTCCCTTCTACACCAACTCCTTAGCCATGTGTTAAACTGTATGATCTTCCTATTTTGAGCCTCACTAGCATCTTTCCTCTCTTTATGATTGTTTTAGTTGCTTTCTGTTGGTTTTTAAAAGCTTTCCCACGACATTTTTCTATATTGTGTGCACTCACAGCTTTTAGAACATATTACAGCACAGGCCCTTTGGTCCACAATATTGTGCTGGCCTTTTAACCTACTCTAAGATCAATCTAACGGCTCCTTCTTTCATAACCCTTGATTTCTCACATCTGTGTGCTTACCTAAGAATCTCTTAATGTCCCTAATGTACCTGCCTCTACCACCACCCAAGCAGGGCGTTCCATGCACCCACCATTCTCTGTGTAAAAATGCCCACATCTGACGTTCCCCCCCAAACTTTCCTCCGATCACCTTAAAATTACCCCCTTGTATCAGCCAGTTCCACCCTGGGAAAAAGTCTCTGGCTGTCCACTCGATCTATGCCTCTTATCATCTTTGTACTCCTCTATAAATTCACCTCTTACTGTCCACTCCAAGGAAAAAAGTCTCTTTATATTCCAGTTACTTATACAACAAACATTAGAAAGCTTTCCCCACATCCTTGCTGATCACATACCGGGAAACTTCAATTGCTTCCAGCTTTATAAAGCGTTGGAGAGCATGTTTCCTATAGTGGGGGAGTCTAGCGCCAGAGGGCACAGACACAGAAAAGAAGGAGGTCCCTTTAGAACAGAGATGAGGAGGAAGATCTTTAGCCAGAGGGTGGTAAATCTGTGGAACTCAATGCCACAGACAGGTGTGGAGGCCATTCATTGGGTGTATTTAAAGCAGAGTGATTAGTCAGGGCATCAAAGGTTACAGGGAGAAGGCAGGAGAATCAGAATCAGGTTTAATATCACTGGCACAGTATGTCATGAAATTTGTCAACTCAGCAGCAGTAGTACAATGAAATACAAGATAATACAGGAAAAAAAGTAAAATTAATTACTCTGTAAAGTATATACTGTATAGGTATATTAAATAATTAAATCAATAATAGGACAAAAACAGAAAATAATATGAGAAAAATTGAGGAAGTGTTCATGGGTTTAATGTCCATTTAAGAATCAGATTGTGGAGGGGAAGAAGCTGCTCCTGAATTGCTGAATGTGTGTCTTCAGGCTCGGTAACAATGAGAAGAGGGATTAAAAGGAAGTATGAAAAAAGGGGAAATGAGGGGAAACTTCTTCACTCAGAGGGCTGTAAGAATGTGGAACGAGCTTCCAGCACAAGTGCTGCATGCAAGTTTGGATAAGTACATAGCCAGTAGGGATATGGAAGGCTATGATTCTGGTGCAGGTCGATGGGAATAGGAGTTTAAGTAGTTTCGGCAGGGACTTGAGTCGAAGGGCCTGCTTCTGTGCTGTACTTCTCTATGACTCTTTTTCAGTCATGATGTAATAGTGGAGCAGACTCGATGGGTTGAATGGCCTAATTCTGTTCTTATGTCTTCTGGTCTTACACAGACACTCCCCCTAAGCTTCCTCCTGATATCCCCACAATCACAGATGTCAAGTCTTTGACTATTTTAATTCAGTGCCAGTGAAGCATAGGGGAATGAGGGGAGGGTTGATAAAAGGACAGGATACAATGACTATATTAGAGGTCAAGGATAAGGGTGAAAAGTGAAATATCTAAAAGAAGCCTGAGGGGGAACTTCTTCCCTCAGAGGGCGGGAGAGTGTGGAACGAGCTGCCAGTGGACGTGAAGGATGGGGTTTGATTGCAGAGGTTTGGATAAGCACATAGATGGGAGGGGAATGGAGGGCTATGGTCCGGGTACAGGTTTACGGGACTAGGCAGAATAACCATTTGGCACAGACTAGATGAGCCAAAAGGTCTGTATCTGTACTGTAGTATTCTATGACACTATCATGACAAATTGAGGTAATTACCTGGACCCTCTCATGAAAATGTTCCATTTGCAGATGGTGTTCCATACTCCTCATAGAATTCTTGACAGAGAAGGAATTCATAGCCACCTGACTTGGAGGAGCTGCGCAGTTGGTATCTAACTTCTGCCGTTCCTTTCGAGAGACCGACACATTCTTACTGGATTTACCTGTAAGAGTGAAATGCTTTACACACACATGCTTGTTAGACATTCTGCCTTTCTTGTGCAGTGGAAATGACCAACCCTCTAATTGCTTTGACTGTGACTGAAACTGCTTCTGAACAAACTCTTCTTCACACACTGACTCAGAAGGGTTCTGTGCCTTGAACAGGCTCTTCTTGGACTTCCTGTGGCTTTCTGAGATGCCTCTGAAGGTAGGCTGCAAATCAGTTTCCCCCTGCTGATCGGTACTTTCTGCTGGCTGTGGATAGCAGGACAGGATGCTCTTGGAGAGTTGGCAAGGATTTGTTGTTTGAAATTGTAAAACAGAAGTGTTTTCCTGTCTGAAGGAATGCTGAAAGTCTTGCTCTAGTTCTGATGGCTGATGCAATGGCGATGAGTTATTCTGGATCTGGGGTGAGATCTTCTGAGAAAGCATATGCTGGGACTGGGTAACTATAACTTGTGACTGATTTACCGAATTCTGGGATTCAGATAGATTGTACTGGGAATCTGAGATCAGCTGCAGCATGTGGTTTTGAAACTGGTCTTGGTTCTGGGCAGTGGAGGCCTCCTGATCGCCCATGTAGACTTGCGTGAAGAGGGAAGTTGCTATCTGTTGTTGATGTTGCTGGTGTAGCGAGTATTGCTCTTGCACTATCTGGTATTTCTGCTCAGGAAATGCTTGCCACTGGTTTAAATTTGCTTTATAACTCAGAATCTGTCTGAGAACATTTCCACAAACATCAAATTCAGAAACTGATGAATTTTCACCTGAGGTATTTGCTCCGGAAGGACTGGACTGAATGTCCAAATTCTGTCTCGTGAAGGCCTGGGCAAACGAGTCAAGTTTATGCAAAGCTCCACTTGAAAAAGTAGTGGAAACCTCCTCAGAAGGTTGGGAGCTGGGAACGATGTAGGAGTAAGTCCCTTTGCTGCCACTGTAGGTTGCCAAGTTGTTGGTCCACACAAGGTCCTGATTTGCTTGTTGCCTGTTGGAAGCAGTTTCACTCCTTGGGAGTGTATGATCTGTGCTCACCGTCTGTGGCCAACTTGCAGGTCTTGACGGCTCTAGTGCATATCGCGCAGGCTGTGAAGGTCTACTGGGAATTACTGAGTCCATCACATAAGAATCTAAACAAGATACATTGGGGTTTGGTACAGAAAAATGGGAAGAATTTACTTTGTTATATGGATCGGTTGCATTACAATTTATACCAGAAGATTCCTCTCTCTGCAACAGTCGATATTTGGTTTGTCTGACAGTGTCTGATCTCTCTGAGAAACATACAGTTGGACTGGCAAGCACATTTGCTACCGCATGGGTTTGCGTGGGATAGTGCAATGTAACACTGCTTTCAGGTGCTCCAGTTTCAGCTGGCACTTTCTGGCATACGCTACTCATCAGAGGTTTCAGCAGTTCTCTGCTTGGCAAAGAGGATCTCTGTGGAAAAGATTCGATTTGTGCTGCTGGCCTCTGCCCCGCTCCTATGTCACACTGAAGGGCCTGCGTGTGGCCGGGCTGCAGGAACAGCAAGCTCTCTGCTGAATCCACCCCTTTTGAGCTGTTATTATGAAAGGGCTCCCTCTGACTGTATGAGCCATGCTGGACTTCATAGTGACGACGCAAGGACCTCGAGTCACAATAGCTTTTATCGCATCCATGCTCCATACAGACATAGGGTTTATTTTTTTGGTGTGTTAGCAGATGCCCAGATCTAAGGAGGCAGAACAATATTTACCACAATTACTGCTTCTTTCACTCATTAAGTAAAAAAAATTACAAAAATTCCCATTATCTTTATGCAAATAACCTACATGTTTCCAGCTGGGATCACAAATACATATATTCTAATTTCTCAGTTTGCCTCCAAGAGGACCACAATCTTATCATAGGGTTTGGAGGTTTGCATTCCTCAAAGACCCAGAAAAGCTATATTGGCTGGAGTCAGATCTTCATGCTTCGGCTCTTGGTAGGGTCACCCAAGTCAAACAGGTCAAAGGATAGAAGCCAGACCAAGAGTGGTCCATCAGTCCTCCAGGTTTCAGGGTTCAGCTCAGGTCTAGTCATGGTCATAGTCATACTTTATTGATCCCGGGGGAAACTGGTTTTCGTTACAGTTGCACCATAAATAATAAATAGTAATAGAACCATAAATAGTTAAATAGTAATATGTAAATTATGAAATAAGTCCAGGACCAGCCTATCAGCTCAGGGTGTCTGACCCTCCAAGGGAGGAGTTGTAAAGTTTGATGGCCGCAGGCAGGAATTACTTCCTATGATGCTCTGTGCTGCATCTCGGTGGAATGAGTCTCTGGCTGAATGCACTCCTGTGCCCACCCAGTACATTATGTACTGGATGGGAGACATTGACCAAGATGGCATGCAACTTGGACAGCATCCTCTTTTCAGACACCATCGTGAGAGAGTCCAGTTCCATCCCTACAACATCACTGGCCTTACGAATGAGTTTGTTGATTCTGTTGGTGTCTGCTACCCTCAGCCTGCTGCCCCAGCACACAACAGCAAACATGATAGCACTGGCCACCACAGACTCGTAGAACATCCTCAGCATCGTCTAGCAACCCTGACTGGTAAAATAAAATGGTTATGGAAACAGCAGGGAAGAATCCTTCTATATCTGAGTGTGACAGTATTCCTGAGTCTCCACCCGGGACTTGCATGACTGACAGTAGTGAAAACTGAGAGGAAGCTACTTCATGATGAAAGAAGCCCTGAACACCACCAGAGCTGGGGTTCACTGCTGCCCTATATGTTAGCAGTGCAATGGGCAGTAAGTAAGGAAGTAAGCATTCTCCAAGCTCATCCTGACAATGAGAAATACCACAGCTAACTCATCTTCGGTAAAAGCTGCCAGTCACCCATTCTCTTTTTGATTTAATTTCCATATCTCCCCAATAAGTGACCATAGTCATAGAATTCTACCTGAAATAGGCTTAAAGCAATTAGGAGGTGGGGTTGGCACTGCTCTTAAATTCAGAATTAGGTACAAGTCCAAGTGGTGCACTAATAGAACACAGAATAGTACAGCACAGGAACAGACCCTTCAGCCCACAATGCTGTGCCTAACCAGCTAAAATGTAAATCAAAGAACCCCTATCAAAACATTTCTTAAAAGCCTCTAATGTATTTGCGCTACCACCATACCAAGCAAACTTTCTGGGCATCCACCACTCTCTGAGTAAAAAAAAACTTACCCCTCACAACCCCCTTAAACCTACCGCCCCCCGCCTCACCTTCAATGCACGCCCTCTGGTATTAGACTTTTCTACCCCAGGAAAAAGACACTCCCTGTCTACTCTATCTCTGCCTCTCATAATCATACAAATCTCCATCAGATCTCCCCTCAGCCTCTGTCACTCCAGATAAAACAACCCAAGTTTATCCAGCCTCTCACGATAGCACATGCCCTCTAATCAGGCAGCATCATGTTAAATCTCTTCTGCACCCTTCCTATAGTGGGGCGACCAGAACTGTAGGTACTCTTGTGTGAGATTCTGTAACAATACTGTATACGGCATTTGACTGGCGACTGAAAGTCAAATTTGGCAAGCAATTAAGGTTCCCTGACCATTACATTGCCATCCCTGAGGCCTAACGTGGTCATTCTGTCAGAAACCTCGAAGTAGGTGGTCACGGTAGAATTGACAGTTCCTTGGGAAAACTGACCATAAGAAAGCCAAATGCCAGGAGCCGCTAAAGCAGTGCCAGAGATGGGGGAGGGCACAATGTGAGCCTTCAGAGGTGGGTATAGAGATTCTTCTGGCTGCTCACTCTGCATAATCTACTCTCTCCTCGATAGCATGGGGGCTGCAAAGAAAAGTGCCACCAGACCATCACATGGATCAAGAGGTGCGACCAATGGACCAGTGCTGCTGGGACACAAGCCGGGACCTGATCAATCCTGACTAGGTTGCCTGGGCAAGATTGTCTGATGTTGAAAGACCCGAAACACCCTACAACCCCAGGTTGCACCATTAATGATTTGTCCCAGTGCCTTCTAGGATGCATCTCAGCATCAGTGCAATCAAACTTTTTCAACTGAGGTTGGGTGGGGCTACAACTAGAGGTCATGGATTAAGTGTGAAAGGTGAAAAATTTAAGGGAGCATGACTAGAAACTTCTTCATTCAGAGGGTGGTGAGAGTGTGGAACGAGCTGCCAGCGCAAGTGGTGGATGTGAGCTCGATTTCAATGTTTAAGAGAAGTTTGGATAGGGACATGGATGATAGGGGTATGAATGGCTCTGGTCCAGGTGCAGGTTGGTGGGAGTAGGCAGTTTAAATGGTTCAGCATGAACTAGGTGGGCTGAAGGGCCTGTTTCTGTGCTATGATTCTTACCTGTCGGGAATTCAATCAGTATCCTTTTTACTGACATTCCAGAGTATCAGCCTTTGGTTGAGTAACTTAAAATTAGTATTTTTAAAAAAACTAAAGGACATGATTCATTGATAAATGCTTACCAATAACAGCAACTTATCAGCTTCACCTCCTTTAAGTGTAAGCAATTTTTTGCATTGGGGAAGGACCATGTCTAATTTTCTCCACTATCTTCTGGTGTTATGGAGAATGGTCATTTGCCATATACTGTGTCGTATGGCATGGGTTATCAAGGTCTCTCCATGACTGTGATTTTTTCTACAGAAGTAGTTCGCCATTGCCTTCTTCTGGGGCAGTGTCTTTGCAAGATGGGTGACCCCAGCCATTATCAATACTCTTCAGATGTTGTCTCATTGGTGTCAGTGGACGTGTAACTAGGATTTGTGATATGCACCACCTGCTCATACGACCATCCACCACCTGCTCCAATGGCTTCATGTGACCCTGATCGGGGAAGGGGTGCTTTGCCCAAGGCTAGTGAAGGGAAGGAGCGCATTACACCTCCTTTGGTAGAGATATATCTCCACCCTGCCACCCACATGGAGGATGTCCAGGTTAATTCAATTTTAACCAAGCAAAACTCATGTAGCTGAACACAAGCTGTGTGTGGACTTCACAGCTCCCTGAAAGTGGCTACACAAGTTACTTGGATGGTCAAGGACGTGTATGGCATGCTTGCCTAGTCCAGGAGTTAAGTTCAAGAGATCAAGAGTCCAGAAGTCACTTTGCAGTTTTATGAAACTCAAGTTAGGCTACGTCTGGAGCATTGCATATAGTTCTGGTTGCCACATTATAGGAAGGATGTCAAGGCTTTGGAGAGGGTGCAAAAGAGGCTTACCAAGATGCTGCCTGGATTAGGGGGCATGTGCTGTGTGAACTTGGATTTTTTTCCCTTAGGAGCAGCAGAGGCTGGGGGAACATCTGATAGAGGTTTATAAGATTATGAGAGGCAGAGATAGACAGCCAATATCTTTTTCCCAGAGTTGAAATGCCTAATACCAGAGAGTGTGCATTTAAAGTGAGATGGGGTAAATTCAAAGCTGAACACGAGAAAGTCTGCAGATTCTGGAAATCCAGAGCAACACACACAAAATGCTGGAGGAACTCAGTAGGTCAGGCAGCATCTATGGAAATGAATAAACAGTCAAAGCTCTGGGCCAAGACCCTTCCTCAGGAAGGGGGAAAAGTGCCAGAATAAACGGTGGGGGGGAGGGGAAGGAGGCTAGCTGGAAGGTGATAGGTGGGAAAGCTGAAGGAGGAATCTGATAGGAGAGGAGAGTGGACCATGGCAGAAAGGGAAGGATGAGGGGACCCAAGGGGAAGTGATAGGCAGGTGAGAAGTAAAAGCTCAGAGTGGTGAATAGAGGAAGTAGGGGGTAGGAATTGGTTCAAGTTTTTTTAACACAGATTTCTGGGTGTCTAGAATACACTGCTTGGGGTAGTAGTGAAGGCATATATGATACAGGTATTCAATCAGTTCTCAGATAGGTAGGAAATGGAAGGATAGGGACATTGCACTCAACATCAGTAAGACGAAAGAGTTGATTGCGGACTTCAGGAAGAGTAAGACGAAGAAACAAATACCAATCTTCACAGAGGGATCAGAAGTGGAGAGAATGAGCAGTTTCAAGATCTCTGAGGACCTAACCTGGTCCCAACATATTGATGTAGTTATAAAGCAAACAGCGCAATGCAGCGACTATACTTCATTAGGAGTTTGAAGAGATTTGGTATGTCAACAAATACACTCAAAAACTTCTATAGATGTATCGTGGGGAACATTCTGACAGGCTGCATCACTATCTGGTATGGGGGTGGGGGAGGGAACGGGACCAAAAGAAACTGCAGAGGGTTGTAAATTCAGTCAGCTCCATCTTGGGTACTCGCCTACAAAGTACCCAGGACATCTTCAAGGAGCAGTGTCTCAGAAAGGCAGCGTCCATTATTAAGGACCTCCAGCACCCAGGCCATGCCCTTTTCTCACTGTTACCATCAGGTAGGAGGTACAGAAGCCTGAAGGAACAGCTTCTTCCCCTCGGCCATCCAATCCAATTCCTAGATGGACATTGAACCCGTGAACACTACCTCACTATTTTATATTATTTGTTTTTTGTACAAATTTTTAATCTATTCAATATACTTATATTGTAATTGATTTATTTATTTACTTATTATTTTTTTCCTTCTTCTTCTATATGAATGTTCTGCATTGAACTGCAGCTGTTGTTAACAAATTTCACAACACATGCTGGTAATAATAAACCTGATTCTGACATTATGTAGGCAGAAGGGATTGGTTTAGTCGGGCAGTTCATTAATAATTTAATTAGTTTGGTACAGCCAAAGGACTTGTTCCTTTGCATTACTATTCAATGTTCTAAATGTTCTGAGACTCTGATTCACAGTTGAAGATACTCCAGCAAGGTAAAATATTAAGTGTGAAAATGTCCATCTTGGAGGACGAAACGATAGACCACACAGTCGAAATGGGGGAAGTGGTAAATTTCTGAGATGCAGAGGGTTCTAGTTGTTCTAATACACGATTCACAGCAAGCAGTTAGGAATACCAACTGCTGTATGAAGCTGGGCAAAGTCAATAAAAGGCAATGAGGTTATATGTTGGTTCTATAGGACATTGGTGAGAACATATCTGAGTCCTTACTGTCTATAATCCTCCAAGAGGACAACCTTGTCGTAGAGTTTGATGGCTTGCCTCAATGAACCGGAGAACAATGTTGGCTGGTCAGGGCCTTGTACTTTGACTCTTGGTATGGTCAACCATGTCAAACAGTTCAAAGGGTAGAGGCCAGACTAAAAGTAGTCCAACGGTCCTCCAGGTTCAGGACTTCAGCTCAGGGCTAACAACCCTGACTGGTAAACCAAAATTGTTACAGAAACAGCAATGGAGAATCCTTCTATACAGACAGACATGGAGGGACTTCACTGCGGCCCTAAATGCCAGCAGGGTAACGGGCAGTAAGTAAGGATTGGATACTAGTCTCCCTATCGAAGGAAAGATGTTAAACCTTGGAAGGCAGTTCAGAGGAGATTTATAGATTGGATATGTAAGTTGTCTTTAAAGGAAAAATTGAAGAGATTAAATCTGTACCTCCCCAAAGACATGGTGGTAGCTACTGTAAATTACCCATTTGTGGCAAGAGTCAGAGTTATACTGCTGAGAAACAGGCCCCTCAGCCCAGCTCATCTATATTGACCAAGATGTCTATCTCTGTTAATTCCTTTTGCCTGCATTTAGCCAATTGTCTAAACCTTTCCTATCCACGCTCCTGTTCAAATGTAAATGTGCCTGCCTCTACCACTACATCTAGCAGCTCATTTCATTTACCCTCTGTATGAAAAGCGTATCCCTCAGGTCCCCTTTCAATCTCTCTCACCTAGTTTTAGACTCCCCCACCTGGGAATAGAAAGACTGCAACCATCTACCTCAGCAGTGCCCCTCGGCATTTTATAAAAATTTCCAGGTTCAAGATTGTTTAGTGTCATTTCCAGTACACAAGTGTAAAGGAGGATGAATTGTTACTCCGAGTCCAATGCAGCACAAAAAAAATAAAAAACACAATAATAATAAAAAGACAATAGATAGATAAAATAGCTTACACACACACACACACACACAAATAAATAAAATATATTAACTGTATTTTCATAATGTGATCCCAAGCACAGGAGTCACTCACTCTCTCTCTCTGTTGTGCCTGTTACACCACTGGCGTTTAGCGCAACAATGAAGGTCCTCTATCTCTGGCAGTGTTCAGGGCTTCCTTCATCATGTCAGTAGCTTCCTCTCGGTTTTCACTACTGTCAGCCATACAAGTCCTGGGTGGAGACTCGGGAATACCGTCACACTCAGATGTAGAAGGATTCTTCACTGCTGTTTCCGGAACAGCTTTGTTTTACCAGTCAGGGTTGTTAGCCTTGAGCTGAACACCCGAACCAGTGGACAACTCTTAATATCCCCTCTATCCTTTGACCTGTTTGGCATGGGCGACTCTACCAGATACTAAGTAGTCTTAACAAGTTGGTGATTCCTCTTAGGAGAGAATCAGAACAAGGTGTCATTGTTTAAAATTAACAAGTTGTCTATTTCACAGAGCTGAGTTTCAGATTTTCTCTAAGGGAAATGCCAGGCTTTGGAACTCTTCCCCAGTGGCAGATGGGTTCTTGGAAGGAAAGAAGTGAAAGGTTACCACTGGTAAACTAATGCAGAGCGTAGGCTACAGTCATATGAGCCATTATGTTAATCAATAGTGGAATAAGATGTGTTGGCATTGGAGAAGGTCCAGAGGGGGTCACGAGAATAATTACAGGAATGAAAGAGTTAACATATGATTTGCGTTTGATAGCTCCAGGCCTTTACTCCCTGCAGTTTAGAAGAATGAGGGCAGATCTCACTGAAACCTATCGAATGTTGAAAGGTCTAAACAGAATGGATAAATAGAAGATGTTTTCTATTATGAGAATATCTAAGACCAGAGGGCACAGCCTCAAAATACAAGGACACCCCTTTAGAACAGAGGTGAGAAGAAATTTATTTCGTCAGAGCATGGTGAATCCATGGAATTCATTGCAACAGACAGCTGTGGAGGCCAAATCATTGGGTATATTTAAAGCGGAGGTCAATAAGTCCTTGATTAATCAGAGTGTCTAAGGTTATGAGGAGAAGGCAGAGAAATAGGGTTGAAAGGGATAATAAATCAGCCATGATGGTATGACAGAGCAGACTCGATGGGCCAAATGGCCTAATTCTGCTCCTATATCTTGTGGTCTTAATAAGACTGAGGGACCAAGTGATCTACTCCTGTTTATAATGTATGTTCAAATCCACACCTTTCCTGTTGAGCCCTGTGAGGGGAAGGTTGTACATTTTAACAAGATCATCTCCCGTTCTTCTAAAGATGCACAAAATATAGAACATAGAGCAGTTTAGCACAGTGCAGGTCTTTCGATCCACAATACTGTGCTGACCTTATAACTTACTCTAAGATCAATCTAACCCTTCCCTCCCACATCTCTCTCCATTTTTCTATCTTCCATGTACCTGTCAGGTCCTGCTATCTTAGATCTTTTTGGAACTTTGCTTGTGTGTGCGTGTGTGTGCATGGGTGGTTGTGTGCGTGCATATGTATGTGCATGTGTTTATGTGTATGTGTGAGTGTGTGTGTACATGCAAGTGTTTGCGTGTGGGTTTGTGTGTATGTGTGTGCATGTCTGCGTGCACATGTATGTTTATGTGTATGTGTGTGCATATCTGAGTGTGCGTGTTTATGAGCACATGTGTGTACGCGCATGTGCTGGTGCAAACACTGCTTCTCTCACAGGATAACATGACTAATGTCTCAAACATCAAAGTTAAAATACATCCTATAGGGATAACTTCAGCTGATGCAGGAAGAATGAAAATGTGTATTTAGTGTCATTCAGTGCAGATACAGAATGTGTATTTTGCTTAGAACTAACTTGAATTCCTAAATTAAGCAATGTTCACATACAAATGGTCTTGTCTCTTAAAGGCTTTACTGCAGATGCTGCAGATATGCCGGCGTTCGTGACTATGCGTCAGATAGTGTTTGCTCAGGGCACTAGCGCTGCTGAATGACTTCCCACACTGGCTGCACTCCTTGATAACAAAGCAGAGAAAATAAGTTGTTACTCAAACTGAAAATTTCAATTTTAACATTTCATTCAAACAAACATTTCTGTTTCCTAACGAGGGATTAAAGACATTAGCTTTATGTGTCACACGTACTTCAAAACATACCGTGAAATGCATAATTCTGCGCCATGAATTTTCGATGTGCTGAGGGCACCCTGCAAGTATTGCTGCGCTGCCCACTTCAACACAGCACACCCATAACTTACTGACACTAACCTGTATGTCTTTTTGGACTAGGGGAGGAAACCCACACGGTCACGGGGAGGACATACAAAGTCATTACAGACAGCGGCGAGAATTGAGTCAAGAACTTCCATTTGCTGGTGCTACAAAGCATTATGATAACTACTACGCTACCGTACGGTCCTTTATCAGTCATCATCATCATCGTGTACCGTGTCGTATGACGTGGGTGATCATGATCTCCAGGACCATGATTGTTCTTGGCAAATTTTTCTACAGAAGTGGTTTGCCTTTACAAGTTGGGTGATCCCCAGCCATTGTCAATATTCTTCAGAGATTGTCTGCCTGGCATTGGTGGTCACATAGCCAGGACTTGTGATATGAACCAGCTGCTCATACGACCATCCAACACCTGCTCCCATGGCTTCACGTGACCCGATCCGGGGGGTGGGGGGGGGGATGGAGAAGGGGGCTAAGCAGATGCTCCATCTTGCCCAAGCGGAGGGATGAGCGCCTTACAATTCCTTTGGTAGAGACGTATCTCCACCCCGTCACCCACCTTTATTAGCAGGGATTAATAGAAGCATCACCTAGATGCCGTACTCTGAGAACATTTCTTTCATGGTACATGCTGAATTATAAAGGCGGGTAGAGACTCAGCCAGCTCCATGGTGGGTGCAAGCCCCTCACCGTCAAGGGGATCTTCAAGAGGCAATGCCTCAAGACAGCAGTATACATCACCAAGAACCCTCTCCATCCAGGACATGCCTTCTTCTAGTGACAACCATTAGGGAGATAGTACAGGAGCCTGCAGACCCACAATCAGTAATTCAGAAACAGCTTCTGCCCCTCCGCCATCAGGTTTCTGAATGGTCCATGAACTTATGAATTTTTATTTGGCAATATTTATTTATTTTTGAATAATTTTCAGCAAGCTTTTGTCTTGCATTTAACTGCTGCTGCTAATCAACAAATTTACTGTAAATCAGTAAGAATAAATTAGAAGTGGTAGGAGCTAGAGAAGATGGTGAGTTTTATTGGAGGCTCAGCGAAGCGACGCAAAGATTGTAACATCAAAAACAGCGAGCTGCTGGTCTTCTGCTCTCATTTGTTGTAGGACTGTTATCTCACTCTCTCCCCCTCACTAGTGAGACAGCCTGTCTGAGATGTCGAAGTGTTGGGATGAAGAGTGTTTTTTATGGATTCTACAAACCCCATTTCCAGAAAAGTTGGGATATTTTCCAAAATGCAATAAAAACACAAATCTGTGATACGTTAATTCACGTGAACCTTTATTTAACTGACAAAAGTACAAAGAAAAGATTACTGACCAACTTAATTGTATTTTGTAAACATACACAAATTTAGAATTTGATGGCTGCAACACACTCAACAAAAGTTGGGACAGAGGCATGTTTACCATTGTGTTACATCACCTTTCCTTTTAATAACACTTTTTAATCGTTTTGGAACTGAGGATAATAATTGTAGTAGATTTGCAATTGGAAATTTTGTTCATTCTTGCTTGATATAAGACTTCAGCTGCTCAACAGTCCGTGGTCTCCGTTGTCTGATTCTCCTCTTCATGATGCGCCATACATTTTCAATAGAAGGTAGATCTGGACTGGCAGCAGGCCAGTCAAGCACACGCACTCTGTGTCTACAAAGCCATGCTGTTGCAGCCCGTGCAGAATGTGGTCTGGCATTGTCCTGCTGAAATAAGCATAGACGTCCCGGGAAGAGACGTCGCCTTGATGGCCACATATGTCTCTCTAAAATCCTAATATACGCCTCAGAGTCAATGGTACCTTCACATACATGCAACTCACCCATGCCGTGGGCACTGATGCACCCCCATACCATCACAGATGCTGGCTTTTGCATCTTTCACTGATAACAATCTGGATGGTCGTTTTCATCTTTGGCACGGAGAACTCGACACCCGTTTTTTCCGAAAACTAGCTGAAATGTGGAATCATCTGACCACAGCACACGGTTCCACAGTCTTTCGGTCCATCTGAGATGAGCTCGGGCCCAGAGAACTCGCCGGCGTTTCTGCATAGAGTTGATGTATGGCTTCCTCCTTGCGTAATACAGTTTCAAGTTGCATTTCTGGATGCAGCGATGGACTGTGTTGAGTGACAATGGTTTTCCAAAGTATTCCCGAGCCCAGGTGGCTATAATTGTCACAGTAGCATGATGGTTTCTTAGGCCATGCCGCCTGAGGGCTTGAAGATCACGCGCATTCAACAGTGGTTTCCGACCTTGCCCTTTACGCACTGAGATGTCTCTGAATTTTCTGAATCTTTTCACAATATTATATAATGTTGATGTTGAAAGACCTAAATTCTCTGCAATCTTGCGTTGAGAAATGTTCCTTTTGAACTGACTAACAATTCTCTCACGAAATTTGGCACAAAGGGGTGAGCCACGACCCATCCTTGCTTGCAAAGACTGAGCCTTTGATGGACGCTACTTTTATACCCAGTCATGATACCTCACCTGCTACCAATTAGCCTGCTTAATGTGGAGTCTTCCAGACCGGTGTTACTCGAATATTCTGTGCACTTTTCAATCCTATTTTAACTATGTCCCAACTTTTGTTGAGTGTGTTGCAGCCATCAAATTCTAAATTTGTGTATATTTACAAAATACAATTAAGTTGGTCAGTAAAACTATTGAAAATCTTTTCTTTGTACTTTTGTCAGTTAAATAAAGGTTCACGTGAATTAACATATCACAGATTTTTGTTTTTATTGCATTTTGGAAAATATCCCAACTTTTCTGGAAATGGGGTTTGTAGATCATGGTCTCTTTGGGGGCTTTGCTATTGCTTGCATGGGGGGAGGTTGTCAGTGTTTTTGCTGGAGCAAGTGGTGGGGTCAGGGGAAGGGGAGGGCCGATTCTTTTGCTGCTGCTTGTGCATGGGAGGGGGAGGGGAGGGTTCTAGGGTTCTAATGTTTTTCTGTCATTTTTCTTTGGGTTGATTTTCTGTTTCGTGGATTTCTATGAAGAGTAAGAACTGTACATTGTATACAAGGTTATATATTGAAAACATTCTCTGATGTTAGGTTGAGCCATTGATTCTGAATCCTCATCTCTCTCTGGATTATTTATTATGTTAGGGATGTATCTAAATTGTATCTAATTTTAGTTTTTCTGCAAAGAAATTAGTACATGCTCATACAGTGTATTTACTTTTGAAAGTTTATCAGAGAAAAGACAAAGGTCTATCGTGTCGCTCTGGATTCTAAAAGTTGAGAAGATTTCTCATTCTGGTAGGCTGCCAGGGTGGTGTAAGAGTCAGTGTGATTACCTGACAAACCACTGATACCAACTGGGGTTCGATTCCTGCTGCAGCCTGTAAGGAGTCTGTACGCTCTCTCCTGACCACATGGGTTTCCTTTAGGTGCTCCGGTTTCATACAGGTTAGTAAGGGTTAGGGTTTGAGAGTTGTGGCCATTCTATGTTAGCGCCAGAAGTGTGGCGACACTTGCTGGCTGCTCCCAGTACAGTCCTCACTGATCTGATTTGACACAACGATGCAGATCATTGCATGTTTCAATGTACATGTGACAAAAAAAGCTCATCTCTAACCAAATCTCAAGGTCAAACTACAAAACAAGAAGAAGCTTCTGATTGGTTTTCTTACAAATTCAGCTAGTCAAGCATACTCTGGATTACAGACTGCCTGACATAGAATTTTACAGTAACATTTGATCAGTCCTTATCAGGGGAAATCGGAGGTGAAGAGGATCAGCAATTTTAAATTCTTCAGTGTTATCATTTCAGAGGACCCGTCCTGGGCCCAATTAGTAAGTGCAATTATGAAAAAGTACGGTCCTTATCCCATGCTAAAATTGATCAAACCTTGGGTCTTCTGCACTCTCGGTGATGGGCCTGCTGCCTCGCCTCGGTTCCGCACATCAAATTACCTCCAAGTTTAAAGGGAAGTTACAGACTACTGCTTGTGATGATCATTTGACAGAAAAAGAGTGATTAGCAAAGTATGAACAGTAGTTGTCTTCATTGTTTCATTAGCCACCAGCCAGAAATCGCTGAGATTAACTAGCACCATCTTAAATCCGTATGAAATTCTCGGTTCGGCTAGCGGCTTAATCTAGGGGAAGACAGCCTCCAGCCCAGCCAAACTTAAGAAATCTTGTTTGGGTGGATGCTGCATGATGTATCCCCTGTTACAAATCAGTACTATGAAATAACAAACAGCACACAATATGCGATTAAACGATTGAGATTTATAATTCTTAATTTGACTATATGGTTAGTAAAGAAACAAAAAAAAGGGCCCATTCTCATGAAACAGTCTATTGCGCAACGTTGGAGCTCACAGTGTCGTCCATTTGTTCCCCATCGACCTCCTCCTCAAACCCTTGCTCCCAGTCCAGCGGTCTACCAACTCTCTCCATTCGCGTCTTCTCTCATCTTTCCCCAACAAAAGACCGCAAAATCCCTGCTCCCAGACCCACAAGAAAGAACAACATCTCTCTCATTGGATAGCAAATATTCCAAAGCCCGTTATCTTTAGTCATAACCTAAACATTGCTGCTACAGAGAAACCGTTACGTTAGCAGTGAAACATTACAGAGAGGCTATTACATTAGCAGTGAAACCTCTCCCCCCACCAAATTTAGTCATGTCCTCATGATGTTGAGATAATTTGCCAACCCTTCCTGCAAAACACAAAGCCCAATTCAGGTGTAAAAGGCAATGACATAGCTCCCCAAAATGGTACGGGTCACACTCTGTTCCCCTGGTGCTACGTAGGCCAGCCTAGATGGTGGTCTCCCAATTCTCTGAGACCTCCGTACCCCCTCACCTAACTCTTCAGGTTCAAACACTACTGGAGATACTTCCGGTCTACCTGGCAAGGCCTCCCCCGACCTATCACTCGTGCCCGCCTGCAACTCAGATCCCTCTGTCCTATGGCCAAGCCCTGCTTCATCCCTTGCAGGGTCCCAATGCAACCCAGGCTGTCCACGGATAGCCCCCCACCCCCGCACGCTTCACCTGACTCAGCGAAAGAAGGGCTGGAAGTCTCTTCCTCAATCAATGGGGAGTAAGCAAAAGGCAGCATATACCACATATCCAGGCCCTCATCCTTCGAATCAGTATCCCTCTCAGGGGTGAGGGCCAGCCTAAACTCTCCGGCTGTGGGCCCTGCAGTCGCTCCACATACCCACAGAGTTCTCTTACTAGGTGTAGATTCCTAGTAGGGCTCTAGGTAATGTCCCAGGGGCATCAGGTGGTTCCAATAGAGAATCTTGACAGGCCCATTCCCATCCTCTGGTTTCACCCAGAAAACTGGTAGGTTTGGCATCTGACTCTCCACCACATAGAGTTTAGCTGCTCAGTGGGCCGCCAACTTATGTTTCCCAGGTAGCCCCAAAGTCCTTATGAGGATCCAGTCTCCCGACAGGAGTTGGGAGAACCTCACCTTTTGATCATACCTCCTATTTCCTTGATTCTGCTTGGCAGCCGCGACCCCAGCTAATTCATAAGCCCTCTTTAGCTCTCTCCTCATGTCAGACACATACTTCGGATAAGTCTTCGGTGGTAAGTCGCCCTCGTCAGTCCCAAAACAAAGGTCAATGGGTAATCACGCCTCACACCCAAACATCAGATAGTATGGCGAGTACCCAGTAGCTCCATTTTGGGTACAGTTGTAACTGTGGACCAGATGTCTAATATGTTGACTCCACCTGCTCTTCTTGCTGATCTCCAAGGTTCCGAGCATGTCTAACAAGGTCCGATTAAACCTCTTGGGCTGGGTAGGGTGTGGTCCTCAACTTCTCGACTCCAAGCATGCCCAGTAACTCATGGATGAGTCTGCTCTCGAAATCCCATTCCTGATCATTATGTATCTGGCTGGGAAGGCCATAATAAACAAAACACTTCTCCCATAACACTTAGCCACCGTGGACACCCTCTGGTCCTTGGTAGGAAAAGCCTGTGTGAATCTGGTGTAGCGGTCAATGATGACTAAGACATTTGCCATGTTGCTGGCATCCGGTTCTATTGACTGGAAAGCCATACACACCAGGTCCAGAAGCCCCGCATTCTGCAAGTGGGACAAGGGTGTTGCCCCTGTCAACAGCATCTTCCACCGTATGCGTCGAATGCACAACTTGCAGTATTCTTCGACCTCCGACTTCATTAGAGGCCAGTAAAGTCAGTCTCTGAGCAGTCCATAGGTCTTTTTGAGCCCAAGTGTACAGAGTTATCATGAAGTGACTTCAATGCAATCTTCCAATACTTCTCCGGCAGAACCAGCCGGCAACACCAAGATCGGTCCGTGGTGATGTGACCTGGTATAAGATCTGGTTCCGCAACTCCAACCAAGGCCATTCTCTCAGTAATGGAGGCACCGCCACATGTTTTGTCTTCTCTGCCTGAGCCATATCTCCCTTTTCAACCGCTGACCAAACAGTACCAATGCCTGGGTCATCTCGCTGAGCAGCTGCCACTTCTTCAGAACTCAATTCCAGCAGCTGATTTATCTTCAGAGCAATCAGGTTACAGTAAACTTAGGGAATGGCGTCATCAGAAGCTCCCAATTGATCCACTGCTCGATCCTGTCCCTCCTTTTCCTCTGCCTTCACGGTGATGGTGAACTGACAAGTGGCCTTCACCCACGGGGCAGGAATGCTCTCCCACTCCTCGTCCCTATCCAGTCGTCATGTGCCCGTCGGGACAAAGCATCAGCATCAGTGTTCCTGCTTCCCGGCCGGTACTTCAGGCTGAAATCATAGGCAGACAATGACTGATGGCCTATGGCATCCAGTTTCGTCAAGGTCAGGATATAAATTAGGGGGTCGTTGTCCGTCCTCACCTCAAACTTGGCCCCATAGAGGTAGTCACTCAGCTTATCCACCACCGACCATTTCAATGCCAGAAATTCTAACTTGTGCGTGAGATAGTTTTTTCGGAGGGCGACAGACGCAACAGATTTCAACCTGGTGCCCTGATCCTGATACAAGACAACCCCTAAGCCCCCTCGGCTGGCATCTGTAATTGGAGATCCGCAAAAGCCAGCACCTGTGCCTGGGTTAGCAGCTCCTTCAGCGACTGAAAGGACTCCTCACATTTTGCATCCCACCCTGGTACAAAGGATTCCAACAGGCTAAGATACTCTCCACCTTCCTGTCCTTTCTCCCCCCATCCTTTCTTTCCCAAGGGAGGGTAACCAGACAGAAGCTGATTCAACGAGTGACTCACTTTCGCATAGGCTTTCACGAACCTCCAATAGCAACCACAGAACCTGAGGAACGAGCGCAGAGTGCTCACAGTCTGGGGTTTTGGCTAAGTGGTCACTGCCTCTATCTTAGCTGGATCAGTAGCTACTCCATCCCATTAGACTATGTGTCCAACATTGTTAACAGGCATTTGGCAGAACTGGCACTTGTCCAGGGGAAGTTTTAACTCTGCAGCTTTCAGGCAGCCCAGCACCTTCAGAAGCCTCACTTCATGTTCTTCCAAAGTAGATCCAAACACTATGAGTCATCCAGATACACCAATAAGCAAGTTCATATCCCCCACCGTCTTTTCCATGACCTCCATGACCCGCTGGAAGGTTGCAGGGGCTCCCGATATACCCTGGGGCATCCTTTCGAACTGGAAAAATCCCAGGGGACATATAAATGCCGTCTTCTCTTTGTCGGCCTCACTCATGGGGATCTGGTAGTATCCACTCCTCAAGTCCAGCACACTGAACCACCTTGCACAACTCAGGCAGGCCAGCGCATCTTCAATCCTCGGGACCATATACTGGTCAGGGACAGTGCGTCTGTTCAGAGTCCTATAGTTCACACACATCCATACCTTCCCATTCTTTGGAGGTGCACAGGGGCTTCAGGACTCAGTGATGATCCCACATCAAACTTGTCAGTGGAACAGATACCTTCCAGCTTCAACATCTTCTCTATCAACCGCCTCTTCCAAACTGCAGGAACCGGGGAGTCCCCAAAGTTGAATGACTCAGCGGTCAACTTTTCCCCTTTCTCCCCAGCTTGTCTCACAGAGACAGTAGACATTACCATCACTGGGAACAAATGCACCAGGGGCATCCCCTGCTTGAAGGTAACTTCCCTCTCTGGGGTGTTCCTGACAATCACTGTCATCCTGCTCGCCTGTACAACAGAGGCTTCTGATATTCCAGCCTCACCAGTACCCCAGTAGGAAATCCCAATTTCCCCTCGTGGTCTTCCAGAGTGTCCACTAAGAGGGCCTCACCCTCAGGCACTCCAGGAAATTTGGGGATCCCCATCACTCTTGCAACTTCCTAGGGCCATGCCACCATTGGCTTCAACTGGGTGAACCACACAGTCCATTGTCTAAATTTGGAATCTGGCCCAATGCAGCCACACACTTCCTTAACAGTTAGAAACACCAGGTGCACGGACAATGTTCCCAGAAAGCTCTCGCCAGCCTTCTCCTTGCAGGTCCCCATGAGCCTCCTCACAAGAGGGGTGTTGGTCCCCACCAGAATTGAAACGCCACCCTTCTCAGTGGGGTCCGGACAAACCAAAACTAATGTATTAAGGACCTCAGACACTCCCACATCGGCATCCGAGAACTCCAACTTCATTGACAAAGAACCGTCGTACAGATAATCACTAACACTAAGCCCCTAGATCTCCAGTGCCCTGAATGGGGTCAATGGTAAATGCTTCAGATACAGGTTGTAAAATAAATGGTACAACAACATAGCCTGCATCCCAGTGTTGAGTATGGCTTTAGCATAAGTACCCTCTATCCATAGTGACACACTGAGCATGGTCCCACCAAGTCTTCATGAATTGGGCTTTCACTTTCGGGGGTTCCTTGGCATATTGCTGGGAATGTGTTCCCCCAGAGACACCAAGCCGTTCCCTCACTGGGTCTCCTCTAAGATTTCTGTCTGCTTAGGTACCTGGGGGCTCACTCTCCTTCTGGTGTGACACCTGCTGCCAGCAGCCCTTCACGCTGTTCGTCCCTTTAGGGAATCTGCTCCCCACCATCAGCTCCATCATATGAGGGGGTCACACCTGCTGATAACAGCCGAGACATCTCCGTTCTCAATTCTACCACAATCTTGCCTACCACTCCACTGGTAGGCTATCTGTGGTCACTTCACCGAGGGGACCACTACTGAGGACCTCCTGCGCCTCTGATACATTCTCTCTTCCCATACCCATCTCAACAAAAGATCTTACTAGACTGTCGGAGACCCCAAGCAATCGGGTCTTGGGTCTGGGTGCCCCTGGCTATCAGGTCCATTCTTAACTGATCCACAACAGCTGCCTGAATGACCCCTCTGCACCACAAGCAACTTAGCTATGTCTCCAGCAGAAAAATATAAGCAGAAAGCTTCTCCCCCTTCTCCTGACGCATGTTCTGAAACCCCACCATGAGCCCCATTGGGCTTCCTGTCGGGTCAAAAGCACTGTCCAGTGCTTGCATGTAATTGACAGCTGTCGCTACGGGATATCGCAACCTGACAGCTCTCACAACATCAGCGGCCCGCCCACTCAAACTCTCAACCAATCTCTGTCGCTTTACATCATCAGAGGACTGCCACTCATCTGACGACTGAGAGGTCTGCTCCACTCAAGCCTCATACTCCTCTTCCCCTTTAGGGGTGGGCATTACTCCAGAGAGTAGGCAGAGCTTACTATAGCTGGGACTTTGAACCTGGGCATTTTTCCATTTATTCGCCAGGGAGGTAAGGGCGGATACTAACTCAAAATTCTCATTCTTCACTGGGGGACGTGGACTAATCAGATATTCCAAATCTGACCACTCCTTCCTCTCACTCCTCAGAAACAACAAAACGCTGTCTTTGAAATCTCCGCCCCCAGCTACTGCTACGTCTGTGCTGGTCTGCATTAAAACAAGAGCTGTGCCCACCATTTTATCAAACTTCCGCCCAGCAATCACAACTTTAACAGTACTTAAAAGGCGAATTAACAATTCATCCGGAGTACGAATATCTGCCCCACTAGTTCAACGCTCAGGGTAATCACACAATGAAATCAATCCCGGACGAGCCCCCACAATTGTAACTCTCCGTTCGGCTAGCGGCCTAATCTAGGGGAAGATAGCCTCCGGCCCCGACAAACTTAAGAAATCTTGTTTGGGTGGATGCTGCATGATGTGTCCCATTACAAATCAGTACCACGAAATAAAAAACAGTACACAATATGCGATTAAACATTGAGTTTTATAATTCTTAATTTGACTATATGGTTAGTAAAGAAACAAAAAAAAGGGCCCATTCTCATGAAACAGTCTAATGCGCAACATTGGAGCTCACGGTTCCATTCATTTGTTTCCCATCAACCTCCTCCAAGCATAGCTGACCCTCAGATCCCCATTCCGTCCAACGGTCTACCAACTCTCTCCATTCACGTCTTCCCTCCTCATCTTTCCCCGACAAAAGACCGTGAAATCCCTACTCCCAGACCCACAAGAAAGAACAACATCCCTCTCATTGGATAGCACACATTCCAAAGCCCCATTATTGCTAGTCATAACCCAAACATTGCTGCTACAGAGAAACCATTACCTTAGGACCGAAACATTACAGAGAGGCCATTACATTAGCGGTGAAACCTTATAGCGCGTTACAGGTACATGTGACAAATAATAAACCAATTTGTACTGAGTTTTCAAACCACATGTACTGGGATAACCGGTCCTACATGCTAACCTGGAACACTTGCTGTGGAGAATGCCTTGTGGACAGACGCCTTCTTTTCTGTAGACCTCCACATTTCCTTTCACTTTTTGCAGTACTTTTCTCAGGAGTGCTTTTCTGTGGGAGGGGACTAATACCTACGAAATATTGGTAAAAAAATACCTGTAAAATTTTCAGTTTATTTCAGTTGAGAAGTGCTTTTAAATGTATAAGCCCAGCACACACTAGTCAGTCTGTGTGGTGCTGAATACTCTGAGTTTCATTATACATTTCTTGCATCGAAAAGTCCTTTATCAGACATGGTATCTCAGGGCTGAACTTTGCACTGTCAGGCTGTGTCACTTTATTTAATCAGATGGAAAGTCTGATGACATCCAAGCCTGAGATGCAACCAAGAGTACAGTTTTGCACAAGTCTTAGGCATATATATAGATAGATATACAGATTATATATATATATATAGCTACAGTACTCTGCAAAAGTCTTGGTATTCTAGCTATATATATATAAAAAACAAATTTCATGACGGATGTGAGTGATGATAAACCTGATTCTGATATGGATCTCTGTTGTGGACTGAGAGTGGGAAGGGGACAGGGAGAGGGGAATCATGGTTAGGAAAAGGAGAAGGGAGAGGGGAGGGAGCAGGAAGCACCAGAGAGACATTCTGTAATGATCAATAAACCAATTGTTTGGAATGAAATGACCTTGCCTTATGTCTGAGGGCTGGGTATGTCTACACCCGTGCCACCCCCTGCCCCTGGTACTCTTTCTCTGCCACCACTCCCGTGGCACTCCACCCTCACTATTCCCAACATCCTTAGTTCCCACCAGATTTACAAACTTGCTCTCCGCTTCATGTTAACAAATACAATACAGTGCAAAGGTCTCAGGCACCCTAGCTATATATGCGTCACTAAGACTTTAGCACACTATTGTATGCAAGAAAGGTTCATCTTGCCTGAGGAGTCCAAGCTTCAACTATAATGCATGATGAACACAGCCAGTAGAACTGGTGCCTCACACCCCCAGTGACCCAGGGTCAATACTGACCTCTGGTGGTGAGTGTATGAAGTTCACACATTTTCTCTGTAAACCCAGGTTCTTCCATGGGTAGTAGGTTAATTGGCCACTGACAATTGTCCCTAGTGTGCAGGTAAGTGATAGAATCGGGGAAGGGGGGGAGTTGATGGGAATGTGGGGAGAACAGATTTACTGGGATAATGGGATTTCCACAATCTGTTCGGATTGGAAATAATATCTCCACCTCGCTGACAATCGACACTGGCACACCTTAGAGATGTGTATTCGGCCAACTACTCTACTCTCTCTACACCCATGATTGTGAGGATGGGCAGAATTCAAATGCCATCCATAACTTTGTTGATGATACAACCATTGTTGGCAGAATCTTAGATGGTGACAAGAGGGATTATAGGAGAGGGATTGAGTGGTGTCACAGCAGCAATTTTGTACTCAACATCAGTATGACCAGCAACACACATAAAAGTTGCTGGTGAACGCAGCAGGCCAGGCAGCATCTCTAGGAAGAGGTACAGTTGATGCTTCGGGCCGAGACCCTTCATCAGGACTAACTGAAAGAACAGCTAGTCCAGCTCTTCTTTCAGTTATTCCTGACGAAGGATCTCGGCCTGAAATGTCGACTGTACCTCTTCCTAGAGATGCTGCCTGGCCTGCTGCGTTCACCAGCAACTTTGATGTGTGTGTTGCTTGAAATTCTAACATCCTCAGATTTCCTCGTGTTTGCATCAATATGACCAGAGTTGATTGTGGACTTCAAAAATGGTAAGACAAGGGAACACACACCAGAACTCATAGAGGGATCAGAAGTGGAAAGAGCAAGCAATTTCAAGTTCCTGGGTGTTAACATCTCTGAGGATCTATCCTGGACCCAACATGTTGATGCAGTTACAAAGAAGGCACAACAGCAGCTATATTCTATTAGGAGTTTGAGAAGATCTGGCAGGAGAAATAATAATGGGGGACGAGGAGATGGCTGATGAACTAAATGAGTATTCTGTGTCAGTCTTCACTGTGGAAAACACCAGCAGTATGCCTGATGTTGTAGTGCGTGAAGGAAGAGAAGTTACTGTTACAAGAGAGAAGATGCTCAAAAAGCTGAAAGAACTAAAGTACATAAGTCACCCGGACCAGAGGAACTGCACCCTAGGGTTCTGAAAGAGGTAGCGTTAGAGATTGTGCTGGCATTAGAAATGATCTTTCGGTTCCGGTGACATCATTGTCCAGAATGGCAGCTTAAATCAATTGCTCCTCCGGAAAAACACATATATTGCCCCGTTAATCCATCAAATATAAGATCTTTCGAAAATATCTGAATTGATAGGGGGGGGCAAGAATGAGGAAAAAGAATGGAGATAAAAAAAGCATCACTGCGGAGCCTATGGACGAGAGAGGTGCAATGCGCGGCTCTCCTACCCAAACACGCGCTAGCGAGGCTGACGATGGGCCTTGTTCAGGCGAAGCACAAATATGATAAAAATTCTGGAAGAGATACAAGGATTCCAAAAAGATATAAAACAGCAACTCGATTATTCAAGTCAGAGCTCACCAATGTCAAATCAAAAATAGTGGTGGCAGAGACTAGAATTGAGAAGGTGGAAGATCGCGTGCAAAACGTGGAATGGATACTAAGTAATATGATAAAGATATTAAATCAACAAGAAAATAAACTGACTGACCAGGAGGGATGATCACAACGGAAAAATATCAGAATATACAATGTTCCCGAAGGAGCGGAGGGTTTGTCTATGATGGAGTTTGTAGGAAAGTTGCTGTGGGACGCGCTAGAGATTCCCTCCACTACGGAGCTTGAAATTGAGAGGGCACATCATGTGCTCGTCCCGAGGCCTACTGAAGACAGAGAAGATAAGCCACGCTCAATAGTAATTAGATTCCTTCGATACAATACCAAGGCGGAGATTCTACGAATGGCCTGGGGTAAGAAGAGGGTGTTTTTGGACGGGAAATTAATATATTTCGATCAAGATTAACCCCCCGGCGGTCCTACAGAAATGTAAAGAATACTCTGCAGTTAAGTGAATATTAAAGCAAGGAAAGATTAGATTCCAAACTCCGTACCCTGCTAAATTGCGCGTGTTCTATGAAGATGGCATGCAACTGTATCAGACAGTGGAAGAGGCGACTTCAGACATGAGGAACAGAGGGCTGCCCGTCAGTGTGATCAAACCGAGGGAAAGCCTGGCTGAGCAGTTATCCCGATCTGCTTGGGAAATAGTAAGAAAGCCGAGAAAGCAGGGGACGGGAGGAGGGCGACAGAATATCAGGATGAGACTGTGAGTTTTCCGAAGACAGCCCTCACCCCCTCCAGAAGAGCCATAAGGTTTGGCTAACTTTAAAAGTGTTGATAAGATAAACGGAAGCAAAAATAGACGGTGCTATACCTATTTCAAGAAATACTTATTATAATATGGATTTTATATTACTCAATTTTTTTATTCATTCATTCACTCTATTTTCCCCACCTAAATGAGAATATATATATGGGAGGAATACACAGGGAAATTTTTTCTGTGTAATGGACATAGACTTGTTCACTTCCTTTTATGGGTACTGTAATGTGGGCCCCCAACTCACAGGGAGGAGGGGCTATCCCCCATGGCTAGATGTTTCCTCTAGCTCAACCAAGGGTCATCTAAGCCTTGAACCTCAGCCTTGAAATCACACCTTTGTTGCCTTTTTTTTATTATTCGCGTTTCTTAGTTCTTATTTGTTCAGGGAGTAGATCGATTTAAGTTTTATTCTGCTAATTTCAATGATATATTAACAGATAAATACACGTGGCTAAGGACAAAGTAAAATTCATTTCTTTCAATGTCAATGGGCTGTTAAATCCAATCAAATGCAGTAAAATTCTATCCAAAATGAAAAAGAACAAGCCCATGTAGTATATTTACAGGAAATTCACTTAAGTGATAATGAGCATGGAAAACTAAAGAGAATGGGCTTTACTAATTTGTTTTTCTCCTCATATAAATCAGGACATAGGAGAGGAGTTGCCATTCTTATCTCAAGCAAGTTAAATTTTGAAAAAATATTCGAAATGGGAGATAAGGAGGGCAGATATATTCTGGTTAGGGGGAATATAGATGGAAATTCAGTTACTCTATTGAATATATACACACACCCAGGAAGTAATATTAGTTTCTTTCAGAAAATTACTAATATTATGGTAACAGAAACAGACGGTCTCCTGATATGTGGGGGAGACTTAACCATATAACAATTACAGCACGGAAACAGGCCTTCTCGGCCCTTCGTGTCCATACCGAACTCTTACTCTCACCTAGTCCCACCGACCTGCACTCGGTCCATAACCCTTCATTCCCTTCCTGTCCATATAGCTATCCAATTTAACTTTGAATGTCAACATCGAACCTGCCTCAACCACTTCGGCTGGAATCTCGTTCCACACAGCTACTACTCTCTGAGTAAAGAAGTTCCCCCTCATGTTACCCCTAAACTTTTGCCCTTTAACTCTCAACTCATGTCCTCTTGTTTGAATCTCCCCCACTCTCAATGGAAAAAGCCTATCCATGTCAACTCTATTAATCCCCCTCATAATTTTAAACACCTCTATCAAGTCCCCTATCAACCTTCTACGCTCCAAAGAATAAAGACCTAACTTGTTCAACCTTTCTCTGTAACTTAGGAGATGAAACCCAGGCAACATTTTAGTAAACCTCCTCTGTACTCTCTCAATTTTATTGACATCTTTCCTATAATTCCGTGACCAGAACTGTACACAATACTCCAAATTTGGCCTTACCAATGCCTTATACAATTTCAACATTACATCCCAACTCTTATACTCAATGCTCTGATTAATAAAGGCCAGCATACCAAAAGCTTTCTTCACCACCCTATCCACATGAGATTCCACCTTCAGGGAACTATGCACCATTATTCCTAGATCCCTCTGTTCTATAGCATTCTTCAATGCCCTACCATTTACCATGTATGTCCTGTTTTGATTAGTCCTACCAAAACGTAGCACCTCACATTTTTCAGCATTAAACTCCATCTGCCATCTTTCAGCCCACTCTTCTAACTGGCCTAAATCTCTCTGCAAGCTTTGAAAACCTACTTCATTATCCACAACGCCACATATCTTAGTATAATCTGCATACTTACTAATCCAATTTACCACCCCATCATCCAGATCATTAATATATATGACAAACAACATTGGACCCAGTACAGATCCCTGAGACACACCGCTACACACCCTCCTCCAATCTGACACACAGTTATCCACCACTACTCTCTGGTGTCTCCCATCCAGCCACTGCTCAATCCATTTTACTACTTTGATATTAATGCCTAACAACTGAACCTTCCTAACTAACCTTCCGAGTGGAACCTTGTCAAAGGCCTTACTGAAGTCCATATAGACAACATCCACCGCCTTACCTTCGTCAACTTTCCTAGTAACCTCATCAAAAAATTCAGTAAGATTTGTCAAACATGACCTTCCACGCACAAATCCATGTTGACTATTCCTAATCAGACCCTGTCTATCCAGATAATTATATATACCATCTCTAAGAATACTTTACCCACCACTCACGTCAAACTCACAGGCCGATAATTGCTAGGTTTACTCTTAGAATCCTTTTTAAACAATGGAAGCACATGAGCAATACGCCAATTCTCCGGCACCATCCCCGTTTCTAACGACATTTGAAATATTCCTGTCAGAGCCCCTGCTATTTCCAAACTAACTTCCTTCAAGGTCCAAAGGAATATTCTGTCAGGACCCGGAGACTTAGCCACTTTTATATTCCTTAAAAGCGCCAGTACTTCCTCTTCTTTAATCATCATACTTTCCATAACTACCCTTCCTTTACCTTACACAATTCAATATCCTTCTCCTTAGTGAATACCGAAGAAAAGAAATTGTTCAAAATCTCCCCCATCTCTTTTGGCTCCGCACATAGCCGTCCACTCTGATTCTCTAAGGGACCAATTTTATCCCTCACTATCCTTTTGCTATTTATATAACCGTAGAAATCCTTTGGATTTATTTTCACCTTACTTGCTAAAGCTGCCTCGTATCTTCTTTTAGCTTTTCTAATTTCTTTCTTAAGATTCTTTTTACATTCTTTATATTCCTCCAGCACCTCATTAACTCCAAGCTGCCTATATTTATTGTAAATCCCTCTCTTTTTCCGAACCAAGTTTCCTATATCCCTTGAAAATCATGGCTCTCTGAAACTTTTAACCTTTCCTTTCAACTAACAGGAACATAAAGATTCTGTACCCTCAAAATTTCACCTTTAAATGACTTCCATTTCTCTATTACAACCTTCCCATAAAACAAATTGTCCCTTTCCACTCCTTCTAAATCCCTTCGCATCTCCTCAAAGTTAGCCTTTCTCCAATCAAAAATCTCAACCCTGGGTCCAGTCCTATCCTTCTCCATAATTATAGAAACATAGAAACATAGAAAATAGGTGCAGGAGTAGGCCATTCGGCCCTTCGAGCCTGCACCGCCATTTATTATGATCATGGCTGATCATCCAACTCAGAACCCCGCCCCAGCCTTCCCTCCATACCCCCTGACCCCCGTAGCCACAAGGGCCATATCTAACTCCCTCTTAAATATAGCCAATGAACTGGCCTCAACTGTTTCCTATGGCAGAGAATTCCACAGATTCACCACTCTCTGTGTGAAGAAGTTTCTCCTAATCTCGGTCCTAAAAGGCTTCCCCTCTATCCTCAAACAGTGACCCCTCGTTCTGGACTTCCCCAACATCGGGAACAATCTTCCTGCATCTAGCCTGTCCAATCCCTTTAGGATCTTATACGTTTCAATCAGATCCCCCCTCAATCTTCTAAATTCCAACGAGTACAAGCCCAGTTCATCCAGTCTTTCTTCATATGAAAGTCCTGCCATCCCAGGAATCAATCTGGTGAACCTTCTTTGTACTCCCTCTGTGGCAAAGATGTCTTTCCTCAGATTAGCACACAATACTCCAGGTGTGGTCTCACCAAGGCCTTGTACAACTGCAGTAGTACCTCCCTGCTCCTGTACTCGAATCCTCTCGCTATAAATGCCAGCATACCATTCGCCTTTTTCACCGCCTGCTGTACCTGCATGCCCACTTTCAATGACTGGTGTATAATGACACCCAGGTCTCATTGCACCTCCCCTTTTCCTAATCGGCCACCATTCAGATAATAATCTGGTTTCCTATTTTTGCCACCAAAGTGGATAACTTCACATTTATCCACATTAAATTGCATCTGCCATGAATTTGCCCACTCACCCAACCTATCCAAGTCACCCTGAATCCTCTTAGCATCCTCCTCACAGCTAACACTGCCACCCAGCTTCATGTCATCCGCAAACTTGGAGATGCTGCATAATTATATTGAAACTAATGGTATTGTGATCACTGGACCCGAAGTGCTCCCCAACACATACCTCCGTCACCTGCCCTATCTCATTCCCTAACAGGAGATCCAACACTGCCCCTTCTCTAGTTGGTACCTCTATGTATTGCTGCAGAAAACTATCTTGCACACATTTGACAAATTCCAAACCATCCAGCCCTTTTACAGAATGGGCTTTCCAGTCTATGTGTGAAAAATTAAAATCTCCCACAATCACAACCTTGTGCTTACTACAAATATCTGCTATCTCCTTACAAATTTGCTCCTCCAGTTCTCGGTCCCCATTAGGTGGTCTATAATACACCCCCATAAGTGTTACTACACCTTTCCCATTCCTCAATTCCACCCAAATAGCCTCCCTGGAGGAGTCCACTAATCTATCGTGCCAGAGGACCGCTGTTATATTTTCTCTGACAAGCAATGAAACACCTCCCCCTCTTGCCCCTCCTATTCTATCACACCTGAAACAACGAAATCCTGGACTATTTAGTTGCCAATCACACCCCTCCTGCAACCACGTTTCACTAGTAGCTACAACATCTTATTTCCAGATATCAATCCATGCTCTAAGCTCATCCATCTTTCCTACAATGCTCCTAGCATTAAAATAGATGCATTTAAGAAACTCTCCACCACTTACTCTCTTTTTATCCTTAATAGAGCAAACAACTTTGTTATCTTTTTCTTCCTTGTCCCCTACATCTTTGGTCTGAGTGCTCCTGATCTCTGTCCCCTGTCTATACTCCCTCACACACTGTCTACTAGCTTTCTCTATTTGTGAACTAACCTCCTCTCTCCTAGTCTCTTTAATTTGACTCCCACCCCCCCCAACAATTCTAGTTTAAAGTCACCTCAGTAGCCCTCGCAAATCTCCCCACCAGGATATTGGTCCCCCTAGGATTCAAGTGTAACCTGTCCTTTTTGTACAGGTCACACCTGTGCCAAAAGAGGTCCCAATGATCCAAAAACTTGAATCCCTGCCCCCTGCTCCAATCCCTCAGCCATGCATTTATCCTCCACCTCATTCCATTCCTACTCTCACTGTCGCGTGGCACAGGCAGTAATCCCGAGATTACTACCTTTGCCGTCCTTTTTCTCAACTCCCTTCCTAACTCCCTATATTCTCCTTTCAGGACCTCTCCCCTTTTCCTACCTATGTCATTAGTACCTATATGTACCACGTCCTCTGGCTCCTCTCCCTCCCACTTCAGGATATCTTGGACGTGATCAGAAACATCCCGGACCCTGGCACCAGGGAGGCAAACTACCATCCAGGTCTCTGGACTGCGTCCACAGAATCACCTACCTGACCCCCTTACTATCGAGTCCCTTATTACTACTGCCCTCCTCTTCCTTTCCCTACCCTCCTGAGCTACAGGGCCGGACTCTGTGCTGGAGGCACGGCCACTGTTGCTTCCCCCAGGTAAGCTATCTCCCTCCAACAGTACTCAAACAGGAGTACCTATTGTCAAGGGGCACAGCCACTGGGGTACCCTCTGTTACCTAACTCTTCCTCTTCCCCCTCCTAGCCATGACCCACTTGTCTGCCTCCAGTGGCCCCGGTGTGACCACCTGCCTGTAACTCCTCTCTATCAACTCCTCACTCTCCCTGACCAGACAAAGGTCATCGAGCTGCAGCTCCAGTTCCGTAACGCGGTCCCTTAGGAGCTGCATCTCGGCACACCTGGCGCAGATGTGGACGTCCGGGAGGCTTGGAGACTCCAGGACCTCCCACATCCGGCACCGAGAACAACAAACTGCCCTCACACTCATACTTCCCCTCTCTTCAAATAACAACAAAAAATGAATAACAAACCCTCTTAGCCTCGCCCATTTCTGCCTAAGCCCGTTAAGCCGAAGCCCTTAAGCCTTCACTCTGCTCCTTTTAAATCTTCCACGCTTCACTCCCCGACGTCACACGCCTGCGCAGTCCTGCCTCTCTGAACACCGATGAAAAAGAACCGAAAAATTCAAAAATGGCTTCCTCCGCACTCCCGCTCCAATTCTCAGACTTCCTTCTCCGAATTACCTCCGAATTAAATTTACAATTACAACCAAAGTTAGATTCTTCCAGTCGAAAAACCTATGAAACAAAATCCTTACATAAGAGAGTTAACACACTTTTTGAGATATTGGTTTAATTGATATATGGAGGGATCTTTCCCCCGACAGAAGGGATTACACTCATTATTCTGCCCCCCCCCCTTCTGTATATACAAGAATAGACTATCTCATAACATTTGGAAAAGTCAAAGACAAAATAAACACCTGTGGAATTGGGACAATAGATGTAAGTGACCACGCACTTATATATTTATCTGTTGATTTTGACCTACAACCAAAGAATACTATTTGGAAACTAAATTCAAGTCTACTCAATGATCCCTACCTTAAGGAACAAATTAAAAAAGAAATTGGTCTTTACTTAGAATTCAATGATAATGGAGAGGTTTCACTTCCCATTCTATGGGATACTCCGAAGGCCGTCTTAAGAGGGAAAATTATTGCAATATCTTCATATAAGAAAAAAATAAGGAATAAAACATTAGAGGAATTACAAAATAGGCTGAAGGAACTAGAAAAAAACACAAATTGAATTTGGCACAGGATACATTAGAGGAAATTTTTTAAATTACGAATGAAATTAATAATTTGGCTACGCAAGAAATCAGGAAAAATTTAATGTTTCTGAAACAGAGACATTATGAGAGTGGATCTGAGTCTATGAAAATACTGGCGTGAAAACTGAAGAAAAAGATAGCAAAAAATACAATTCATAGAATTAGGGATCGAAGAACAAAAATGATAAAAAAAATAAGCTAAGTGAAATTCAAGAAGCTTTTGAAGTGTTTTACAAAACTCTATATTCCAAAGTTCCAGGGGAAGCGTAACCCAAATTGACACTTTCCTGAATTCTCTGGAGTTACCCACTTTAAGCGAAGAACAAAATAGAACAATGACTGCTGACATAACTGAAGTTGAACTAAAAGCTGCAATTAGTAGGCTTAAATTAAGCAAGTCACCAGGTTCAGATGGGTATACAGCAGAGTGGTACAAAGAATTTAAAAATTAGTTAATTCCTGCCTTACACCCCACACTGAACTGGGCTCTAAAAAAGGCACAAATACCACCCAGCTGGAAGGAAGCGTTAATCCCAGCTATACCGAAAGGAGGCAAGGATAAAATGGAATGTGGTTCATTTAGACCAATATCCATTCTTAATGTAGATTATAGATTATTTACCTCCATCATGGCCAAACGATTAGAAGAGTTTCTACCCATACTGATACATAAGGATCAGACAGGTTTTTATACAACAACGCCAAACACAAGACAATATACGAAGGACACTTCACATTATGGATCATATACAAAAAAAAAATCGAAGCAATAGTGATAAGCATAGACGCTAAAAAGGCATTTGATTCGGTTAATTGGAATTTTTTTTACAGAGTTTTACATAGATTTAGTTTCCATGACACAATTATTAAAATTATACAGGCACTATATGACAACCCTACTGCTAGGATTAAAATCAATGGATATTTATCAAATAGTTTTCCCCTAGAAAGGGGCACGAGACAGGGTTGTGCATGGTCACCGCTACTCTTCGCATTATATCAGAATCAGAATCCTTTATTATCGCCAAGTGTGTGGACACATACAGGGAATTTGATGCCGGTTTCCCTGAGCTCTCGCTGTACAGAATCAAAAAGCAAACAAAACAATAGTGCAAATAATCGTGAACTATATACAATGAGGTATACCTGTGTATGTACAGGTGGACTTGGTTTATAATAGACTAAAGTTCAAGTGTTAGTAAAACTGATGGCATATGGAAAGAAACTGTTCTTGTACCTATTTGTCCTGGTATACAGTGATCTAAAGCGCCTACCAGAAGGAAGGAGTTGGAACAGGTGATGTCCAGGGTGCGATGGGTCTACAATGATGCTGCTTGCTCGCTTCCTGACTCTAGATGCATACAAGTCCTGGATCGAGGGCAGTTTCACACCAATAATCCTTTCCGCAGCCCTGACGGTTCTTTGGAGTCTATTCTTGTCTTGTTTGGTAGCTGATCCAACCCAGACAGTGATGGACAAACAGAGAACAGACTGGATTATTCCTGAATAGAATTGAATCAGCAGCTCCTGAGGCAGGTTGTACTTCCTGAGTTGACGTAGGAAATACAACCTCTGCTGAGCCTTTTTGATAAGAGTGTCCGTGCTGCGTGTCCATTTCAGGTCCTGGGAGATTGTGACACCCAGAAACCTGAAGGTCTCCACAGCAGACACAATACTGTTGAGTATAGTGAGTGGGGGGAGTACTGGGGGGCTCCTCCTGAAGTCCACTGTCATCTCCACAGTCTTGAGCGTATTTAGCTCCAGATTGTTCTGACCATTCCAGAGGGCCAGCCGTTCCACCACCCATCTGTATGCAGACTCACCACCGTCTCGGATAAGGCCAATGACAGTTGTGTCGTCTGCAAACTTCAGGAGTTTAACAGATGGATCCTGTGAGGTACAGTCATTAGTGTAAAGGGAGAAGAACAGTGGGGAGAGCACACATCCCTGGGGGGCACCGGTACTGATTGTCTGGGTGTTAGAAATGATGCTTCCCAGCCTCACTTGCTGCACCCTGTCAGTCAGGGAGCTTGTGATCCACTGACAGATGGCGAGGGAGACAGTGAGCTGGGTGAGTTAGAAGTGGAGGATTTCTGGGACAATGGTGTTGAACGTCGAGCTGAAGTTAACAAACAGGACCCTCGCAGAAGTTCCTGGGTTGTCAAGGTGTTGTAGTATGTAATGCAGTCCCATGCTGACTGCATCATCCACTGACCTGTTTGCCGGATAAGCAAACTGCAGGGGGTCCAGCAGGGGGCCTGTGATGTCCTTCAGGTGAGCCAACACTAGTCTCTCAAAGGACCTCATGACCACAGATGTCAAGGCAACAGGCTTGTAGTCATTTAGTCCCTTGATAGTGGGTTTCTTAGGGACTGGAATGATAATGGAGCGCTTGAAGCAATGAGGGACTTCACACAGCTCCAGTGATCTATTGAAGATCCGTGTGTAGATGGGGGCCAGCTGATCAGCGCAGGTCTTCAGGCAGGAGGACGATACGCCGTCTGGCGCTTTCCTGGTCTTCTGCCTCCGGAACAGCTGACTCAGCTCCCTCTCACAGATCCTGAGTGCAGATTCAAGAAGGTTGAAGTGAAGGGGGTAGGGGGAGCAGTTTTTGTAATGTGGGGTGAGAAAGCGGATACTGACATGTCGGGGTGATGGATGATGGGGGTTGCAGGTAGGTCTGTGTTTTGGCTGGGGGGGGAATGAAGGTGTCGAATCTACAATAAAACTTGTTCAGATCGTCAGTCAGTTGGTGGCTCTCCACAGCCTGGGGGAATGGTTTCTTGTAGTTGGTGATCTCTTGGAGCCCCTTCCACACTGACACTGGGTCATTGTCTGAAAACCTGTTTTGCAGTTTTCCAATGTAGCGCTTCTTCACTGCCTTAATCTCCCTTGTCGGTGTGTTCCTGGCTCGTTTGTACAGAATCCTATCCCCTCTTCCGTACACCTCCTCCTCCTCCCGACAAAGCTGCCTGAGTTGTGATGTGAACCAGGGCTTGCTCGTTTGTACAGAATCCTGTCCCCTCTTCTGTACGCCTCCTCCTTCTCCCGACAAAGCTGCCTGAGTTGTGATGTGAACCAGGGCTTGTTGTTGTTGAATGTGCTGAAGGTTTTTGTTGGAATGCTCATGTCTTCACAAAAACTGATGTATGAGGTCACGATGTCAGACAGATCATGAAGATCTGTAGCTGCAGCCTCAAAGACACACCAATCCGTGCAGTCAAAACAAGCCTGAAGTTCCAGCTTTGACCCGTTGGAACCATTAGCTCAATACATCAGACAAAATTAAGATATCACGGGAATTACTATTAAAGGGACAGAGCATAAATTGGCCTGTTACGCGGATGACATTTTTATCTATCTAGGGCAACCAGCATACTCTTTACCTAAATTGATGCAATCCTTTGAACAATACGGTCAATTATCAGGAAGCAAGATCAACATAGATAAAACCCAATTACTTTCATATAACCATAGCCCACCAAGAGAAATTGAAAGCAGATATCTCGGGGCATGGCAAAGTCTTTCAAATATTTGGGTATCATTATGCCAAAAGATTTGTCAAAATTATCAGAATGCAATTATCAGCCTATATATAAAAAAAATTAAGGAAGATATAACAAAATGGAACCTAATTCCCTTTTTTAGTCTCAGTTCAAGGATTGAATCTATTAAAATGAATATCTTGCCCAGAATATTATATCACTTTCAGACCCTACCTATAGAGATTAATCAGAATCAATTCAATGAATGGAACAAAATGTTATCAAGATATATATGGCAAGGTAAAAGGCCTAGAGTTTGTCTCAAAACTTTGCAATTAGCCAAGGAAAAGGGGGGACGGTGCCTACCTTCTCTTAGAGATTATTATTTTGCAGCACAGTTGAGAGCCGTGATGTGTTGGTGCAACCCATCATATGACGCTCAATGGAAAAACATTGAGGACGGGATACTTCCCATCCCCATTCAAGCAATTTTGGCTGATTAACAACCTACAAAGGTACATATATACTATTGATAATACATGGGTGAAATGGACTCTTAAAATATGGAAAACTATTATAAAAGAATATAAACTAGAGGGAGATATTGCAATTCTTAAATAGTGTGCATCTGACTCGGATTTTCCGCCGAATAAACTGGATGCTAGACTTAAGGACTGGACAGCTAAAGGAATAACAGCTATTTACAATATAATGAAAGAAGGAACACTGTTCAGTTTTGAAATGCTTAAAGAGAAACACTTATTAGAAAAACAAGACTTTTATCGGTATCTACAGATGCGACAGTATGTTAATAGGAGGGTTAGAAATGTAACCAAGGCAATTACATGTTTGATAGAGTTATTTAGAAAAGCATATAATTCAGATAACAGTAGTAGATTAACTTCAAGCATGTGTAAGGGTTTGTCAAATCTTAAAACACATTCAACTTCATACATTAAAAAAAAATGGGTGAAGGAAGGAGGGATAATTACATCTGAGGAAGAATAGACAATAATATGGAGTGTACCAGTTCACAGAAATGGAGGGAGTTTGGATGGTAAAACTTGATAAGATATTTTATCACACCCTCTCAGAAATCCCATTATGACAGTAACCTCCCTTTTTTGCTGGAGAAATTGTGGAAATCAAAATGCAAACCATTATCATATTTTCTGGGATTGCCCCTTTATCAAAGACTATTGGAGTGGGATACACAATGCCCTACAAGACATTTTTAAATGTGAAATACCCTTAGAAAGTAAGACCATATATTTTGGGGATGTACCTCAAGAATGGTTGAAAAGAGATAAATATTTAATGAATGTACTGCTGGTGGCTGGTAAAAAGACTCTTACCAGAAAATGGTTATCACAGGAGAGCCCAACTTTAAACACATGAATGGAAATTACAATGGACATTTACAAAATGGAGAAGATAACAGCATCTGTTAATCATAAGTTGGAACAACTTGACTCATACTGGGAAAAATGGTTCAACTACTTAACACCTCATAGCTCTGATTCTATTCTCACAAATCAACGAATATGTTGTAAAAACAAGATCACTCCCTACTTGTACATATTTTTCTCTTTTGCTTGTTCTTTCTTTACCCTCTTTTCTATAGGTGTATACCTCAGATAAATATGTGGAGATTTGTGGCAAATATGATTATATGATATATATGTACAAAATCTGAAATACATTTTATGGAAATGTTTGTTTGATGATGAACTTCAATAAAAAATAAATTACAAAAAAAAAGAAATGATCTTTGAAAAATCATTGGACTCTGGCATGGCGCCAGAGGATTGGAAAATTGCAAATGTTACTCCACTTTTTAAGAAAGGAGGAAGGCAGGCAGCAGAAAGGAAATTATAGACCAGTTAGCCTGACCTCAGTGGTTGGGAAGATGTTAAGAGTCAATTGTTAAGGATGAGGTGATGGAGTACTTGGTGACGTAGGACAAGATAGGACAAAGTCAGCATGGTTTCCTTAAGCGACAATCCTACCTGATGAACCTGTTGGAATTCTTTGAGGAGATTACAAGTAGGCTAGATAAAGGGGATGCAGTGGATGTTGTATATTTGGACTTTCAGAAGATCTTTGACAAGGTACCACAAATGAAGCTGCTTGCCAAGTTAAGGAAGTTACTAACATGGTTAGAGCATTGGCTAATTGGTAGGAGGCAGAGAGTGGGAATAAAAGGATCCTTTTTTGGTTAGCCGCCAGTGACTAGTGGTGTTCTGCAGGGGTCGGTGTTGGGACCATTTCTTTTTATGCTGTATATGAATGATTTAGATGATGGAATAGATGGCTTTGGTGCCAAGTTTGCAGATGATAAAAAATTGGTGGATGGGCAGATAGTGTTGAGGAGACAGGTAGGATGCAGAAGGACTTAGACAGGTTAGGAGAATGGGCAAGAAAGAGGCAAATGAAATACAATATTGAAAAATGCATAGTCATGCACTTTGGTAGTAAAAATAAATGTGCAGACTATTTTCTAAATGGGGAAAAAATCCAGGAATCTGAGATGCAGAGCGACTTGGGAGTCCTTGCACAGAACACCCTGAAGGTTAACTTGCAGGTTGAGTCGTTGGTGAGGAAGGCAAATGCCTCACGATCGCATTCATTTCAAAAAAGGTCTAGAATACAGGAGCAAGGATGTGATGCTGAGGCTTTATAAGGTACTGATGAGGCTTCACCTTGAGAATTGTGAACAGTTTTGGGCCCCTCATCATAGAAAAGATATGCTGGCATTGGAGAGGGTCCAGAGGAGGTTCATAAGGATGATTCCAGGAATGAAAGGGTTATCATACCACGCACAATTGATGGCTCTGGGTCTGTACTCACTGGAATTCAGAAGGATGAGGGGGGATCTCATTGAAACCATTCAAATGTTGAAAGGCCTAGACAGAGTAGATGTGGAAAGGATGTTTCCCATGGTGGGAGAGTCCAAGACAAGAGGGCACATCCTCAATTTAGAGGGGCACCGTTTCAAAACAAAGATGCGGAGAAACTTCCTTAGCCAAAGGGTGGTGAATCTGTGGAATTTATTGCCACACGCAGCTGTGGAGGCTAGGTTGTTGGGTGTATTTAAAGCAGAGATTGATAGGTTCTTTTGATTGGACATGGCATCAAAGGTTATGGGGTGAAGGTTGGGAACTGGGGTTGAGGAGGAGATTAAAAGAAAGGGATCAGCCATGATTGAATGGTGGAGCAGACTCAATGGGCCAGATGGCCTAATTCTGCTCCTATGTCTTATGGTCTTATGTCACCTAAAACACTAACAAATTTCTTCCAATGTACAGTGTTTTAGGTGACCTTAGACCATAAGACATAGGAGCAGAATTAGGCCATTTGGCCCATCGAGTCTGCTCCACTACTTAATTATGGCTGATCCTTTTTCAAATCTCCTCCTCAACCCTAGTTCTCAGCCTTCTAACTGGGTGCATCACCATCTGGTATGGGGGGGGGGGGGTGGGGACTTAGTCAGCTCCATCATGGGCACTAGCCTCGACAGAACCCAGGATATCTTCAAGGAGCAGTGCCTCAAAAAGGCAACATCCATCATTAAGGACCCCTATCCAGCCTTGTAATCGTTGTTACTATCAGAAAGGAGGTACAGAAGCCTGAAGACACACACTCAATAATTCAGGAACAGCTACTTCTCCTCTGCCATCCAATTTCTGAATGGACATTGAACCCATGACTGCTACTCCTTTATTTCTGTTTTTGCTCTACTTATTTAATTTTAACTATTTTATATATGTTTGTGTATGTGTCTATGTATATATTTTCATAATAATTCAGCTCTTTTCTCTAAATTATTACCATGTATTGCACTGTGCCACTGTCACAAAGCTAACAAACTTCATGATATATGCCGATGATATTAAACCTGTTTGTGATTCTCTGTGGGCTGAAATGCCATGAAAAAATATGAAGCTCTGAAACCTCTAATCCACATTTCGCATGGAACATTTTCCAGGTAGGCATCTGCAGAATCCCCAGAAAAAGCAGGAGTGGTGTTAAATGCTCTCATCTGTTACTAGTTGGAATACCCCGACCAGGATAAATGTGTCAGCTTGTAAATCTTATTTCCTCTGCCCAATGCTCCAGGAATTGGCAAGTAGCGGGACTTAGAAAAAGGAAAGAAAATAAGACTGCCAGTGCTCACTAATGATATCATTTTTGAAGTCTGGAGAATGGGAACAGATAGTCCTCCAAAGCTGAAACCCCAGCACACTTTGGTACCACACTAATTCTGCATTGTGCATTATTTACAAAGAAATGGTACTAGGAAATGGAGGTGGAGGAGGAGGGGGTACGAAAAATGGTGCCAGCAATTTTTGTAGACCCAGGCGACTTCTTCCAGTTTGTCCATGAAACAGCTTATTCTTCTTAAGTCTTCCTTTTCTTTTCTAGGTGGTCGAGATTCTGTCCAAGTCCATGATCTACAGTCCAAACTACGGTTTTCGGACAAGCTGTGCAGTCTGGTGCTTCACTATCTCCAGGAATGACCTGGAAGACATGCACCTTTGAGTAGCGGCCCCATAGATGACCCGGTTCCTTGCTGATTTCACCAACTGTACGACACTGAAACATCAAGAGAGCAGGCTGTGTGTGCTGCTGTTGGAAGAAGGCCTCTGTACTTGAGTGTTCCCTTGCTCTCTCTCTCTTTTGATGGAGAGTAAGAACCTGTCAGTCCCAGAGACTTGGAGAAGTGACACAGAAGACTGTAACATTAGAACAGTGAGTTGCAGGTCTCTGCCCTCGTTGGTGCAAGGGCAATCTCTCTCTCTCCCTTTTTAGAGAGAGGGAAAACCTGTCTGAGACACCAAAGTAATGGGTTACGGTCTATAACTTTTGATGGACCCTAGATCAAGGTCCCTTTGGAAGCTTTTGTTATTGCTTGCATGGTGGAGGGCTGGGAAGGTGGTTGGTGCTTCAGCTGGTACAAGTGGGGGCTATGGGGTTCTGACATTTCCATCATTCATTCTATGGGGTTTCTTGTTTTGTGGATGTCTGTGAAGAGTACGAAGTTCAGGTTGTATACAGTATGCATTCTCTGATATTAAATTAGACCATTTGAAACTGGTGTTCACTTACTTCCAGTGTGCCAAGTAGAAGGCATGTAAAACTCCCAAACAAAAAAAAATCATAAAATTAGACAAAAATAGTCTGAGCATTTGGACTGCAGGGGACTGTCATGAGGCAAGGGAAAACATCTGGTAACGGAGAAGCAGCCATCTCTCTACCTCCTCCCCATAACCCTTTCAAATCAATGTTGTTACTCCTCTCCGTGCCTTGTGGTGTATTCTTTGTCGTTTCTTTAGCTGTCGGTTTTTTTGCAAATCCAAGTTGCTAACTTGACACTCAACTCAGCATGGATAGAAAGTGTGTAAGGAGCTGTCCAGATTCGAACCTGGGACAACATGCCTCAAAGTCCGGTGCGGATGCCACTACAGCACCGGCGGACTATTTCAAATCAATACAGCAGCCCTGGAGGAATGCTGTTTCATTTAGCTGTATACATATGTTTGGGTGAATGACAGTCAAACTTAAACTTGAACTTGTATGGTCCCAAGGTACAGGCTGATCAATCTGGCAGACACTGCAACATCTGTGATCAATTAGGGGATACACAATAAAGATTACGCATTCCAACTGAACTCTTGCATTGGCTGGAATTGAATGTCATGTCTGGCACCTGATTGTTCACCCCCTTTGCCAACTAATGTGGGATTTGCTCCTAGTTTTTGAGTTTAATAGACAGAGTTCTATAGATTGCATCCAATCAGCCAGTTTAGTCCAGGGGTCACAGATTTGGGGCGGCATGGTAACACAGTGGTTAGCACAACGATTTAGGGTACCAGCAACCTGGGTTTGATTTCTGCCACTGCCTGTTTGGAGTTTGTACATTCTTCTGCGACCAGGTGCTCCAGTTTCCTCCCACAGTCCAAAGATATACCACTTGATAGGTTAATTAGTCATTGTAAATTGTCCCATGATTATGGTAGGGTTAAAAAAAATCAGGGGATTGCTGGGTGTGGCTCAAAGGGCCAAAAGGGCCTATTCTGTGCTGCATCTCAATAAATAAACAAATAGACCCTGTGCTTGGGATGGCATCATTCACAGTCCAATCAATGCCAGGGAAACATGAGCCATCTTCTTAAATATTATTTTTTTCATCAAAATGTATTTTTCAAACTTTGCCCAACTTCAACAGCTCTGGTGTATTGATGGGAGGGGGTAGAGGAAGGAGGAGAGAAATCCAAAATTTCCGTCCTTATTGACGCTGGACTGCCCATTACGTGATTTTATTGAGCAACGTCGCTGTGACAGATCCTACAAAATGACAATGGAGAGGCAGTAATGGGGAAATAACTTAGAGGAAGAAATGGCAGACAAACTTAATAAGTATTTTGCATCAATCTTCACTGTGGAAGACAAGCAGAATGCCAGAAAGTCAAGTGTCAGAGGGCAGAAGTGAGTATCATTGCTATTACTAAAGAGAAGGTGCTTGGGAAGCTAAAAGATCTTAAGGTAGTTAAGTCACCTGGACCTCAAGGACTACATCCCAGGTGTAGGAGATAGCTGAATAGATTGAGCAGGCATTAATAATGATCTTTGAAGAACTACTAAATTCCGGAATGGTTCCAGAGGATTGGAAAATTGCAAAAGTCGCTCCACTTTTAAAAGGGAGGGAGGCAAAAGACAGGAAATCATAGGCCAGTTAACCTGACTTCAGTGGTTGGGAAGATGCTAGAGTCCTTTATTAAGGATGAGGTTTCGGGGTACTTGGAAGCACATGATTAAATAGACCAAAGTTAGCATGGTTTTCTTAAGGGGAAATGTTATCTTAGAAATCTGTAGGCTGCACATGAGGCTGCTTAACAAGTCCATGGTATTACAGAAAAGATACTAGCATGGATAGCAGATTAGCCAACTGGCAGGAAGCAAAGAATGGGAATAAAGGGAGTCATTTTTGGCTGGCTGCCGGCGACTAGTGGTCTGCAGGGGTCGGTGTTGGGTCCAGTTCTTTTCACGTTATATGTTAATGATCTGGTTGATGGAATTGATGGCTTTGTGTCCAAGTTTGCAGATGGTACAAAGATAGGTGGAGGGCAGGTAGTTTTGAACAAAGCAGGGTTATACATAATAAGAAAAGACTATAAATTACAATAAGTATATACTAAATAAGAAATTAAATAAGTACTACAAAAAGAGGAGGGACAATAGTGAGGTGGTGTTCGTGGGTTCATTGTCCATTCAGAAATCTGATGGCGAGGGGGAAGAAGCAGTTCCTGAAACGTTAAGTTTCAGCACTTGAACAGATTAGGAGAATGGACAAAGAAGTGGCAGGTGGAAGGAATGGAGTTCTAGACAATTTTCTAAATGGGGATTGAATTCAGAAATTGAAGGTGCAGTGGGACTTGCAAGTTGAGTCAGTGGTAAGGAAGGCAAATGCAATGTTAGCATTCATTCTGAGAGGTTCAGAATAGAGAAGCAAGAATATAATGCTGAGCCTTTATAAGGCACTAGACAACGGGGTGACCAGTTGGGACACCCTTTGAGAGAAGGGTAGTGCAGTCTGATGTGACCAGAATGAACATTAAATTTTCCTGAATGCTATTGCTATCTCTTTGATTTGGAAATTAAAGAAGAAAAACTCAGCTTATTAAAGAAGAAAGATGCATAGCAAGACAAATATGTGACCAGAATGAACATTAAGTCCATGAAGTAAATTTGAAGGAATCAGGCTTGCTGGGTCGGGTCTGGAATTAAATGTCCAATGTAATGATGGATTTGGCCTTGAATAATCACAGAAGGATTCCATCGATTCCTAGTTGGAATGACTTCTTCGGCACCAAAGGATGTCATTTGGAAGAGGCAATTGTATTGTCTGATGTTCTTCCTGAACACGTTTGCAATAGGTTCATCATTGCTGTACAAATTGAGGAGTTCATTAGGTAGAGGCTGCAAATTGCCTATCCTGACCTTTCCCTTCATACAGCAGAAATGTGTGGTTTCTCCAGTGAATAGGAAGGCACGACAGTGAGGGCATACTCTGGTCATCGAACCAACATCAGCAGAAATGTGACAGCATGTGAGTTCTGCATTTTGCCTTGCTCTTTCTCTGTCGAGGTATTGTCGTCGAAAGCAGCCATTGTCGTCTTCAGCAACTCTCGCAATAATTACTCTGTGCCGCATATTCTCGAGTTGATCTTTCCTTTTCTCCTGTCTCTCTCTCTCCTCCTCCTCTGCCTGTTTTTGTCATTCTGGAGACGCACAGCACTGTCCTCCTGTCTCGCCTTCTCTCTTCTTTTTTGTCCTGACTCTTTGATCCTGGAGTCATGTGGCCCTGGCCTCATCTGATTGTTGTTCTCTCCCTCTCCTTGCCGCTTCCCAACAACGTCTGGTGTAATCTCTTGACCATAATGTCCCCCTTCTCTTTCCACGCGGCATAATTAGGCTATCCATGTATTTTTACCCTAATGCTTGATAGAAGATAGGAAGCAGTAACACCAAAACCTCCAAGCTGCTGAGGCTGGCCGTGCACATGCGTTGGGCTGTGGCGTCCCGATTTCCATGATGGCCGATTGGCTCTCGGATGCAGGCCAGCCTGTTGATTTTTGGCGAATGAGCAATTTTATATGAATATATAACCCGGAACTTTGCCTGCATTCTGTAAGTTAGTGCATTTTAATTGGATTTAGCCAAAACAATTGCTGCTGTAATGCACCGTTTGCGCTAATTGGATGTCACAAACAGACAGACAGAGCATGAGAGTTTTAGTAGTATATAGATTGAGCAGACCACATTTGGAGTATTGTGAGCAATTTTGGGCCCCTTATCTAAGAAAGGATGCACCGGTATTGGAGAGGGTGTAGAACAGTATAGGAAAATCATCCTGGAAATGAAAGGGTTAACGCATGGAGTGCTTTGTGGCTTTGGGCCTGTAATCACTGGAGTCTAGAAGAATTAGAAGGAATCTCATTTAAACCTACCAAGTACTAAAAGGTCGATGATAAGAGTGGATGTGGAGAGACTGTTTAGAATAGTAGGAGAGTCTAGGACCAGAGGGCACAACCTCAGAATTGAAGGACATCCACTTAGAACAGGGTTGCATAGGAATTTCTTTAGCCAGAGAGTGGTGAATCTGTGGAATTCATTGTCAAAGATGGCTGTGAGTCAAGACGTTGGGTATATTTAAAGCAGAGGTTGATATATTCTTGATTAGCTAGGGTGTCAAAGGTTACAGGGAGAAGATAGGAGACAAAATTGAGAAGGAAAATAAATCAGCCATGATGGAATGGTGAAGTAGGCTCAATGAGTTGAACGGCCTAATTCTACTCTTACTTCTTCTGATCTTCATACCTTCTCTTGCTTCTACTGAAAAGTGAGCGATCGCCACCCAGTACATCCATGATATAGCAGCATGAGATGGGACAGAGTCAGACCTAGGTCTGGTATTAAGAACTTCCAACAAGCAATTTATAAAGAAAATCAATATAGGTGAAGCCCCACCAGCAACTAACTCTTGTGCCATGAACTTTGTGAACTAGAAAAGGCATAAAGTGTGTTCTGTGAAAGCATTAACAAATCATATTCAATCATTATCCATATGCATACTTTAGGAGCCATGTACCTACTTTTGTTACACTAACTGGAACGTTAATTTCGCTACACGTACTTTAGTTGTATTTATAAAATGCTGGGCATGTGATAGCAAGAAGAATTCCACACACCGTTTAGCAGCAGCACTACAAATTCTGCCACAAAATGTCTGTTGTCTGTTTGTGTAACAAAAATACAAGTGGTAGGGAGGATACCTCCAAATGGACCACAACCTCATTGTTGGGTTTGGAGGCTTGCATGCCTCAATGACCCAGAGAACTATGTTGGTTGGAGTCAGGGCTTTACATTTTAGTTCTTGGTAGGGTCACCCATGCCAAACAGGTCTAAGAGTCAAGGCCAGACTAAGAGTGGTCCACTGGTCCTCCGGGTTCAGGGGTTCAGCTCAGGGCTAACAACCCTGACTGGTCAAACAAAATCGTTATGGAAACAGCAATGAAGAATCCTTCCACATCTGAGTGTGACAGTATTCCCAAGTCTCCATTTGGGACTTGTGTGACTGACAGTAGTGAAAACCAACGGGAAGCTACTGACACAATGAAGGAAGCCCTGAACACCACCAGAGATGGGGGGACCTTCATTGCTGCCCTAAATGCCAGCAGCATAACAGGCAATAAGTAAGTATAACAGTTTCAGCATCAGCACACTGATTATAAGAAACCTGCAGGAAACTCCTGGACAGGAGAGGTGACCTGTCTACGCTTTAAAAAATATACCATACCAAGGATGACATTCTCTAAACAAGATGCTTCCTCTAAGGCAGGGGTTCCCAACCGAGGACAACGGATCCTTCGGATAATGGTAAGGGTCCATGGCATTAAAAAAAAGGCTAGGAATCTCGGATCTAAGAGAAGGTGAGGAAAATCATTTAAGTTGCTGAAAGTTAAATAAAATCCAATATTTAAATGCCTGGTTTGGTAAAATCAAATTAGGAGTAAAACAGACAAAATAGCATAAAAAATGAGGAGAAATCTCTTCAGCCAGAAAGTGGTGAATTTGTGGAGGACAAGTCATTGGGTATATTTAGGGCAGAGATTGATAGATTCTTGATCTGCCAGGAAAGAAGGCAGAAGATTGTAACTGAGAGAGAAATGGATTAGCCATGATGAAATGGACCCAATCGGCCTAATTCTGCTCCTGTATCTTAAGTTCTAAACCATTCTGATGGTGCCTAGAGAAATGCTCTTTCCTGACAGTGAGTGCCTAACTTGACACCTGATTCCCTCCTTCTGTATCTCGGGTCTAACAGTTCAAACAGATCGCCAGAGCGCTCTTAACATTAATTTTAACGCGATTTCATGAAGTTTTGCAATAGTCATTTTGGCTAGGGAGTTCCCTTTGAACCAGAACAAAAGCATAATAGTTAAATAGTACCGCTGGACTTAACGAGAAACTATGTATGCACATTCAAGTACCTAGCAGCATGGGTGGAGAATCTGTGTCCGTGGAGTCACTGGGAATCTTTAGGGAATCACATCCCTTATCTACAGTATACAGGGAGAGATCTAAACTGTCAGCAAACAGATCGCCAGGAATTTCTGCAGCCTCCAGGTTACAATCAAGGTCTATATTTCTCATTCCCGCATAAATAATATCATCGGGCTCTGGGATGAAATCTTGTCTCTGGATATTACTTGCAATGGGCAACTCACTGTCTGATGGCAAGGGCAGGTGCATGTTGGTTTGGAGAGAGTTTTCATCAGTGAAGCTGTAGCAATCCATAGCTCCTGCTTTGGCACCAAAGTCTCTCTGTAGAAGTGAGCAGCAAGCAACAAATTTTCACAGAATGATCCTGATCAAAGGCGTCCTCCTTACTCCTGGAGTATCACTGCAATATTAAAATACAAGAGAATTTAGCAGTAGATTGGATTTCCAGAAACTTTGTAGGTAATTAGAGTACTATATACACAAATAAATTTCTAATTTTCAACTACAATTCTCCATTAGATACTTAATATTTTTTACACAGACCCTACAGGGATGACATTCCAGTTAGCATAATGCTATTACAGCTTGGGGCGTCGGAGTTAGGAGCTCAATTCTGGTGCCCTCTGTAAGAAGTTTGTACGTCCTCTCTGGAATGTGTGCGTTTCCTCTAGGTGCCCCAGTTTCCTTCCATAATCCAAAGATGTACTGGTTGGTAGGCTAACTTGGTCATTGTAAATTGTCCCATGAGGAGGCTCAGCTTAAACCAGGGGGTTGCTGGGCAGCATAGCTCGATGGGCTAGAAGGATCCAGTCCATGCTGTGCCTTGAAATAAAATTTTTCTCCAGCTAAAAAACCAAAATGCACACTTTAAAATACTTAATAGTGGATTAATTGAGAGTTCAATAACACCCGACACCTGCCCTGCAACTTCCTGCCTCCCCCAAAGCAGAAATCTGCCTTATTTCTGCACTATCTCCCGTGTCTACTGAGAGGGTGGGTGAAATTGTGGAGCATGTGAAGAATAGGGCTATAATTTTGCCATCCTATTGATGACGGTCTTGCCTAACTTAGTAAAATTAACCAGCTATAATTCTATCTGGCACCTTAATTAGAAAATTGGCTTTGGCTTTCAAATTATTGCACCCAAATAGTCTCACTCATTGCACACTTCATTGATTAATTAAATCTCCAGAAACAACACTTCCAAATAAATTTGTAGAGTATAATATTAATCATTTATAGAACAGAGAACATAGAGCAGTACAGCTCAGGAATTAAATGTATTTAAACATTGTACTTAAACTTCAGCCCAAAGTTGTGCCAACGCAGCTAAAAGTAAATCAGAAAACTCCCAAAAAACGATCCCTCCTACCTACACAATACCAATATCCCTCCATCTTCCTCACATCTATGTGCCTATCCAAACATGTCCTAAAAGCCTCTAATGTATTTGCCTCTACCTCCAGACCAGGCAGCACATTCCAGACATCCACCACTCTCTGAGTAAAAAACTTACCCCTCACATCCACTTTGAACCTACTGTCTCACACCTTCAAAGCATGCCCTCTGGTGTTAGATAATTCAACCCTGGGAAGCAGATAATCCCTGTCTATTCTATCTGTGTCTCTCATAAACTTATACACCTCTATCAGATCTCCCGTCAGCCTCCACCGCTCCAGAGAAAACAACCCAAGTTTATCCAGCCTCTCATGAGGACACATGCCCCCTAAATCAGGCATCCCGGTGAACCTCTTCTGCATCCTCTCCAAAGCCTCGACATCCTTCCTGTAGTGGGGTGACCAGAACTGTATGCAAAACTTCAGTTGTGTCCTAATCAGTTTTACAACGTTGTAACATAACCTCTTGACTTTTGAACTCAATGCCTCGACTAATAAAAGCAAGTATTCCATAAGCCTTCTTAACCACTCCATCAATCTTTGTAGCCACTTTCAAGGAGCTATGAACTTGGACCCCAAGATCTCTCTGCTCAGCAACACTGTTAAGTGTCTTGCCCTCAACAGTGTACTTTTCCTTGCATTTTCCCTGCCGAGGTGCAACACCTCACATTTATCTGAGTTAAATTCCAACTGCCATTTCTCTTGCCCTATCTGCAACTGATCTATATCGCACTGTATTCTTTGCCAGCCTTCTACACAATCCAGAACTCCACCAATCTTGGTATCATCCACAAACTTACCAACCCACCCATCTACGTTTTCATCCAGGTCATCACAAACAGCAGAGGTCCCAGCACAGATCCCTGCAGAATTCCACTAATTACATTTGTAGACTTGCAGATTGTTTAAAACAAAATGCTCAAATTCACAGTTACCCACATGATGAGTTCCTAGTATTATATCTGCCCTTGTAAAATGCTGGTCAGAAGTCAGACACTGACAGGGATGAACTTCAGACTGAAAAAAACTAACAGCTGATTGAGAATGCCATGGGAAAAGTGCTCTATTTACCCAACACCTTGAGTACACCATAGAAATGACCACATTTCAAGATTGGTGTGTGAAGGAGGGTGAAGACGGGGATTGAAGAGGTGGCCAGACACTGAGATTTCAGAGTTCAAAATAAAATTTATTGTCAGAGTACATACATGTCATCACATACAACCCTGAGATTCTTTTTCCTGCAGGCATACTCAGCAAATCTATAATAGTAACTGTAAACAGGATCAAAAGCATAGAAGACAACATACTGTTGAAATGTAACTATAAACAAACAGCAATAAACTACAAGAGCATGAGTTAACAAGATAGTGTCTTTAAAGTGAGATAATTATTGTGGGAACATCTCAATAGAAGAGTGTAGCTATCCTCTTTTGTTCCCTGATGGTTGAGAGGTAGTAACTGTTCTTGAACCTGGTGGTGTGAGTCCTGAGGCTCTTGTACCTTCTGCCTGATGGCAGCAGCAAGAAGAGAGCATGGCCTGGGTGGTGGGGATCTTTGATGATGGATGCTGCTTTCCTGCAACAGCGTTTCATGTAGATGTGCTCAATGGTTGGGGGAGATTTACCCATGATGCACTGGGATGAATCTACTACCTTTCGAAGGATTTTCTGCTCAGGGGCATTGCTGCTCCCATACCAGGCCGTAACACAGCCAGTCAATAAACCTTCCACTATACATAGATAGAAGTTTGCCAAGGTTTTTGATGTCATGCTATATCTCCACAGACTCCTAGGAAAGCAGAGGTGCCATTGTGCTTTCTTTGCAATTACAGTTATATAATGGGTCCAGGACACACTGAGTTTCAATAATAGAAGAACAGGTAGAAAAACGAGTTCAGAGTGGAGCAGAGTTGGGAATGGAGTCTTTAGAGTCAAGAGAACCATCCCTCAATTAGTGACCACCAAAATGTATAAAACAAAACCAGGAAATATCAACATGCCAAAAATTTAATCAAGGCCACAATTACAGTTGTAGACTACTCTGTTATATGGATTCCCTTCTTGCCTGCCATTGTTTGTGCCATTGCTTCTTCTCAGTGCTCACCCACGGACAGCCTTGAAGGGTATGTCAAGCAGCACTGGATGGCCAGTCTAACACAGTCCAGCCTGGCTTAAGACTGTTAACAGCCATACTGGAGTGGCAGTGATAGGAATGCAAATAGTGTATTTTCAATAGTCCAGAGTCATAGCCACTTCCTATTAGCTATAGGTAAGTAATCTACTGAAGTGTCAATACGTCCTCAAAGTCCAGCAAAAATCTGAGCTCCACCACCACCAGAATCTGGTTAGCCACTGAGGTATGTGACACTAATGGTCAGGTTTCCCAAGTGTTGACACAAATCCAGCTACAATTTCCTTGCTGGAATGGATTACCCACTGACTACACACAGACACAAATGTATGATTGGAATGAGGTACCTGCATTCCACAGGTGTATGCTGGATGACTGGACCAGGACACCTGCATTCCCCAGGTGTCTGCTGGATGACTGGACCAGGACACCTGCATTCCCCAAGTGTATGCTGGATGACTGGAACAGGACACCTGCATTCCCCAGCTGTCTGCTGGATGACTGGACCAGGACACCTGCATTCCCCAGGTGTATGCTGGATGACTGGAACAGGACACCTGCATTCCCCAGGTGTATGCTGGATGACTGGAACAGGACACCTGCATTCCCCAGGTGTCTGCTGGATGACTGGACCAGGACACCTGCATTCCCCAGGTGTATGCTGGATGACTGGAACAGGACACCTGCATTCCCCAGGTGTATGCTGGATGACTGGACCAGGACACCTGCATTCCCCAGGTGTATGCTGGATGACTGGAACAGGACACCTGCATTCCCCAGGTGTATGCTGGATGACTGGACCAGGACACCTGCATTCCCCAGGTGTATGCTGGATGACTGGAACAGGACACCTGCATTCCCCAGGTGACTGGAACTAGATACTGGGGATGCCCCAGGACACCTCACTCCAGCATGGACAAAACCCAAGTGTCTCGAGTTCCAGCTAGGCATGTTATGGTCCTCAGCAACAACTTTAAAAAATGTAATCAATACCACAACGGGCTAGTTCTAGTTCAACTGTTGATGCCTGCATGGCATGACCAGAATTCTCTATTAGTGTAGATTTCCAGCAACTGCTGTGTCTGTATCTCAGCAGGTTGAAAATTGTCTTTCTTTAAACTCTTTTCCTTCCGTCCTCATCCATCTCCCCCCATTTAAATCTCCTCCAGAGCAGCATTAACAAACCTTCACCACCTCCTCCCAACCATCATCATCATCATCATCATCATCATAGGGTGTCACTCTGTTTCTCCTAAGCTCCACCCTACCACAGATATTCCTTAACCTTAATTGCTTCCTTTTCCACAGATGCTGGCTGACTTTCACAGTGTTTCTTGTCTTAATTTCAGATTACCAAGACCTACATTTTTATACCATTTCACCTTAAGTATCTCCATGTGCAACCCCGCCAGCTTCAATCTAAACCAGGGGTTCCCAACCTGGGGGTCCACGGACCCCTTGCTTAACAGTATTGGTCCATGGGATAAAAAATTTGGGAGCCCAATCTAAACAATGCCTCACTAAATTACAACGATACATTTAACTTTTCCTCTGTTGTGGCTTTGAGGTTTGCATGCCTCAATGACCAGGAGGGCTGTGTTGACTGGAGTCGGGGCTTTATGCTTTGACTCTTGGTAGGGTCACCCAAGCCAAACAGGTGAAAGGACAGAGGCCAGACCAAGAGTGGTCCACCGGCCCTCCAGGTTTGGGTGTTCAGCTCGGAGCTATCAACCCTGGCTGGTAAAATAAAATTGTTACAGAAACTGCAATGAAGAATCCTTCTACCGCGACGGTATTCCTGAGTCTCCATGCAAGACATGCATGACTGACAGTAGTGAAAACCAAGAGGAAGCTACTTACACAATGAAGGAAACTCTGAACACCGCCAGAGATGGACGACCTTCATTGCTGCCCTAAACTCTAGCGGTATAATGGGTAGTAGGATAAGGTTTAACTTTTACTGTGTTCAATGTATTTAAAGATGCACTTAGACACACACATGGACAGGCAGGGAATAGAAGGTGATAGATCAGGGTTTCCCAACCTGTTCTATACCTTGGACCAATACCATTAAGCAAGGGGTCCATGGACCCCGAGTTGGGAACCCTTGGTTAGCAGATGGGTTTAATTGGATTAACATCATGGTTGATGCAGACACGGTCAATTGAAGGGTTTGTTCCTCTGCTATCCCTTTTCATGTAAGAGGCTATAATTGTGCCATAACTGAGGTGGCTGTATATTTCTCTAACTGATAATTTAACAAGAAATTGGTACTACTGGTGTGCATTTAATCGCAGGGCTCACTTCCATGGTATTTTGTAGCAAGCTGAGAAAACAATAGGGATTATTATTGCTGGTCCGTGATTGCCTCATTTTGTTGCTGAATGGTGGGAGATCTATTGTGAGGAAAGAGGCATATGTTACATGCAGTTATATATATTTTAAATCAGGGGTTCTTAACTGGGGGTCCGTGGATAGATTCCAGGGGATCCATGAACTAGGATGGTAAAAATTACATCTTTATTTTAACTAACTTCTAACGGAAATTTAGCTCCTTCAATGATGATGTAGGCAACAACCACAGTAGGATTAGCAGACCCTGTGACTTTGTCACCAATAGAAATCACAGATATTTTCATATCACATTACAGCTGTTACAAATATTTCAAAATACCATTTAAAGCACACGCACCATTACTTCAAAATTACAGTAGTTATTTGTTGCATTAATAAAGAAGCACATATATGTCATGTAAAAGTAAAACTTAAAAAACTAAAGTAGAAAATACCTGAACAATCCCTTGACTACTTGCAATTAATTAAAGAAGAAAACTTAAGACAAAAATTTACAATTGAAGTAAGGAATAGATTTCAAAGTCTAGAAATAGAATCTATTGAAGATGATAGCAATCACGTAGAAATGAAATTTAACTCTCTAAACGATGCCTTGGTAGAATCAACAAAGTCAGTGATTCCTAAAAAAAGAAAAAAGCACAAAGAATAAATGGATGACAGAGGAAATCAAAAATCCAATGGAAAAAAGGAGACGGAAGAAAGCAAATCCAATAGAATACAAGTCCTTAGATTAAAAAGTTAAAAGCTTATGTCAAAAAGCCAAAGAAGAATGATTAAACCAGAAATGTGAGCAAATAGAAAGAATCCCTATTACTGATCCAAAAAGGTTATACCAACATATCAAGAATATCACTGGTAAAAAGCTCCTGTTCTTCAGGTGATGTTTGCAAGCAAAGGATAGTACCATTATCATGAAAAAAAATGAGATTATGAACAGATGGACTGAGTATATTCAGGAATCGTTTGAAGACGATCAAGGCAAAAAACCAGAAATTAAGAAAAACATTGACGGTCCAAGTATTTTAAAATCTGAAGTTTGTAATGCAATAAATAAGATGAAGAAAGGAAAGGCAGCAGGTCCTGATAAATTTGTAATAGAACAAATTATCGCCCTTGAAGATTATGGAATTGAAAAACTAACTGATTTAATCAATGACATTTATGAGACTGGAATAATACCAGAAGAGATGATATTGGAGCAATAGAATGTGAATTACATAGGACCATAATACTTTAAGAATTTTAATGACAAGAGCTAAAAGTAAGATACAAGCTGAAATAGGCAAAGGACAATGTGATTCTGTGAAAGATAAAGGTACAAGAAATGCAATATTGATGTTAAGGATACTATCAGAACGAGCTATTCAAGTGCAAAAAGATTTGTTTGTTTTATCGACTACACAAAAGCATTTGATAAAGTGAAGCACAATAAGTTATTTGAAGTATTACAGAAAACTCTAGATCTAGATTCGAAAGACATCCGCCTAACCAGAAATCTGTACTGGGAACAAACTGCCACTGTAAGAATAGATGGAGAAGTGAGTCAGTTTACGAAAATCAAGAGAGGCGTTAGACAAGGGTGTGTTTTCTCCCCTGATTTATTTAATGTGTACAGTGAAACAATATTACAAAAAATAACAGACATCTTGGGAATCAAAGTTGGCGATGAAAACATCAATAATTTCAGATATGCAGACAACACTGTGTTAATTGCAAGTACGGAGGAAGACCTACAAAACTTAATTGATATAATTGTTGAAGAAAGTGCAAAAAGACAGAATGTATGGTGACATCCAAAAAGAAGGAGAATCCTAACTGCAGGCTGAGAATAAATGGGGAAGACATAAAACAAGTAAAGAACTTTTGCTACTTAGGAAGCTGGGTGACATCAGATGGCAGGTGCGACTTGGACATCAAAAGAAGAATAGGGATGGCAAAAGACACCTTTACGAGAATGAAGAGTATACTGTCCAATACTAAACTAGGCATGACAACCTGCCTCACAGTACTGAAATGTTATATAGCTCAGAATATTGGACAATATCTAATAACATGAAGAAATGAATTGTAGCAGCAGAGATGTGGTTTTTGAGGAGGATGCAAAGAATATCATGGACAAAACGAATATCTAACGAGGGTGTCATGAACAGAGCAAACACAAAAAGAGAAATAATGTATGAGATCATGAAAAGGCAACGTAACTTCATTGGACATGTGATTAGGAAAGAGGAGTTAGAATGCACGGTAATTATGGGAAAGACTGAAGGGAAGAAAGCAAGTGGAAAACAATGATGATGGAGACAGCAGCCAGAGAACTGATAATGAATACCAATGAATTGATCCACTTGACCCGAAACAGGAGTGTGTGGGCCATGGCAGTCAAAGCTCAAACTGGGCATGGCACCTGATGATGATGATATTACTAAGATTCAAAGTTCAAAGTACTAGTTTATTTTATATTTTGAAAACTGCATTTCAATATAATTGGTTTCTTTTGAAATCCTACATAGCTTAGTTTCTATATCTAAATCACAAGCTTCACCAGACTGCCAAATGGGTCCATGGCATAAAAACTGTTAAGAGGGGGTGGTAAGGTAGCCAAGTGGTTAGCACAACAGCACAGGCGACCCAGATTCACTTCCCATTACTGCCTGTAAGAAGGTTGTATGTTCTCCCTGTGACTGTGTGAGTTTCCTCCGGGTGCTCTGGTTTCCTCCCACAGTCCAAAGACATATCGGTTGATAGACTGATTAGTCATTGTAAGTGATTAGGCTAGGGTTAAATCGATGGATTGCTGGGAGGCGTGGCTCAATGAGAGCACGCTCCTGGATAGTGTGAGCATTTTCTATTAAAATATCGGGAATAACAATGAACAAGATGTCCTCATGTTATTCTAGGACCTAACACTTGAAATTCAGGATTGGTAAAATATGTCACTTTATGATCCTACACATGGTTGACACTTAACTGAGTTCTGCATGTGAATAATTACCAAATATTACAAAAGAAATTAAATATAAACTTAGCTTGTATCCCTCATTTAATAAGTTTCTGTTAATTTCAGTCTAAAACTTCCCAGTTCATTAAAGATGTATCAACTTTCCAGTTCAAGTTTATTGTCATTCAACCATACACATGTATACAGCTAAATGAAACCCCATTCCTCTGAGGTCAAGGTGCAAAATACCTCCATGCCAAGGCCAGCATTTGATAAAAATGATAAACTTGGGAAAATCTGGTGTTCATCCTAGCTAAGGTGTGGGGTTCAATAACGAGGTGTTTCAAAAAGAGGGGATGGTCATTCGAAGAAGGAAATGAGGTTAACCGTGAGAGGCATAGATAAGGTAGACAATCTTAATTTTTCCTCAGGGTAGAAATGTCAAACACTAGAAGACAGGATTATAAGGTTAGAGGGGGGAAGTGTAAAGGCGAAGTAAAGGGCAAGTTTTCTTATTTCCTGACTTGTCCTTTGGTTGGGCAGCTTTTATTGAACAGCTGTGGTACCAGGAGCCGTAATCAGGAGCGCTGCGTACACAGGATCCTTAACATTATAAAGGATCCCACCCAGCCATCCAGCATCCTCTTTGGCCTTCTACCATCAGGCAAGAGACTCCAATCCATAAAACACGAATGGTCAGGGTGGGAAACAGTTTCTTCCCTCAGGCCATTAGGCTTCTGAACTCCCTGCATCTAGTTTGAAGTGGCACTAGATAATTTTTACTGTATCCTACAATAATTATGCACATTAATCTGTTTATTTAACCTTCCTAAGTTATTGTGTGTTATATGGATGTTATATGTACTACTGTTCCGGAGAAACGTTGCATCCTTTAACGGTATACATGTATATAGTTAAATTCCAACAAACCTAACTTGACTTGACCTTAAATACCAGGACAGAGACCCAGTCCTGGTAGGGGTGCTGTGTGGTTTGGAGGGAAACCCTGAGAGAGGAGGCGTCCCACCCCTCCCCGCTGCCCTCGGCCTTGGTGGTGGGAGGGAGGCAGGGCTGGGAGGTGAAAACTAGTGAGGGAGGGGAGATTAACTGCAGGTCCTCCCCAGGAAACCTCAAATCCTCTAATCAAGAAATCAAAGCCCTCGACCCTACCCTACGCCTGCCCCTGCCCGTGATCACCACCCTCCCGGGTAATCGGGGTCCCGCGTCCTCACCTCCAGCCTGTGGTCAGGGCTCCGGACATCAACCGCTGTCGCCCAACCCCAGAGGTCGCCCTCCCGCCAAATACCACCCACCTGCGCCCGAAGCCTGAGGCCTGTTCCCTTCGACGCTGCGGTCGACATCCCCGCTCACTACCTCCGCCTTTCTCCATCCACCACCCCCTCCCCGCAAGCCCTGAGCCTCGCTCGCCGCCCCGGTGTAGCCTTCCCACACCCCACCTGGGTCGGTTGGCGGCGACGACCGGCTCCGGTGGCGTCGCGGCCGATGGAATTGGCGGCGCTCATTCAAAAATATCCCGGCGAGCCCCGCGCGCCGGGCCGGGCCCAGCTATCTGCCCGCAGCGGGGAGGGGTGCTCCTGTGACTCCTTCACAACTACTACCCGCACAGAGTACCTAAAACCTCCCGTTTTAGTCTCCAATGAGAATAGTTACTATATTAGCGTCAACTGACTGCTTGCCAGAGTTTCTGGAGTGAGCATTCAGGTCATGAGGGAGAAATAAATTATTGTCATCCCCTCCGCTTTCGCGGATGGACCGACCCTAGAACTCGCGCCCACGTGACACAGGGGCTGCGGCCGAACCCGCGCTTTCACCACGTGGCGCGGGGGCCGATGGACCGCGCGGCCATGTTGAGCACGTGATCAAGATGCGTACCACGTGTTACGGTGGCCGGAGCTGATTGGATGGTAGTTCGCACCCCGGCTGGGGATGATAAAGCATATGCGCGATGCAGCGCCGCCATATTATTTGGTTGGAGGTGACAAAACAGCATTGGATGCGACCTATAGACCATTCTGCACATTTATCTATTCAAGTGTTACCTGATTTGCAAGTTTATTAGTGGTATTAAACAGAAAAATGCAAAACACAAGGTGTAATCGATAAGGATTGTAGAGTTCGGGTGTAATTCAGGTTTATGATGTGGTCTAGGTTCTCCTTCCAGTTCAGATTGTTCTTTTTTGTTCCTACTTTTGGGCGATTTTCCTGGAGATAATGAACATCGAGCTGAACTGTATTGAAATATGTCTTTTGACTTATCTTCTGTGTTTTTGCTCTTTTATTGTTGCTGTTTGTGTTTTTTTTGTATGTCTGGACTCAACTGGACTGGTCAAAGAACACTGAGGCTGTCTACAAGAAGGGTCAGAGCCGTCTCTATTTCCTGAGGAGACTGAGGTCCTTTAACATCTGCCGGACGATGCTGAGGATGTTCTACAAGTCTGTGGTGGCCAGTGCGATCATGTTTGCTGTTGTGTGCTGGGGCAGCAGGCTGAGGGTAGCAGACACCAACAGAATCAACAAACTCATTCGTAAGGCCAGAAATGTTGTGAGGTTGGAACTGGACTCTCTCACGGTGGTGTCTGAAAAGAGGATGCTGTCCAAGTTGCATGCCATCTTGGACAATGTCTCCCATCCACTACATAATATACCGGTTGGGCACAGGAGTACATTCAGCCAGAGACTCATTCCACCGAGATGCAACACAGAGTGTCATAGGAAGTCATTCCTGCCTGTGGCCATCAAACTTTACATCTTCTCCCTTGGAGGGTCAGACACGCTGAGCCAATAGGCTGGTCCTGGACTTATTTCCTGGCATAATTTACATATTATTATTTAATTATTATGGTTTTATATTGCTATATTTATACTCTATTCTTGGTTGGTGCAACTGTAATGAAACCCAATTTCCCTCGGGATCAATAAAGTATGACTATGACTATGTCACGGGAGGGGCATTTGATATTTTTTCAATGGTTTGCTTCCATGGTGTTTTGTTTCGTGACTGTGGGGAAGACAAACTTCAGGATGTACACTGCATTCATACTTTCATAATAAATGTACTTTGAACCTTGAAACTTTAATTGGTGAAGAAAAGGTTTAGAAAGTGTGTATTTTCTCAAGTGCGAGTCAAAGTAGAGTTTATTGTCATGTGCTGAAATACATATACTTCATGGCCACTTTACTAGCTACTTCCTGTATTTAATAAAGAGGCCATTGAGTGTATGTTTGTGGTCTTCTGCTGCTGTAGCCCTTTAAATTCAAGATTCAACGTGCATTCAAGATGCCGTTCTGCACATCACTGTTCTAACGTGTGGTTATTTGGGTTACTGTCAGCTTGAACCAGTCTGGCTGCTCTCCTCTGACCTCTCATTGACCAGGCATTTTTATCCACAGAACTGCCAATCTATGGGTGTTTTTTTTTTATTTTTCACACTCTTCTCTGTAAACTCAAGAGACTGCTGTGTGTGAAAATCCTAGGTCAACGGTCCCCAACCACATGTTGAGGTGAGTATAACCCTACTTGAACACTCCCCCCCCCGCCCGGGTCAGCCGGTCCTCAAGTATATTGTCAATATTAAAACGGTCCGTGGTGCAAAAAAGGTTGGGGACCCCTGTCCTAGGTGATCAGCAGTTTCTAAGATATTCAAACCACTCTGTCTGGCACCAATAATCATGCCATGGTCAAAGTAATTTAGATCACATTTCTTCCCCATTCTGATGTTTGATCTGAACAACAACTGAACCTCCAGCATTTTCTCTGTGTGTCACAAGGGGGGCGCCGGGCACGGACCCAAATGCAAGAGACAAACATGTCTTGTGTGGTTAACTAAATTGAGTTTATTGCTCATTACAAGGAGAGCAAAGCAGAAGCAGGAATAGCGTAATGGACAAGGACTAAGGGTCTGGACTAGGCTGGGACTAAGGGTCTGGGCTAGAACTCGGAACACAGACCTCGGAGCCAGGACTTGATACTTGAAACCCCCAGAGCCAGGACTTGATACTTGAAGCCTCCAGGGCCAGAAACTCTTCTTATTCATGGGACAGACTCAGACACAGGACATAAAACGTTGAGCCGGGAATCCTTCTTAGACACATGATGGAGTCGGGACTCTTACATACCTCATGGAGATCTTGTGACTTTCTTGTGAGAATGATGTAATGGTCTTTTGGAGGTCACCTGATGTAATTTTCCCACCAATGTAAGGTCATGTGATGACAGGTTCCCCACGGGTATAAAAGGGAAGACCCTTGGTGACGCAGTTAACTTCCAGTTAGAACATAAATGAGATACTCCGCTCCACTGCGTATTTGCATTTTGGCGCAGTTTTGATTTTAAATGGAGTTTTATGTTCTATTGTAAGGTACAGAAGTCTGGGCCAGCAATTTGACCAATCGCTGCCAGATTTGTTAATGTATATTTTCAGTAACATTGGAGAGTGAAGACGGGACCCTGACGGAGACGTTCGACGGGTTTGGAAAGGATCGACCATTATTGAATTCATTCAAGAAAGAGTGATCTGCATGAGATAGCCTCTGCCAAAAAGGCAGCAAAAAGGCTGTGCAGGATCTATTCTACGGAGGAAGGTCCGTACCTTTAAAACAGTTTTATTTCCATCATCGTGAATTCTGTGGACAAGGCAGGACCTGGCTGGGAGTGGCAGTGACGTCGTGTCTTCGAGGAATTCGTTACTTCATGAAAGTCTCTCCTAATTGACTATATAAATTTCTTGGACTTAAAAATTTACCATTCAAAGAACTGTGTTTGAATTTATCGCGAAGAAGGCTAATGGAATGTTGGCCTTTGTTACAAAAGGAATTGAGTACAAGAGCAAGGAAATCCTTTTGCATTTGTACAGGTCCCTGGTGAGACCACACCTGGAGTTTTGTGTGCAGTTTTGGTCTCCAGGGTTAAGGAAGGACATCCTGGCTGTGGAGGAGGTGCAGCGTAGGTTCACTAGGTTAATTCCTGGGATGTCTGGACTGTCTTACGCAGAGAGGTTAAAGAAACTGGGCTTGTACACGCTGGAATTAAGGAGATTGAGGGGGGGAATCTGATCAAGACATACAAGATTATTAAGGGATTGGACAAGATAGAGGCAGGAAATATGTTCTAGATGCTGGGTGAGTCCAGTACCAGAGGGCATGGTTTAAGAATAAGGGGTAGGTCATTTAGGACTGAGTTGAGGAGGAACTTCTTCTCCCAGAGAGTTGTGGAGGTGTGGAACGCGCTGCCTCAGAAGGCAGTGGAGGGCAATTCTCTGGATGCTTTCAAGAAGGAGCTAGATAGATATCTTACGGATAGGGGAATCAAGGGTCATGGGGACAAGGCAGGAACCAGGTATTGATAGTATATGATCAGCCATGATCTCAGAATGGCGGTGCAGGCTCGAAGGGCCGAATGGTCTACTTCTGCACCCATTGTCTATTTAAGAACTGGTTTAGCATTTATCACTTTAAGAGTTAGTACTGAGTAGCAGGTTAATGAATGGCCGCATAGCCGTTTACTTCCGATTGGGGTTTTCGTTTTTTTATTATTGTTTATCAGGGTTTAATAAATGCTTGTTTGTTTATAAATCCTGACTCGATATAGTCATTGTTGCCGGTCACGTGACAATTCAGGGGCCAGACTCAGACACAGTACATAAATAACCGAGCCGGGAATCCTCCTTAGACACAGGACGGAGTCGAGACTCTTCGTGACACAGGGTCAGGACCCTTCCAGGGTACAGGGCCGGGACCCCTTTTAGACGCAGGACATGGAGACAGAGACCACACAACGATAACTATAACGCTCCAAGCAGCGGCGAGCTCCTGACCCACCCCGGCGGGTTAACTGACTAACCCGCTCTGGCAGGGGAAGGCGGCTTGCTGGCACTCGCTTCGGGAGGACTAGCTCCAGCCAGATGACAGTCTCCCTTCGGTAACTTCGTTAATGCTCTCGCACCGAATAGCTGAAAGCCGGAGACTTATAAACTGCCGGTGCAGCCGACAGCAAATTGCCTCCAATCACCGAGCCCAAGGGACACGGGAAAACAGGGAACCAAAGGGAAACATGGAGTCAACGGTCCGGATTGTAACGCAAACAAAGTAAATTTAAAGGGAACCTGATCCGGACCATGACAGTGTGTGTCTCCGGATTTCCGGCATCTGCAGGATCTCTTGAGGTTATAAATTGTTCTTCTGTTCATGCTGAGTGAAGATTACGCCTCTGGGCACTCTGAAGCTGGTGTCTTGGGAGCTGTTGAGGGGGCACAAGGTGCTCTAGATTTCCCTGTCACCTGAGCTCATCGTTCTCATTCCCATTCCATGTCTTGACCAGGTCTGCATGCTTTTGTACAAGGAATTTTTGCTCACAGAACTGCCACTCACTGGATTTTTTTTCACAGCATTCTCTTTGCATTAACCAGCAGGTCTACAGCTGTACCTAATAAAGTGGCCACTGAGCGTATGTTTGCCCAGGGAGAAAGAAAACTTGAGTGTGAGCTCGTTTAGTCATTTTGACATTTGCTGTCATACTCCAAATCTCAGATGAAATTGAAGTTTAAATCTGGAGCATTTGTGAAAGAGTCCTTATGAAAAGATCTGATGTGTTGGTGTCAACAGAAGTGTTTGCTGCTAAGCGTCACATGCCAGAGTTCTGTACATTTAATCGTGTGTGATTTATTGATCCAAAGTAACACTTCAAGGTTGTAGGAGCTTTTCCTGAACCTGACACAATTACCTCAAATCATTTCAGACAACTTAAGATGAACTGCCATAGTCCTTCTGGTGAAGGTGCTCCCACAGGGCTGTTGAGAGGGAAGTCCCAGGATTTAGACCAGACAATGATAGGTCAGGGTAATGTACAATTTGGCAAGGAAAATACAAGTGGTGGCAATCCTCTGTCTGAGGCTCTTGTCCTTGGAGGCAGTAGTTGTGGGATTGGAGATACTATTTGCAGGTTGTATTTTACGGATATCTTATGTGTGCTTGCTATCTTTATGTGCTATGTGTGCTCACTGCTGTGTTTGACCATTGGTACTGTGTCTTGCACCTTGGCCCTGGAGTAATGCTGTGTCATCTGGCTCTATTTATGTAGGGTCATGTGAAACCATGAAAGCAGGTGGTGGAAGGTTGTATGATCAGCTGGTGCAGATCACAAGTCCTGGTTACGTGACCACTGACGTCAGGCAGACAATCTCTGAAGAGCATTGATAATGGCTGGTATCACCAGTCTTGTAAAGACACTGCCCAGGTGAAGGCAATGGCAAACCACTTCTGTAGAAAAATTTGCCAAGAACAATCACAGTCATGGAAAGACCTTGATCACCCATGTCATACAACACAGCACATAACGATGAAGATGATGATGAAATACATCACTTAAATCAAATCAAATGAGTGAGGAGCAGCGAGAATCAGCTGGGGGAATCCTGCAAGTGTTGCCACGCTTCTGGTGCCAGCATGGCCTTCTCACAACTGACTAATGCGAAGTATACAACTCACGGGGAGAACGTGCAGACTCCTTATAGACAGCAATGCAAATTGAACCTCAATCTTACAGCTGGTGCTGTAATATTGAGCATTATGCTAACTTCTACGATACCCTGTTGTCCTTACTAGGTACTCGTGATGCTTCTGCACTTAGTTTTTCATTGAACCCAAGCGTATACACCTGTACACCTGCTCATTAATGCAAACACCTAATTGGACAATCATGGGCCAGCATCTCAATGCATAAAAGCCTGCAGACATGGGCAGGAGGTTTGGTTGTTCAGACGAAATATCAGAATAGGGAAGAAATGTGATCTAAGTTACTTTAACTGTGGAATGGTTGTTGGTTCCAGATGGGGTGATCTGAGTATCTCAGAAACTGCTGATCTCCTAGGATTTTCATACACAACAGTGTGTAGAGTTTAGAGAATGGTGCAAAAAACAAAAAAAATCGTGAGTGGCAGTTCTGTGGGTGAAAATTCCTTGTTAATGAGAGGTCAGAAGAGAATGGGCAGACTGGTTCAAGCTGACAGGAAGACAACAGTAACTCTCATAACAGTGGCAGGCAGAAGAGCATCTCTGAATGCACAACACATCAACCTTTTGCAGCAGCAGAAGTCCATATGACAATAAGAAGATATAGAAGTAGAATTAGGCCATTTGGCCCATCATCTGCCCCACCTTTTCAACATGGCTGATCCATTTTTCTTCTCAGCCCCAATCTCCTGCCTTCTCCCCATAACATTTCATGCCCTGACTAATCAAGAACCTAGCAAACTCCACTTTAAATATACCCAATGGTTTGGCCTCTACTGCCTTCTGTGGCAATGAATTCCGACTTCCCAGCTCTTTATTTCACCCCTCTCCCTCTGCTATCACCTACTACCTTGTAATCTTCCTCTTCCCCCACCTTTTTATTCTGACTTCTAATCTTTCTTCCCCCCAATCCTGATGGAGTATCAACTTGAAACATCGACTGTTTACTTTTTTCCATAGATGCTGCCTAGCCTGCTGAGTTCCTCCAGCATTGTGTGTGTTATGCCTCTTTCAGAACCCTGGGGTGCAGTCCATCTGGTCCAGGTGACTTATCCACTTTCAGCTTCCCGAGCACCTTCTGCCCCCCAACACATAGCATGCATTCAGTGGCCTTTTTGAGGTATAGAAGGTACCTAATAAAGTGGCCACTGAAAGTATTTTATTAATGTAATCTCTGAGGATGACAAAGTAGTTGTGTTGAAGTGTTGTTTCTGTCAGAATACATACAGCAAGTGCCACAAATTTCTAGGTGGCCATCGTATGTTTTTATTTTGACTGGAAATACATTAGCTTCAACATCACAAGGATACATCTTTGAAATAGTGGCCACAGGAACCTTTAAGAATATCCACCTGATAGGACAGATGAGAAGACCATAAGACAACAAAATATGGGAACAGAATTGGACCATTTGGCCCATCGAGTCTGCTCTGCCACTTCATCATGGCCAATCCACAGTTCCTCCCAGCCCCAATCCCTTGCCTTCTCCCCGTATCCCTTCATGCCCTGACTAATCAAGAATCTATCAACATTTGCCTTAAATGTACCCAATGATTTGGCCTCCAATAGCTGCCTGTGGCAATGAATTCCACAGATTCACCACTCTGAATAAAGAAATTCCTCCTCAACTCTGTTCTAAAAGGACACCCCTCTGTCAGGCTCTCCCACCATAGGAAATATCCTCTCCACATCCTCTGTATTGAGGTCTTTCAATGTTCAATTGGTTTCAACGAGAAACTCATGCTTTTGAATTTCAGTGAATTCAAGCCCAGAGCCACTCTAGTATCTAATATCTCATTCATTTTTTTACTAAGAATTAATTTACTGGAAGGAATAAGGTCCCAGCCTGTGCATAAAGTCAAGAGCAGAGTTGATGGTGGAGGAAGGGAAGCCCTTTTCTTTACATAAGAAAAAGGACATCTCCCTCGTCCTGGAATGAAAAGCCTCATCCTGAGAGCAGATGTGGCGGAGACGAAGGAATTGCGAGAAGGGGATGACATTTTTGCAAGGGATAGGTTGAGAAGAGGAATAGTTCAGATAGCTATGAGTCAGTACTCTGACTCTGCTGTCAAACGCATCTCCCCCATTTCACGCACATCTGCTCTCACTCCATCCTCCTGTCACCCCACTAGGAATAGGGTTCCCCTGATCCTCACCTACCACCCCACCAGCCTCCAGGTCCAACATATTATTCCGCCACCTCCAATGGTATCCCACCACTAAGCACATCTTTCCCTCCCCGCCTCCCTCTGCTTTCCGCAGGGATTGCTCCCTACGCAACTTCCTTGTCCATTTGTACCCCCCATCCCTCCCCACTGATCTCCCTCCTGGCACTTACCCTTGTAAGCAGAACAAGTGCTACACATGCCCTTACACTTCCTCCCTCACCACCATTCAGGGCCCCAGACAGTCCTTCCAGGTGAGGCAACCCTTCACCTGTGAGTCGGCTGGGGTGATTTACTGCGTCCGGTGCTCCCGATGTGGTCTTCTATATATATTGGCGAGACCCGACACAGACTGGGAGATCATTTTGCTGAACACCTACACTCTGTCCACCAGAGAAAGCAGGATCTCCCAGTGGCCACACATTTTAATTCCACATCCCATTCCCATTCTGACATGTCTGTCCACGGCCTCCTCTACTGTAAAGATGAAGCCACACTCAGGTTGGAGGAACAACACCTTATATTCCATCTGGGTAGCCTCCAACCTGATGGCATGAACATTGACTTCTCCAATTTCTGCTAATACCCCACCTCCCCCTTGTACCCCATCCGTTATTTATTTTTATACACATTCTTTCTCACTCCTTTTTCTCCCTCTGCCTATACCCTTGACCATCCTCTGGATTTTTTCCCCCTCCCCGCTTTCCTTCTCCCTGGGCCTCCTGTGCCATGATCCTCTCATATTCCCTTTGCCAATCACCTGTCCAGCTCTTGGCTCCATCCCCCCCCCCCCGCCCCCCCATCTTCTCCTATCATTTTGGATCTCCCCCTCCCCTTTTAAAATCTTTTACTAGCTCTTCCTTCAGTTAGTCCTGACGAAGGGCCTTGGCCCAAAACGTCAACTGTACCTCTTCCTAGAGATGCTGCCTGGCCTGCTGCGTTCACCAGCAACCTTGATGCGTGTTGCTTGAATTATTAGCATCTGCAGAATTCCTCGTGTTCCAGCAACAACACTGAATGTCTTGGTTATTACTGATCACTATACCAGATATGCTCAAGCCTTTCCTACAAAGGATCACAGGGCGTCCACCATGACCGAAGTGTTGTGGGAAAAGTATTTAATTCATTATGGTCTTTCCAGATTGATACACAGCGATCAGGGGAGGGATTTTGAGAGTAGGCTCATACATGAATTACTGAGCATGCTTGGGTCGAGAAGTCAAGGATTTACCACCCTCAGGGTGATCCCCAGCCTGAGAGGTTCAACCAGGCATTGCTTGACATGCGTGGAACCCTGGATATCAGCAAGAGCAAACGGAGTCAGCATATTGGGCATCTGGCCCCCTGCTACAACTGTACACAGAATGAAGCTACTGGATACTCGTCCTGTTGATGTTTGGGCGTGAAGTAAAATCGCCTGCAAACCTCTATTTTGGGACTGGTGGGGAAACATAAAAACATAGAAAATAGGTGCAGGAGTAGGCCATTCGGCCCTTCGAGCCTGCACTGCCATTCAGTACGATCTTGGCTGATCATCCAACTCAGAACCCTGTACCTGCCTTCCCTCCATACCCCCTGATCCCTTTAGCCACAAAGGCCATATCTAACTCCCTCTTAAATATAGACAATGAACTGGCCTCAAATGTTTCCTGTGGCAGAGAATTCCAGATTCACCACTCTGTGACGAAGTTTTTCCTCATCTCAGTCCTAAAAGGCTTCCCCTTTATCCTCAAACTGTGACCCCTCATTCTGGACTTCCCCAACATCGGGAACAATCTTCCTGCATCGAGCCTGTTCAATTCCTTTAGGATTTTATACGTTTCAATAAGATCCCCCCCTCAATCTTCTAAATTCCAACAAGCCTAGTCGATCCACTCTTTCATCATTTGAAAGTTCTGCCAATCCAGGAATCAATCTGGTGAACCTTCTTTGTACTCCCTCTATGGCAAGGATGTCTTTCCTCAGATTAGGGGACCAAAACTGCACACAATACTCCAGGTGTGGTCTCACCAAGGCCTTGTACAACTGCAGTAGTACCTCCCTGCTCCTGTACTCGAATCCTCTCGCTATAAATGCCAGCATACCATTTGCCTTTTTCACTGCCTGCTGTACCTGCATGCCCACTTTCAATGACTGGTGTATAATGACACCCAGGTCTCGTTGCACCTCCCCTTTTCCTAATCGGCCACCATTCAGATAATAATCTGTTTTCCTGTTTTTGCCACCAAAGTGGATATCTTCACATTTATCCACATTAAATTGCATCTGCCATGAATTTGCCCACTCACCTAACCTATCCAAGTCACCCTGCATCCTCTTAGCATCCTCCTCACAGCTAACACTGTCGCCCAGCTTCAAGTCATCCACAAACTTGGAGATGCTGCATTTAATTCCCTCATCTAAGTCATTAATATATATTGTAAACAGCTGGGGTCCCAGCACTGAGCCTTGCAGTACCCCACTAGTCACTGCCTGCCATTCTGAAAAGGTCCCATTTATTCCCACTCTTTGCTTCCTGTCTGCCAGCCAATTCTCTATCCTCATCAATACCATACCTGCAATACCGTGTGCTTTAAGTTTGCACACTAATCTCCTGTGTGGGACCTTGTCAAAAGCCTTTTGAAAATCCAAATATACCACATCCACTGGTTCTCCCTTATCCACTCTACTAGTTACATCCTCAAAAAATTCTATGACATTTGTCAGACATGATTTTCCTTTCACAAATCCATGCTGACTTTGTCCAATGATTTCACCACTTTCCAAATGTGCTGTTATCACATCTTTGGTAACTGACTCTAGCATTTTCCCCACCACTGCTAGGCTAACTGGTCTATAATTCCCCAGTTTCTCTCTCCCTCCTTTTTTAAAAAGCGGGGTTACATTAGCCATCCTCCAATCCTCAGGAACTAGTCCAGAATCTAAACAGTTTTGGAAAATTATCACTAATGCATCCACTATTTCTTGGGCTACTTCCTTAAGCACTCTGGGATGCAGACCATCTGGCCCTGGGGATTTATCTGCCTTTAATCCCTTCAATTTACTCAACACCACTTCCCTACTAACATGCATTTCCCTCAGTTCCTCCATCTCACTGGACCCTCTGTCCCCTACTATTTCTGGAAGATTATTTATGTCCTCCTTAGTGAAGACAGAACCAAAGTAGTTATTCAATTGGTCTGCCATGTCCTTGCTCCCCATAATCAATTCACCTGTTTCTGTCTGTAGGGGACCTACATTTGTCTTAAGCAATCTTTTTCTTTTCACATATCTATAAAAGCTTTTACAGTCAGTTTTTATGTTCCCTGCCAGTTTTCTCTCATAATCTTTTTTCCCCTTCCTAATTAAGCCCTTTGTCCTCCTCTGCTGAATTCTGAATTTCTCCCAGTCCTCAGGTGAGCCACTTTTTCTGGCTAATTTGTATGCTACTTCTTTGGAATTGATACTATCCCTAACTTCCCTTGTCAGCCACGGGTGCACTACCTTCCTTGATTTATTCTTTTGCCAAACTGGGATGAACAATTGTTGTAGTTCATCCATGCAATCTTTAAATGCTTGCCATTGCATATCCACCGTCAACCCTTTAAGTGTCATTTGCCAGTCTACCTTAGCTAATTCATGTCTCATACCTTCAAAGTTACCCCTCTTTAAGTTCAGAACCTTTGTTTCTGAATTAACTATGTCACTCTCCTAATGAAGAATTCCACCATATTATGGTCACTCTTACCCAAGGGGCCCCTCACGACAAGATCACTAATTAACCCTTCCTCATTGCTCAAAACCCAGTCCAGAATAGCCTGCTCTCTAGTCGGTTCCTCGACATGTTGGTTCAAAAAACCATCCCGCATACATTCCAAGAGATCCTCTTCCTCAGCACCTTTACTAATTTGCCACAGACCTATCTAAAGCATGAAGGAAGGAATTTCAAAAGGCTTATGAACTAGCAGAGGTCTCTGCTACCAAGCAGAATCAAGGAGACAAGAGGAGATATGATCAAAAGATTAGGTTCTCCCAACTGATGCCTGGAGACAGATCTAATAAGGAAGTTGGAGATACCAGGGAAGCACAGGTTTGCTGACTGCTGGGTGGCTACACCTTCCGGAATGGAGAGCCAGATACCAAATGTGCCAAGTTTTCTGGGTGAAGCCAACAGACAGGAATGGGCCTGTCAAAATTATCCATGGGAACCACATTTGCCTCTAGGACAAGAGGTATGCGCTGACTCAGCCTGGCATGGATCCTACACCTAACGGGAGGACTCTGCGGTGAAGCGGAAGAACAGAAAGGCAATCAGTGGAGAGACCAGAAGGAGACCTGAATTCTGTATGGACTCAGAGGATGAGGAAATGGTGTTGTGTTATATGTTACCTTCTGCAAACTTCCCAATAATTGATGGAGGTTTCCAAACCTCCCCACGCTAATGCAGATCTGGGTGGGGAGAGAACTAGCAGTGGACAGGCAGTCTTGCAGCTGGATAGTGAAGGGAAACTGGGCTCCAAAGTAACTGGGGATGAAGCTGAGCTCAGTCAAATGACAGGTGGGGGGGGGGACCTGAGTTGCCAGGAGGCACTGGTAATGATTAGGAGGTCTCTCCAAGTAGACAGGAAAGTGTCACTATGAGGTGCTGGAAACAGACCCAAATGTGAGATACAGTCACTGAAGTAAATGGAACAGGACTTGACTAGAGCAGGGACGTGACAAGATTCAGACCAGGAGCAAGGACAAGAACACAGACTTGGGCTAGGGAAAGTGGGACCAGGACTAGAAACCATGGACTAGGAGGCAAGGCTACAACTCTGAACCCAAGACTGGACAAGGACCCAGAACCTGGGTCTTGCCTCAGGCTCAGACCCCAGAATCAGGCAAGGACATGACATGGCTGCAGGCTGGGGGCTGGGGGCTGGGTTCTTGGAGCTCAGCTGCCAGGACCCTCAAGGCTTAAGTTCTTGGAGTTCAGAGACAGACTGAGAACCAAACATCAACAAGCCAGGACTCATTTTTAACACAACACTAACATGAGACAGGACAGAACATAGATATTGAGCCAGGACTTATCCTAAGACAAGCCAGGACTCAACTTCATCTCCACACCAAGGTGGGACAGGTCCACCTGTTGGGTAACAGCAGGACAGCCAGACTTACCCAACAGAGGCAAGGACAAGACAAGACAGATCACCCCCCACCCCACAGGGCAACAGCAAAACAGCCTGGCTTACCCCACAGAGGCAAGGACAAGAAGAGACAAACACCAAAGAACAGACAGTTCCATCTCTGCTCCAGGGTGGCTCCAAGTCTCAGTTCAGCCCAGTAACCTCAGCTGGCTACAGAAACAGCCAGATCCCTACTTAGCTCAGAATGGCTGGCAGCCACTCAGCTGGCCCAGGAAACAGCCAAATCCGTACTGCAAAGACAGCTCCAACTACCAACAGCAAGGCTCCATGAAGCAAAGGTTCTCCAACCAGGCCTAGAAATCACAAATGGTTTCACTAGCCTTCCATCAGCAGGTTACTCCCAGAGGACTGACAAGACAAACCAGGAGCCCACACTCACCCCCAAGGCTACTTATATTCAAAACCCCAAGACGGGAATCAGATGCCTATGCTTAACTCAATCAAACGAGGGACAACTGGAAGACCCGGAGTCTTGAGTCCACGGACCGGACCGTGAACTGGAATGCGGACTTCACGGACCAGACCATGACAGAAAGATCCCAAGGAGTGTCAGAGGCTGAAAGAGAGGATAATGGGATAAGGAGGTCTCAAGGAGTCAGGAAACCCCCAGATAGGCTAGCCTACGATGCACCAGGGGAACAGAGTGTTGCATCTATCCCCCTAGTGAGATATGTCACTACCATTTACAAATGGATTGGAGGTCTTGACATCAGAAAATTTCTTTGAAAACTGTGTTATTAATGATAAATTTCAAAGTCATGAGGATATGAATATTTTTAGTGGGGGGAGAGTGTAACGCCCTGTTAAAGGTTTTACTGTTAATGTAGGGTATTCAATGGAATGGTTTTCTGTAGAAGCAGTGTGTTCTGATGGTAGTGTTTGGGCTACTGTTAAAGGCAAAGAATGCTTCGAAATGTGTCATCCAATCAGGAGGGTGGAGAATGCCGGGGAGCAGTTTTGTGACAGACACTGAAGTGGTTGCGAGGTCTTTTTTGGCAAGAGATGGAGAGAAAGGAAGCTTGAGAGAATCAGCAGTAGTATTCGATCCGGCAGGAATGTGCATGCAGACGGAGCCCAAGAGGGGAATTCTACCGGGGATCGGTGAATATGAGTTGGCGCCATGAGTACATCGGACATAATGGTTTTTGGAAAATTTGAGCTCCAATTACATTTGACTGTTTAATTATGATGAGCCATTTTGTTTTCCTCTTTCTTTTCTTTAATAACTGCTTAAGTTAACATTCATAAATATACTTTCTTTATAATTGTATGCAGTGTATGGTCTGTCATTTCTTGCCACCAGGTGATTGCATGGGAGCAGTAAGTTACACAACCCGGGGTTCGGATGGGTGAGACATCCCAACCTCACTGGTTTGGCGGGACATAAGTCATATTGACCCTAGACATACGGAGTCTGAGAAAGATGGTTTCCTCGCCCCTGAGTCTGGTGGCTGTTTGCGATGGACTAATGAGCCATCACTATAGAGATGCCCGGAAAGGGGGGGGGGGGGGTTCACAAATTTTCTCTGATTTCTTTCAAGCTTATTGGCATCTTTCCGGTAGGTAAGTGACCAAAACTGCACATAATACTCCAAATTAAGCCCCACCAATGTCTTATACAACTTCAACACAACATCACAACTCCTGTACTCAATACTTCAAGTGTTGTTTGTAGGCATATGCAAGTCATATTTTATGTCTCTCTCAACCTCTCTGCAGAGGCCCAGATCCCATTCACCAAGAAGATGGCGAGTGTGGCAGTAGAGGTCCAGTGGATGAAGGAGGGGCTGGTCATCCAGGCCGTGCCCAGGTGCCCGCTCCAGCAGGTTGGCAGGCTCAGAAGACTGACAGAGCTCGGCACTACCTTTGGGAACTGTACAACGTGACACTACAGAATGCAGAGCAAACTCAGCATCAAGTGTATGTACCTCCATCTACTGCCTGACCCTGAGAGTATCTGGTGGGTTCAGAGTGGAGGGTGTTTCACTGTGTATCCGACCCTGGGAGTGTGTGATGGGACAGGGTGGAGGGAGCTTCACTGTGTATCCGACCCTGGGAGTGTGTGATGGGACAGGGTGGAGGGTGCTTCACTGTGTATCCGACCCTGGGAGTGTGTGATGGGACAGGGTGGAGGGAGCTTCACTGTGTATCCGACCCTGGGAGTGTGTGATGGGACAGGGTGGAGGGAGCTTCACTGTGTATCCGACCCTGGGAGTGTGTGATGGGACAGGGTGGAGGGTGCTTCACTGTGTATCCGACCCTGGGAGTGTGTGATGGGACAGGGTGGAGGGAGCTTCACTGTGTATCCGACCCTGGGAGTGTGTGATGGGACAGGGTGGAGGGTGCTTCACTGTGTATCCGACCCTGGGAGTGTGTGATGGGACAGGGTGGAGGGTGTTTCACTGTGTATCCGACCCTGGGAGTGTGTGATGGGACAGGGTGGAGGGAGCTTCACTGTGTATCCGACCCTGGGAGTGTGTGATGGGACAGGGTGGAGGGAGCTTCACTGTGTATCCGACCCTGGGAGTGTGTGATGGGACAGGGTGGAGGGAGCTTCACTGTGTATCCGACCCTGGGAGTGTGTGATGGGACAGGGTGGAGGGAGCTTCACTGTGTATCCGACCCTGGGAGTGTGTGATGGGACAGGGTGGAGGGAGCTTCACTGTGTATCCGACCCTGGGAGTGTGTGATGGGACAGGGTGGAGGGTGTTTCACTGTGTATCCGACCCTGGGAGTGTGTGATGGGACAGGGTGGAGGGAGCTTCACTGTGTATCCGACCCTGGGAGTGTGTGATGGGACAGGGTGGAGGGAGCTTCACTGTGTATCCGACCCTGGGAGTGTGTGATGGGACAGGGTGGAGGGAGCTTCACTGTGTATCCGACCCTGGGAGTGTGTGATGGGACAGGGTAGAGGGAGCTTCACTCTGTGTCTGACCACAGGAATGTGTGATGGGACGGTGTAGAGGGAGTTTCACTCCATATCTGACTCTGGGAGTGTGTGATGGGACAGTGCGGAGGGTGCTTCACTCTGTGTCTGACCATGGGAGTGTGTGATGGGAGAATGTAGAGGGAGTTTCATTGTATCTGACCATGAGAGTGTGTCTGCTGGAAGTCCCGAATGAGGGATTTGTCCAAGATGTCCTTCAGTAACGCTGGTAGATAAATGCCATGGTATGTACTGTCAATATCGGAGCCAAAGACTTCCACGTAGAGACAGAAACAAGAGCTGATACAGAGGTAGCTCGACCAAGTGACACCGTGAGACGAATCATTCTCAAAATGAGGACCCTCCGATTGGAGCTAATCAGGCACCTGCTTCAACAATAAAACTAACACAGAATCTCTGAGCCTATCAAAATAAACTTAACAAGCTTAAACAGAAAGCACCAGGAAACCGCATTACAAAGAGTGAGTCGCTCGGGGAAAACACAAGGAACTCTGAAACCATTAATAACTGGTGTTAAGCTATAATTAACCAATTCAGGTGCTCTAAAAACCTCAGAGCCCAATGCTCTCTGATGCCCAGCACAGGCCTGAAGAAGTGACTACAGGACCACGCCCCCCCCCCCGCCTCCCTATAGCTGGCACTGGACAGTCCAGGAAGACTTGAAAACTGGAGATCCTGAGATGACTTGAGAGACATGGGGAACTTGAGAGGAAGGCATGGGGAACTCGAGCAGTGAGGAGACGGGGATCCAGAGAGACTGAGAGACCTGGGAACCCCAACAGACTAGGATCAAGAAACCTCAGGCGGGGCCAAGAGGGAGGCTTGGGTGTCACAACCACGGATTTGGCAGCACAGCAGATATGGCAATTGCGCTTGTGAATATGCATGTCAGCTAATTATTATTTCATTGTGATAGTATTTAACTCCATTCATACTGTTGTAGTACTTGTCGAGACTTGGACACAGCAACGTTTCGCTGCCTGCATTCCGCCTTGCCTGAGAAAATGGACTGTCGAGTCAACTGACTCTGAAGACTTGTGGTATTCGTTTTATTCGTAGTTGTTCTTTTCAGCTGCAGTGTAGGCTTCATTTTCCATCTGAGAGTTTCAGTTAATGGCCCTGTTTGGCCCAGCATTTATTGTTTTCTTTTCCTTTTAACCTTGTTCGTTTTAAAGTCTGTGATCTATCGACCTGCTTCGGTGACTCGGCATATCCTCACCTGGTGACAGCAAGTCTCGGCCACACGAAGATGGAGCCAGCAGAGAGAGAGCAGCTGGCCTTGGCCACCTGATCCATTGGTCAGAGTGACTGGTGGAGGCAGCAATGTTCCATTGGAATTCCTCTTGGATAAACTCTTTTTTCTGTCTCCAGCCTGACAGAAGGATCTTTGCAAGTAATGGACCCAGCAAAGTTTGAACAGTAATGTTTTGACATGGGTGGCTTGAGGAGAGAGTGCCTTCTATTCTCAGTGCATGTCCTGCCCCTACATTCCGAGAGTCCCGAGTCTACATACCAAATTTCTCCGGTACCCATTCCAAGCTTTTCAAGTCACAAGTACCCAGGTTCCCAGCTTTGTGGTCCCGTGACTCAGGTCTGCATAACAAATGAGTGCTTCAAGCAAGCTTATCAATTGATTCAACAAATCATCATTCAAGTCAATGGTGTAAATTCTGGAAGAGCCCTACTCCAAAAGCTGATTGCTGGCCGGTGTGTGCCAATACACAAGTAAAGTAACCCTATCAAGAGTATTTTTAACCTCTTGATGAAAGTCATGGTACAGGCTGGGAAAATTGAACTTTCGTATAGCAAGTTAAACAGATCTACAGAACACCAGCTAGCTTTGTGATGAAAGAAACCTGTCTGTGCTGTCTTGATCTATAAAATTGAGAGTATATCCTAATTGCTTCTAGAAAATTGTGAAAGATAAAACACTGTGAACAGGTTCCTTCTCTAGGTTTCAAGTTTCATGTTTTCAAGGTTTCCCAAGGACTTTTCTCTACGCTCCCAAGGCATATTCAATGTGTTTAGGGTTTTTCAATGTCCTTCCCATCTTGAGGACTCCCAAGCCTCCCTCACGGCCCCACCCAAGGTTTCTTGATCTCACTTGAGGTTCCCTGGTCTCAGTCTGTTGGGTTCCTAGGACTGTCAGTCTCTCTGAATCCCCAAGTCTCCCTGCCTCTCGAGTTCCACATGCCTCTCTCTCAAGTTCCCCAGGTCTCTCAAGTCATCCCTGGATCTTGAGTTTTCAAGTCTTCCTGGGCCATCCAGTGCCAGCTATAGGGAGAAGGGGTCCTGTAGTGACTTCTTCAGGCCTGTGCTGGGCGTCAGAGAGCATTGAGGTTTTTAGAGCAACTGAATGGGTTAGTTGTTGCTCAACAACAGCTATTAATGGTTTCAGAGTTCCTTGTACTTTTCCCCGAGCGACTCGCTCTTTGTAATGCAGTTTACTGGTGCTTTCTGTTTAAGCTTGTTAAGTTTATTTTGATAGGCTCAGGAATTCTGTGTTGGTTTTATTGTTGAAGCAAGTGTCCAATTAGCTGCAATCGGAGGGTCCTCATTTTGAGAATGATTCGTCTCACGGTGTCACTTGGTCGAGCTACCTCTGTATCAGCTCTTGTTTCTGTCTCTACATGGAAGTCTTTGGCTCCAATATTGACAGTACATACCATGGCATTTATCTACCAGCATCACTGAAGGACATCTTGAACAAGTCCCTCATTCGGGACTTCCAGCAGACACAGGTCTGTGTCGCCTCAGGGGCTGCGCCTAGAGAGGGAGGCCCTGTCACAGCCACGGATCCAGCAGCGCAGTAGATATGGCCATTGTGCTTGGGAATATGCATGTGTCAGCTAATTATTATTTCATTGTGATAGTATTTAACTCCATTCATACCGTTGTAGTATTTGTTGAGACTTGGACACAGCAACGCTTTGCTGCCTGCTTGCATTCCGCCTTGCCTGAGAAAATGAACTGTCAAGTCAACTGACTCTGAAGACTTGTGGTATTCGTTTTATTCTTAGTTGTGCTTTTCAGCTGCAGTGTAGACATCATTTCCCATTTTGAGAGTTTTAGTTAACGGCCCTGTTTGGCCTAGCATTTATTGTTTTCTTTTCCCTTTAACTCTGTTCGCATTAAAGTCTGTGATCTATTGACCTGCTTCAGTGTCTCTCACTCTGCACTTGGGCCATGTCCAAACCCCGTTGACAGCAAGTCTCGACCACACATAGATGGACCCAGCGGAGAGAGAGAGAGCAGCTGACGTAGAAACATAAAAACATAGAAAACCTACAACACAATACAGGCCCTTCAGCCCACAAAGCTGTGCCGAACATGTCCTTACCTTAGAAATTACCTAGGGTTACCCATAGCCCTCTATTTTTCTAAGGTCCACGTACCTATCCAGGAGTCTCTTAAAAGACCCTATCGTATCTGCCTCCACCACCGCCGCTGGCAGCCCATTCCACGCACCCACCACTCTCTGCGTAAAAAACTTAACCTTGGCATTTCCTCTGTACCTACTTCCAAGCGCCTTAAAACTGTGCCCTCTCATGCTAGCTATTTCAGCCCTGGGAAAAAGCCTCTGACTATCTACACGATCAATACCTCTCATCATCTTATACACCTCTATCAGGTCACCTCTCATCTTCCACCGCTCCAAGGAGAAAAGGCTGAGTTCACTCAACCTATTCTGATAAGGCATGCTCCCCAATCCAGGCAACATCCTTGTAAATCTCCTCTGCACCCTTTCTATGGTTTCCACATCCTTCCTGTAGTGAGGCTAGCAGAACTGAGCACAATAATCCAAGTGGGGTCTGACCAGGGTCTTATACAGCTGCAACATTACCTCTCAGCTCTTAAACTCAATCCCACTATTGACGAAGGCCAATACACCGTATGCCTTCTTAACCACAGAGTCAACCTGCGCAGCAGCTTTGAGTGTCCTATGGACTCGGACCCCAAGATCCCTCTGATCCTCCACACTGCCAAGAGTCTTACCATTAATACTATATTCTGCCATCATATTTGACCTACCAAAATGAACCACTTCACACTTATCTGGGTTGAACTCCATCTGCCACTTCTCAGCCAGTTTTGCATCCTATCGATGTCCTGCTGTAACCTCTGACAGCCCTCCACACTATCCACAACACCTCCAACCTTTGTGTCATCAGCAAATTTACTAATCCATCCCTCCACTTCCTCATCCAGGTCATTTATAAAAATCATGAAGAGTAGGGGTCCCAGAACAGATCCCTGAGGCACACCACTGGTCACCAACCTCCATGCAGAATATGACCCATCTACAACCACTCTTTGCCTTCTGCGAGCAAGCCAGTTCTGGATCGACAAAGCAATGTCCCCTTGGATCCCATGCCTCCTTACTTTCTCAATAAGCCTTGCATGACCTTGGCCATAAAATTCATTGGTCAGAGTGATTCGTCGAGGCAACAATGTTCCATTGGAATTCCTATGCACAAACTCTTGTTTCTGTCTCCATCGTGACAGAAGGATCTTTGCAAGTAATGGACCCGGCAAAGTTTGAACAGTGACGTTTTGACATTGGTGGCTTGAGAAGAGAGTGCCTTCTATTCTCAGTGCATGTCCTGCCTCTCCATTCCGAGAGTCCTGAGTCTACATACCAAATTTCTCCGGTACTCATTCCAAGCTTTTCAAGTCACAAGTACCCAGGTTCCCAGCTTTGTGGTCCCGTGACTCAGGTCTGCATAACAAATGAGTGCTTCAAGCAAGCTTATCAATTGATTCAACAAATCATCATTCAAGTCAATGGTGTAAGTTCTACTCCAAAAGCTGATCCCTGGCTGGAGTGTGCAAATACACAAATAATATAACCCTATTAAGAGTATTTATAACCTCTTGAGGAAAGTCCTGGTATAGATTGGGAAAACTGAACTTTCATGTAGCAAATTAAACAGATCGACAGAAAACCAGCTAGACGGAATGAATGAAATACGATCAAAATGAAATAATAATTAGCTGACACTTACATATTCACGAGGGCAATTGCCATATCTGCTGTGCTGCCGAATCCATGGTTGTGACAGCTACAAACTAAGATGAAGGTGTTGAAAGATATGGATTCAAATCTCTCTCAGTCTGAGGCAGTACGGAGCTAGTACATTTGTGCATCATGGAGGAATCATTTCCTCTTGGAGATGTTGCCATTTGGATGAGATATTGTTCCAGGTATGCGTTCAATATTTTGAAAAACATTATTTGTTCTGGTATCCCAGACTGTCTACATATCTCAGCAATTATATATCTTCCTGGGACTCCAACATTCATTCTTGCAGAATCTCAGCTGAACTATCTTACTGACCTGTCTCTGCTGTCCATTGGTTAACCAAAATTCAAAGTCAGTCCTGATGAAGGGCGTTGGTCAAAAATGTCAATATTTCTTCCTTTCTCTATATCCTGCCTGACCTAAAGTTTCTCCAGCATCCTGTGTGCATTATTCAGTGCCTATGGTTCCTTAAGGTCATCATATCTGGGGGTGGTAATGGGGACAAGCTCCCACTACCTATTCAATGCTTCCATTGGTGTGTGCATCAAATAGTCTCTGACAACCAAGTCCAACTTCTGGCCATCATGTGTGGTTTAGCTACTGAGCCTGGTAGAATCTGACAGGAGATGGAGCAAAGATGGATTATTGGTATCTTAAAACTAGTCACTTCAGGCAGATGGGGGCTCGTCATCTAGAAGGAAAGCACTGATCTCAAACCTCCACTGCCTTGCGGTTATACCCTGAGGGAAAAGTCCAGAGCTGGAGTCCCAATGTTGAGTTCAACACTGCCTGGCAACTCCTACAATGCCGCTGGTGCCAAACTGTATCGGTGTCTGCCGTTCCTTTGGGTTCATCTGATGACTGGGGAGGGGGAGCTTACTACATGGGCAACAGTGTGCTCTCCATATTGTACTGCCCAGGCTCGTGTATCTGCACAGCTAGGACAGCAACCTCCATGGTGGTCCCTGACTGATGGAGGCCTCACTCAGTGCCATGATATTACTCCAAGTACTGCGCATTCTACATTTGCTTTGTAGCTTCTGATCCAGCTTCTCACTGAAGACCCATTGCATCTTCAGGCTGAAGTGGCGACCAGTGCTGAAGGACCATTGGGAAAGAGCATTGCACACATAGACAGGACCACCACATTTGTTTAGATAATTATTCATTTGTCGTATGTTTAGTTCTTCAGTCACACAACTTGGGGAGTTTTAATGGAGTACCCATTCAGTTAAAGGGTGAGTGAATGTTTAGTATTGCAACTCTGTGTAGTTTAGGGTAGTTTAGATGAACACTTGTTTAGCTAGACACCTGATTTAGTGTTTCACTGTTCATTTATAAATATATAGTTAATGTGCCCATTTGTAATCTGTGTCCTCTGTTTTACTCATTGGATCCTTGAATCCGCCTCCACATTAGAAGTTGCCACGGAATTCTCAGACATAATTTCCCTTCACTAAGTTCAGGCTGACTCCTGTTTTTGTGTGTGAACCAGGTGTACAAGTGGGCCATTTAGTGTCTCAGAGCTTCCCCCCCTCATTCAATAGGTTCATGGTTGATCTGAGTGTTAACACAACTTCATATTCTGAACTAGCCTTGATCATTTTTTAACCCTTTGTTTCTCGTGGATGGTTCATGCCCGCAACGACTACAAACTGGTACGTGAACGTCCTGCCCTCCTCGTAATCACACGACAAAATGGCAAAAAGCCTGTTGCTGAAACAGGGCACCCATCCCCACTGTGCTTTCCAACCACGGCTTGGTGCAGGGGTTTGTATCTTTCTGCAACACACACAAAACGCTGGAGGAACTCATCAGGCCAGGCAGCATCTATGGGAATGAATAAACGGTCGATGTTTCTGGCCAAGACCCTTCTTCAGGACTGGAAAGGGAGGGGGGAGGATGCCAGAATAAAAAGGTGGGGAGAGGGGAGGGAGGAAAACTGGAAGGTGATGGGTGAAGCCAGGTGAGTGGGAAAGGTAAGGGGCTGGAGCGGGAGGAATCTGATAGGAAAGGAGGGTGGACCATAGGAGAAAGGGAAGGAGGAGGGGCACCAGGGGGAGGTAATAGGCAGGTGAGAAGAAATAAAAGGTCAGAGGGGGGAATAGAAGAAGAAGGGAAGGCGAGGAAATTTTTTTTTTACCAGAAGGGGAAATCGATATTCATGCCATCAGGTTGGAGGCTACCCAATTGGAATATAAGTTGTTGCTCCTCCACCCTGAGAGTGGCCTCATCTTGGCAAAAGAGGAGGCTATGCACTGTAATGCTGGAATGGGAATGGGAATCTGAATTAAAATATTTAGCACCAGGAAGCTTTGCTTTTGGCAAAGGGAATGGTGGTGTTCGGCAAAGCAGCTCCCCAGTTGACGAGGGGTATTACCAATGTAGGCACCGGACACAATGGACCCCAGCAGATTCGTAGGTGAAGTGTTGGCTCACCTGGAAGAACTGTTTGGGGCCCTGAATGGAGGTGAATGGGCAGGGATAAGTGCCACAAGGGAGATTATTGGAGAGCAACAAATGGAAAAGGGATTCACAGAAGAAGCGATCCCAGCAGAAAGTGGAGGGAAGGAGGTAAAGGTGTGTTTAATGATGGGATCCCTTGGGAGACGGCAGAAGTTGCAGAAGATTAGTTTCTTACAAACTTGACTGAGTTTTCCAAGGAGGTAACAAAGGTTATTGATGAAGGTAGACCTATGGATGTTGTCTACATGGATTTTAGGAAGGTGTTTGACAAGGTCCCTGATGGGAGGCTTACCCAAAAGATTAAGATACATGGGATTCATAGCGAATTGGGAGTTGGATTCATAATTGGCTTGCCTGTAGAAATCAAAGGCTGGTGGCTGATGGGACTTTTACTGCCTGAAGATTTGTGATTTGTGGTGTACTGGGGCCTCAGCTGTTTATGATACGCATAAGAAACCCAGATGAAAATGTTAATCGGTTGGTTAGTATGTTTGCAAATGATATGAATATTGGTGGTGTTGAAGACAGCATGGATCAGTTGCAGATATGGGCGGAGAAATGGCAAATGGAGTTTAACCTGGCCAGACCTGAAGCATTGCCCTGTGGGAGATCAAATGCAGAGACAGCACATTGTTAACAGCAAGACATTTAACAGTGCTGTGAGCAGAGGGATCTCAGGGTCCAGGTTCATAGCTCTCTTGACATCCAGACCCACATGGGCCTGCAACGCCGCCGACCCGGGTGCTCGTAACTCCTTTGGTTTTCGATCTTCAGCCTTCAGCCTCTGGATTCACTGTGCACTAGACTTTGAGCGTTGGCTTTGCCTTCCAGACTGCGCCATGTCTGGACTTGCCGATCGTGGGTTTGACTTTCAGGCCTCAACTTCTGGACTTGCTTGGACCTCTGGCCTGGTGGCAGGCGTTGGGGGTCCTTGTGACTCTAGCACGTACCCAGAACTCACCATCCCATATAAGCCAGTGGTGAGGTCCCTCCTTGAACCATTGCAGACCTCTTGCTGAAGGTACAGCAGCTTTGGCGAAGGGAACCACTATATACCTGTAGATTCATAAGACCATGGAACATAGGAGTAAAATTAGGCCATTCAGCCCATTGGGTCTTCTCCCCTGTTCCATCATGGCTGATTTATTATCCCTCTCAACTCAATTCTCCCACCTTCGATCCACCCATCACCTCCCAGCCTCCGTCACTATTCACACTCTCCCCTCCTCCAGCTGCCTATCATCCCTACTCACCTCGATCCACCCATCACCTCCCAGCCTCCGTCACCATTCACACTCTCCCCTCCTCCATCTGCCTATCATCCCTCCTCACCTCGATCCGCCCAGCACCTCCCAGCCTCCGTCACTATTCCCACTCTCCCCTCCTCCATCTGCCTATCATCCCTCCTCACCTCGATCCGCCCATCACCTCCCAGCCTCCGTCACTATTCACACTCTCCACTCCTCCATCTGCCTATCCCTCCTCACCTCGATCCGCCCATCACCTCCCAGCCTCCGTCACTATTCACACTCTCCACTCCTCCATCTGCCTATCATCCCTCCTCACCTCGATCCGCCCATCACCTCCCAGCCTCCGTCACTATTCACACTCTCCCCTCCTCCATCTGCCTATCATCCCTCCTCACCTCGATCCGCCCATCACCTCCCAGCCTCCGTCACTATTCACACTCTCCCCTCCTCCATCTGCCTATCATCCCTACTCACCTCGATCCGCCCATCACCTCCCAGCCTCTGTCACTATTCACACTCTCCCCTCCTCCATCTGCCTATCATCCCTCCTCGCCTCGATCCACCCATCACCTCCCAGCCTCCGTCACTATTCACACTCTCCCCTCCTCCATCTGCTTGTCTCCCTCCTCACCTCGATCTACCCATCACCTCGATCTACCCATCACCTCTCAGCCTCCGTCACTATTCACACTCTCCCCTCCTCCATCTGCATATCATCCCTCCTCACCTCGATCTGCCCATCACCTCCCAGCCTCCGTCACTATTCACACTCTCCCCTCCTCCATCTGCCTATCCCTCCTCACCTCGATCCACCCATCACCTCCCAGCCTCCGTCACTATTCACACTCTCCCCTCCTCCATCTGCCTATCATCCCTCCTCACCTCGATCCGCCCAGCACCTCCCAGCCTCCGTCACTATTCCCACTCTCCCCTCCTCCATCTGCCTATCCCTCCTCACCTCGATCCGCCCATCACCTCCCAGCCTCCGTCACTATTCACACTCTCCACTCCTCCATCTGCCTATCATCCCTCCTCGCCTCGATCCGCCCATCACCTCCGAGCCTCCATCACTATTCACACTCTCCCCTCCTCCATCTGCCTATCATCCCTCCTCACCTCGATCCGCCCATCACCTCCCAGCCTCTGTCACTATTCACACTCTCCCCTCCTCCATCTGCCTATCATCCCTCCTCGCCTCGATCCACCCATCACCTCCCAGCCTCCGTCACTATTCACACTCTCCCCTCCTCCATCTGCTTGTCTCCCTCCTCACCTCGATCTACCCATCACCTCGATCTACCCATCACCTCTCAGCCTCCGTCGCTATTCACACTCTCCCCTCCTCCATCTGCCTATCATCCCTCCTCACCTCGATCCGCCCATCACCTCCCAGCCTCCGTCACTATTCACACTCTCCCCTCCTCCATCTGCATATCATCCCTCCTCACCTCGATCTGCCCATCACCTCCCAGCCTCCGTCACTATTCACACTCTCCCCTCCTCCATCTGCCTATCCCTCCTCACCTCGATCCACCCATCACCTCCCAGCCTCCGTCACTATTCACACTCTCCCCTCCTCCATCTGCCTATCATCCCTCCTCACCTCGATCCGCCCATCACCTCCCAGCCTCCGTCACTATTCCCACTCTCCCCTCCTCCATCTGCTTGTCTCCCTCCTCACCTCGATCCACCCAGCACCTCCCAGCCTCCGTCACCATTCACACTCTCCACTCCTCCATCTGCCTATCATCCCTCCTCGCCTCGATCCGCCCATCACCTCCCAGCCTCCATCACCATTCACACTCTCCCCTCCTCCATCTGCTTGTCTCCCTCCTCACCTCGATCCACCCATCACCTCCCAGCCTCCGTCACTATTCACACTCTCCCCTCCTCCATCTGCATATCATCCCTCCTCACCTCGATCCGCCCATCACCTCCCAGCCTCCGTCACTATTCACACTCTCCCCTCCTCCATCTGCCTATCATCCCTACTCACCTCGATCCGCCCATCACCTCCCAGCCTCTGTCACTATTCACACTCTCCCCTCCTCCATCTGCCTATCATCCCTCCTCGCCTCGATCCACCCATCACCTCCCAGCCTCCGTCACTATTCACACTCTCCCCTCCTCCATCTGCTTGTCTCCCTCCTCACCTCGATCTACCCATCACCTCGATCTACCCATCACCTCTCAGCCTCCGTCACTATTCACACTCTCCCCTCCTCCATCTGCCTATCATCCCTCCTCACCTCGATCCGCCCATCACCTCCTAGCCTCCGTCACTATTCACACTCTCCCCTCCTCCATCTGCATATCATCCCTCCGCACCTCGATCTGCCCATCACCTCCCAGCCTCCGTCACTATTCACACTCTCCCCTCCTCCATCTGCCTATCCCTCCTCACCTCGATCCACCCATCACCTCCCAGCCTCCGTCACTATTCACACTCTCCCCTCCTCCATCTGCCTATCATCCCTCCTCACCTCGATCCGCCCAGCACCTCCCAGCCTCCGTCACTATTCCCACTCTCCCCTCCTCCATCTGCCTATCCCTCCTCACCTCGATCCGCCCATCACCTCCCAGCCTCCGTCACTATTCACACTCTCCACTCCTCCATCTGCCTATCATCCCTCCTCGCCTCGATCCGCCCATCACCTCCGAGCCTCCGTCACTATTCACACTCTCCCCTCCTCCATCTGCCTATCATCCCTCCTCCCCTCGATCCGCCCATCACCTCCCAGCCTCCGTTACTATTCACACTCTCCCCTCCTCCATCTGCCTATCATCCCTCCTCACCTCGATCCGCCCATCACCTCCCAGCCTCCGTCACTATTCACACTCTCCCCTCCTCCATCTGCATATCATCCCTCCTCACCTCGATCTGCCCATCACCTCCCAGCCTCCGTCACTATTCACACTCTCCCCTCCTCCATCTGCATATCATCCCTCCTCACCTCGATCCACCCATCACCTCCCAGCCTCCGTCACTATTCACACTCTCCCCTCCTCCATCTGCCTATCATCCCTCCTCACCTCGATCCGCCCATCACCTCCCAGCCTCCGTCACTATTCCCACTCTCCCCTCCTCCATCTGCTTGTCTCCCTCCTCACCTCGATCCACCCATCACCTCCCAGCCTCCGTCACCATTCACACTCTCCCCTCCTCCACCTGCCTATCATCCCTCCTCCCCTCGATCCGCCCATCACCTCCCAGCCTCCGTCACTATTCCCACTCTCCCCTCCTCCATCTGCCTATCATCCCTCCTCACCTCGATCCGCCCATCACCTCCCAGCCTCCGTCACTATTCACACTCTCCCCTCCTCCATCTGCCTATCATCCCTCCTCACCTCGATCCGCCCATCACCTCCCAGCCTCTGTCACTATTCACACTCTCCCCTCCTCCATCTGCCTATCATCCCTCCTCACCTCGATCCGCCCATCACCTCCCAGCCTCCGTCACTATTCCCACTCTCCCCTCCTCCATCTGCCTATCATCCCTCCTCACCTCGAACCGCCCATCACCTCCCAGCCTCCGTCACTATTCACACTCTCCCCTCCTCCATCTGCCTATCATCCCTCCTCACCTCAATCCACCCATCACCTCCCAGCCTCCGTCACTATTCACACTCTCCCCTCCTCCATCTGCCTATCCCTCCTCACCTCGATCCACCCATCACCTCCCAGCCTCCGTCACTATTCCCACTCTCCCCTCCTCCATCTGCCTATCCCTCCTCACCTCGATCCACCCATCACCTCCCAGCCTCCGTCACTATTCCCACTCTCCCCTCCTCCATCTGCCTATCCCTCCTCACCTCGATCCACCCATCACCTCCAGCTCTTGCCGCACCCCTCTCCCTCAACTTTTGACTCTCGCTACTTCTCGCTCACTGTTTTAGTCCTGATAAGGATTGAATATTTTTAATGTCATTTCCAGTAAACAAGTGTAAATGAGAACAAAATAATTGTTATTTCATAATAATGAAGCCTTAAAAACTCAAAATATAGAGAACACAAAATATAAACAACACAGAGGCTGTGTAGAAGTAGGGCCAGAGTCACATCTGCTTTATGAGGATACTGAGGTCCTTTGGAGTACACAGGCCTCTCCTTCACATGTTCTACCAGTCTGTTGTCACCAGTACGATCTTCTATGCAGTGGTGTGCTGGGGCAATGGCATCGACATGGGTAATGCAACAGGCTAAATAAACTGATTAGAAAGGCTGGCTGTGTTACAGGAGTTCAACTGGACACACTGGAGGCTGTGGTAGAAAATCCTGGCAATCCTGGACAATGTTTCTCACCCTCTGCATGCCACATTGCCTGCACAGAAGGGCACTTTCAGTAATAGACGAAGACAACCCTGCTGCTCCAAAGTGCGCTGTACGAGGTCATTCTTACCCTCGGCCATTAGGCTCTATAATGAGTCAACCTATAGCCAGGTCAGTGATGACCCCCTCCTGTTAGACTGTCATTAACCTCTGTTTACCAGAGCTCTGTTTAAGCTCTGTTTAGCCCTGTTTACCACACCCTGCTATTGTGGACACCTTTGCAATACTGGTGCGATACTATCATCTTGTACATCTTAATTTTAAGGTAACTTATTTTTTTTAACTCTTTCTTACTTCTTTTCTAATATTTGTACATTTGTGCACTTGTAATACTACTGTGACACCAATTTCCATTTGGATCAATCAAGTATCTATCCAATAATAAAAAGACAATGAATTGAAATATGTAAGTAGCTTATATACATTGATTGTGTGTCCATAAAGTGACGCTAGGCACCGGAACGTCTGTACATAAGGTGACTCTGACAGGAAATGATAAAGTCATGGTGGTTGGGGGTGTGGAGGGGTGAGTTAGTGGGTGGAGGTGTTGATCAGTTGGGCAAGTAACTGTTTTTGAGTCTGGTGGACCTGGTATAGCCTCCTCCCTGATGGGAGTGGGCCAAGCAGTCCATGAGTAGGGTGTGTGGGATCCTTCATGATGTTCCTGGCCCTTTCTGGATCTATGTTCTTGATGGTGGGTAGGCTGCTGCCAGTGCTGGATTGGACAGTTTTGACTTCCCGATGTAAAGCCTCCCTGTCCGGTCCTGTCCCACCCGAAATGTTGACTGTCCATGTCCGTCCGCACATGCTGCCTGACTCGTTGGGGTGCAACAGTGGTGTATTTTTGTTTTGGATTCCAGACCTGCAGCCACAAGTGTCTACATTTCATACTTCATTGTCCAGATTTCCTGAACCTAAAAGAAAATCGACCTGTTATCTTTGTCGAGAGTACTTTCAGTTGCAATAAAATAGGTTACCAATTATTTCTCAAAGAGCTGCACCCTCATCTCCGAATCAATAAGATGTGGCCTCACACCCTGTTTTCAAGGCTTAGTCAGAAACTCCAAGAATGATGATTCCAATGTGGGAGTGCTTAATGGGCAGTGGAAAGGTTCATGATGTTCTAAGATAAATGCAAGTCATTTGATTTATGTCATGCCTTTCACAATCTCAAGAGAAAGAAAGTAAATTTATTATCCAAGAACATGTATGTCACCATATAGTACCCCGGGATTCGTTTTCTTGTGGACATTCAATGGTTCCATTTAATTTCAGAGCATGTATGCAGCTTGAATTTCTTATTCTCTGAAGACATCCACGAAACAGAAAATATCCCAAAGAATGAATGACAGAAGGATTAGAACCCCAAAGCCCCCCTCTCCACTCCCACGCACAAGCATCAACCCTCCCCCTCCCCCCACTCTCCAGAAAAAGCACCAACGCTCCCGCACCCAATCTCCCACAGTAAATACAAAGAAACACAATGGAATCGCACCAGCAGGTTCAGGAACAGTTGCTACCCCTCAATCATCAGGCTCTTGTACCAAATGAGATAACTTCACTTGGCCCATCGTTGAAATATTCCCACAACCTATGGACTCACTTTCAAGGTCTCTTCATCTCATGTTCTTGATATTTATTGCATATTTATTTTATTATTATTATTATTATTATTATTATTCCTTTCTTTCTGTATTTTCACTGTTCGTTATCTTGTCCACACTGGTTATATGCCCTAGTTGGGTGGTCTTTCATTGCTTCTGATATAGTTATTATTCTATAGTTTTATTGAGTACGCCCACAAGAAAATGAATCTCAGGGTTATATATGGTGACATATATACTACTTTGCTTTGCTTTACTTTGACAATAAAAATTTACTTTGAATCAATGAAATACCACACACAATTTAGAGTAGATATGTCATCATGAACAGCTCCGGGATTTATTTTCTTGCAAGCATTCACAGTAGAACAAAAAAGTACATCAGAATCAATGACAAACTACACACAAGTAAAGATTAACAAGCAATCAATGTGCAAAAGAAGTCTAATAAAAATAATTAAGTAAATTAAGATTCAAAGTACATGTATTATGTAAGTGTATGTACAGATTACAACTTGAGATTTGTCCTCCTGCAGGTAGCTACAAAACAAAGAAACACCATAGAACCCACTCAAGAACATATCAAACATCCAACGCATAAAAAAAGGACAAATTGTGCAAACAGCAAAAAGTGAGCGAACAACACAGAATATCGAATATCAAACCAGGAGTCTAGGAGTATTCAGTTTAGTTCAGTTCATACGTATTAGAGTCCTTGAAAGTAAGTCCGTAGGTTGTGGAATTAGTTCAATGTTTAGGTGAGTGAAGTAATCCACAGTGGTTCAAGAGCCTGATTGTTGTGGGGTAATAACTGTTCCTGAACCTGGTGGTGTGGGACCTGAGGCTCATTGTGGTGAGTGAAGTTATCCACACTGGTTCAGGAGCCTGATGGTTGAGAGGTAATAACTGTTCCTGAACCTGGTGGTGTGGGACCTGAGGCTCATTGTGGTGAGTGAAGTTATCCACACTGGTTCAGGAGCCTGATGGTTGTAGGGTAATAACTGTTCCTGAACCTGGTGGTGTGGGACCTGAGGCTCATTGTGGTGAGTGAAGTTATCCACACTGGTTCAGGAGTCTGATGGTTGTAGGGTAATAACTGTTCCTGACCCTGGTGGTGTGGGACCTGAGGCTCATTGTGGTGAGTGAAGTTATCCACACTGGTTCAGGAGCCTGATGGTTGTGGGGTGATAACTGTTCCTGAACCTGGTGGTGTGGGACCTGAGGCTCATTGTGGGGAGTGAAGTTATCCACACTGGTTCAGGAGCCTGATGGTTGTGGGGTAATAACTGTTCCTGAACCTGGTGGTGTGGGACCTGAGGCTCATTGTGGGGAGTGAAGTTATCCACACTGGTTCAGGAGCCTGATGGTTGAGGGGTAATAACTGTTCCTGAACCTGGTGGTGTGGGACCTGAGGCTCCCGTACCTCCGGGTGCTGAAGTTTCCTCCCACGTTCCAAAGTTTGTTCGGGTTAGTGAGTTGTGCGTATGCTAAGGTGGCACCAGAAGCGTGGCGACACTTGTGGGCTGCCCCCTGAACATCCTCAGGCTGTGTTGGTCGTGTGTTTCAATGTACACGTGACAAATAAGGCTGAATCTAATCGAATCAATCTACAAATAGATTACGTGTTCTTTTAACTCATTATAACTCATATATTGTTGCTTGCTTGATATTGAAAGTAACTGCGCTTTGATAGCAATGAATTAGCAAGAAGGTGCTCAGAAAGATTTCAGGCATTAACAGCGTCCTGTTATGTCACCATGGTAACGTGGTGGTTAGCACAATACTATAACAACACCAGTTCCCGCTGCTGTCTATAAGAAGTTTGAATTTGCACCCCATGAGCATGTGGGTTTCCTCTTACATTCCAAAGATGTACAGATTATTAGGTTAATTGGTCACATTGTTGTAGTTGGACCAGAAGGGCTGATACCAGACATCCCACCTCTCCCAGAAGTTCCGGGAGTCTCCCGCATATTAATAGCAGCTCCCTGATGCTCGCAACTTATATACAGTACAATATCTCGGAAATGAGAGGGAGAGCGGGAGCAAGAGCGAGCATCCTGATTAGTCTCTCTTTGTGCTAAGTAGACCTATCAGTTTTCTCTGTGGGCGGGCTTGACAGTCGACATCGGTCTCTCCATCAGTTCAGTTTAGTGTCCTGCACCGCCATGGCAGAGTCTTTCAAAAAAAGAAAATATAAATTGTACATCACCCCAGACTACACTAAAGTGTACCCCTGCCTAATAGGGGTCAAAAATAATGACAGTGTTGCTCGCTGCACTGTTTGTAACAATGACTTTTCTATTGCCCATGGTGGGTTAAATGACTGTAAAAGACAAGTTGAGGTGAATTTAACAGGTGTCATTCATCATTAGCTTAGCTAACATTATTTAAACTAGCTGGCTGGCTGCTAAGGAGCTACTCTATTGATGTCCTACGTGATGAGGCCAAACTCCCTGTAGACGTGCTTAAAGTAGTAATAGAATTAAAAATGACTCCATGATAATATATAAGTACATATTTTAATGTCACATTTTCTGCATATACGCAGTTTACAGACTATAGATTAGACAAATCACTAAACAAAGTATTACATAAGACAATATAATAGGATACACCTTATGCTTTTATTTCTTTTAGGGACCACAACATATTAGGGAGGCTAATCGCAGGGAAAGCTGCTCAAATATTTCACAGTTCTTTTCAGCAGAGCCACATCACAGTACAAGGAAAGTTTGCAAAAGAAATAGAAAAGCTATTTGCATTAGCATTGAGATTGCCAACAAAATACTCAACAAGGAATATATATACGTGTGTGTGTGTGTGTGTGTCTGTGTGTGTGTGTGTGTGTGTCTGTGTGTGTATATAAATAGTTTCAATATGTGTCAAATAAATTGTTGTGTTCTTTCATAGTCAAATGTCCCGTATACATGCACCCTTGGAGGTCGACAGGGTGGGGGGAGAGGTACATGGGGTTGCGGTGGGGGGGGCAGGGGTACCTCCCTGAACTGAGTTTTTGCAGGGTGGGATGTCTGTGATACTGTGCTGTATCTCTAAATGAATAACATTTATATAGCGCTTTCACTGTTGTGTTAAAATATCCTGAGGCATTTCACATGGCTGAAACTTAGGACATGCAATGGGCATGGAGATTCACAAGAAGATGGGAAATTGATGATTTCTGAGATGGTTGTAGAGCTGGGGGAGATTAAGGACATAGGGAAGATGAAAATATGAAGGGACTGCTAACTATAACGGAACAATTATTCAATATACTGTACTTCACAAATGTCTTAGGCACATATATATATATATAGTTAGGGCACTTAAGACTGTTGTACAGTGCTGAATTTGTCAACGTGGAATGATTTGTAAATCTGGCAGAGCAAAGGAAGTTGGGAAAGGTGAGGTTGGAATGCCATGAAAGAGGTGTGGGACAGGTGGCAGGGTAGGTGTGTTAGGGGCAGGGAGCAGTATGGGTGCAGACAAGGTCATTTGATTCCATACAGTTGGTTTATTGATTATTACAGAATGTCTCTCCAGTGCTTCCTGTTTATTCCCCTCTCTCTTCCCCTTTTTCAACCATGATTCCCCCCTCCCTGTCCCCTTCCCACTCTCAGTCCACAATAGAGACCCAGATCAGAATCGGGTTTATCATCACTCACACACGTCATGAAATTTGTTTTCTTTTCGCCAGCAGTACAGTGCAATGCATAAAATTACTACAGTACTGTGCACAAGCGTTAGGCATCCTAGCTATATATATGTGCATAAGACTTTGCACAAGAGTTCACTGAGCAGTGAGAATGTGAGAATGTATCTGACCTAGGCAGCAGTGGTTTGGCTGACCTCCAACTTACTGAGGACAGATTGGACTTTCATGTGCAGTTTTGGTCACCTACCTACAGGAAAAATGTAAATAAGGTTAAAAGAATACAGAGAAAATTTACAAGAATGCTATGAGGACTTGAAGATCAGAATCCTCATAGCATTCTTGTAAAGACTAGAGTTACAGGGAAAGGTTGAATAGGCTAGGACTTTATTCCTTGGCATGTAGAAGTTTGAGAGGAGATATGAAACCCCTTTTTATTGGGTGTCGCTAGAGATGCGGCTCGTTAGCCCCTTGCTAACAGCCACAGGACCCAGTTGAGAGAAAACCACCTTTCTCAGACTCCATATGTCTAGGGTAGATATCACCTGGGTCCCGGCAAACCCGTGAAAGGTTGTCTTGCCCACCCGAACCACGATTTGTGTGAATGCTGTGTCATTTACTGCTCCCATGCAATCTGTATGCAGACCATACACTGTAAACAGTTATAAAAAAAGTATATTTAAGAATGTTAACTTAACCGAACAGTTATTAAAGAAAAGAAACAGTCAAATGTGCACGTAAGTTGGAGCTTATGTTGAAGTTGTCTTTAACTCACACGCTGGACTCTCAGTCTGTGTGAAACCACACACCACCTTCCAAATGTCACTCGAAATCTATCTCGAACAAACAGGCTCTCCCACGGGAGTATTGGTCGTTCCTCCTCGAGGCCATTCCTCTGCACAAAGCGCCTTGTGCAACAGGGACGGCTTGTTCAGCCACCTTCCCTCCTGTCTTCTCCCAGCTCCCGCCAAAAAGACCTCGACCCACACCAGTGCCCGTCACAAAAACCTCTCCGCCCAGCATTCTCTAGAACCGTCTCCCAATTCCACCACCCTGATTGGATGACACCGTATTCCTAAGTCGAACAACAAAGCCCAGGCAGGTTTAAAACAGAACTCTTACAGAACTGCTAAAGTGAAATATTTACAGCATAGCGGCAAAAATCTTCACCAGGGCATTACAGGTAGACAAAATGATGAGGGGTATAGATAGGGTAAATGCAAGCAGGCTTTTTCCACTGAGGTTGGGTGACACTAGAGCCTGAGGTCACAGGTTAAGGGTGAAAGAAGAACATGAGGGAGAACTTATTCACCCAGAGGCTGGTGAGAGTGTGGAGCGAGCTGCCAGTGGGAGTCGTGGATAAGGGTTCAATTGTGATCTTTGGATAGGTACATGGATGGGAGGGATATGGAGGGCTATAGTCTGGGTGCAGGTTGATGGGACAATGCAGAGTAGATAGATTGAAGGGCTGTTTCTGTGTTGTAGTGTTCTATGACTGTATGACAACGCTGTGAATATTTGCAGATCCCACCACACAGGACATAGTTAGTGCAACGGTCAATGAAACCTTCAGATACACTTATCAAGGAGCAACACACAACACACATCCAATCCGATGAAGGGTCTTGACCCTAAACATTGACCGTCCAGTTCCTCCAGCGATGCGGCCAGTCCCAACGAGTTCCTTCAGCATATCACAGAAACCAGTCTCCCCTCGATGAACTCTGTTCTTTACTTCTTACGCAGTGGTTAGCAAAGTTGCTCTATACAGTAGAGCCAGTGATCACTGATCGGGGTCTGTCTGTAAGGAGTTTGTACGTTTTCCCTGTGACCATGTGTGTTTCCTCTGGTTTTCTCCCACATTCCAAAGACGTACAGGTTAGCCAGTGAGTTGTGGGTGTACTACGTTGGCACTGGAAGCATGGAGACACTGCAGGCTGCCACAGCACATCCTCATACCGTGTTGGTCATTGACGCAAAACACTTTTCACCGTATGTTCCGATGTCCATGTAACAAATATCTTTCATCTTTTCTCCTGTGTTACTCTGGATTCCAGCATCTGCAGTCCCATGTGTCTATCGAAGAGTTGTTTAGAGAAGATTTTCCCACCAAAATGAGCAATAAATAAGAGACAACCACAAATAAATCCCTGAGAGAATTCAGGAGAGAACCTATTCACCTAGAGTTATTAAAATACAAAACTTGTTTCGAGATTCTTCACCCTAGAGTACTGCGGACCCACTCATTGTCTGTATCCCAATCCCATTTCAATATAAATGGAACTGGAATTGGTTGTTTAGTGCCACATATAGCAAGATAGAGTGAGAAGTATACTGTTCATACAGATCAGATCATTACACAGAGCATTGAGGTAGAACAAGGTAAAACAACAACAGAATGGGACAACAACGGAAACTGTAACAGTTACAGAGAGAGGTAAATGATAAAGTGCAAAAGCTCATAACTGGGTAGATTGTGTGCTCAAGAGTTCAATTTAACATATTCGGGAACCATTCATAACTAAGAGGCAGAAGTTGTCCTTGAGGCTGGCGATATGTGCTTTCAGGCTTTTGAATCTTCTGCCGGTAATTCCAACCCTCCCCGCCCCCCCCCCATTCCCCATTCCTGTTTCCCTCTCACACCTTCTCTTCTTACCTGCCCATCACGTCCCTCTGGTGCTCCTTCCCCTTCCCTTTCTTCCATGGCCTTCTGTCCTTTCCTATTAGATTAACCCTCTTCAGCCCTTTATCTCTTTCACCAATCAATTTCCCAGCTTTTTAGTTCACCCCCTTCCCCTCTCCTGGTCCTATATAGATACCTATTATCTGCCACCTTGTACTTCTTCCTCCCCTCCCCCACTATCTTATTCTGACTCCTTCCCCCTTCCTTTCCAGACCTGATACTTTATACTTTATACTTTATTGTCACCAAACAATTGATACTAGAACGTACAATCATCACAGCGATATTTGAATCTGCGCTTCCCACTCCCTGGATTACAAATACTAAATATTAAAAATATTAAAAATAGTAAAAACTAGTAAATATTAAAAATTTTAATTATAAATCATAAATAGAAAATAGAATAATAGAAAGTAAGGTAGTGCAAAAAAACGGAGAGGCAGGTCTGGATATTTGGAGGGTACGGCCCAGATCAGGGTCAGGATCCGTTCAGCAGTCTTGTCACAGTTGGAAAGAAGCTGTTCCCAAATCTGGCTGTACGAGTCTTCAAGCTCCTGAGCCTTCTCCTGGAGGGAAGAGGGACGAAGAGTGTGTTGGTTGGGTGGGTCATGTCCTTGATTATCCTGGCAGCACTGCTCCGACAGCGTGCGGTGTAAAGTGAGTCCACGGATGGAAGATTGGTTTGTGTGATGTGCTGCGCCGTGTTCACGATCTTCTGCAGCTTCTTTCAGTCTTGGACAGGACAACTCCATACCAGGTTGTGATGCACCCTAGAAGAATGCTTTCTACGGTGCATCTATAAAAATTAGTTAGGGTTTTAGGGGACAGGTCAAATTTCTTTAGTTTTCTCAGGAAGTAAAAGCACTGGTGGGCCTTCTTGGCAGTGGACTCTGCTTGGTTGGACCAAGTCAGGTCATTTGTGATATTGACCCCAAGGAACTTAAAGCTTTTGACCTGTTCCACTTGCGCACCACCGATGTAAATTGGGTCGTGCGGTCCGCTACTCCTTCTGAAGTCAACAACCAATTCCTTCATCTTGCTGACATTGAGGGATAGGTTATTGTCTTCGCACCATGCTACCAGGTTCTTAATTTCCTCTCTGTACTCAAACTCATCATTACTCGAGATTCGGCCTACAATTGTTGTGTCATCAGCAAACTTATATATTGAGTTTGATGGAAACTTGGCTACACAATCATGGGTGTACAGTGAGTACAGCAGGGGGCTGAGTACACAGCCTTGTGGGGCACCGGTGCTCAGAGTGATTGTAGAGGAGAGCTTGTCCCTATTTTTACAGCCTGGGTCCTGTCTGTGAGGAAGTTGAAGATCCAGCTGCAGATCTGAGTGCTAAGGCTCAGGTTCCGGAGCTTAGGGATCAGTTTATTTGGAATGATGGTATTAAAGGCAGAGCTGTAGTCAATGAAAAGGAGCCTTACGTATGCGTCTTTATTCTCCAGGTGTTCTGAGGAGGAATGTAGGGCCAGAGAGATGGCATCTGCCGTTGACCTGTTGCTCCGGTAGGCGAATTGCAAAGCGTCGAGGTTGACCGGTAGGCTGTGGTTGATGTGTGCCATAACCAATCTCTCGAAGCACTTCATAGCAATTGATGTCAGAGCCACAGGTCGATAGTCATTCAGGCATGTCACCTTCCTCTTCTTCGGCACGGGGATTATCGTTGCCTTCTTAAAACACGAGGGGATCTTAGACTGAAGCAAGGAGCAGTGGAAGATGTCAGCAAACACTCCAGCTAGCTCGCTTGCACAGGCCCGGAGAACCCGTCCCGGGACGCCATCTGGGCCCGTCACCTTCCTTGGATTTATCTTCAGGAAGGCCCTTCTAACGTCCTCCTTGGTGACGATGAATCTCGATGCCACCAGGTCTGGTTCATCCGGAGGGAATACATAGAATACGTTAAGTTCATCAGGAAGAGAAGTGCCACAGTTATTGATACTCCCAGCCTTTTCTTTGCACCCAGTGATCTCATTTAGACCCTGCCATAGTCTACTGGCATCCCTTTGGTTAGCCTGGGCTTCCAACTTGGCTCGATATTGCCTCTTGGCGCCCTTAATGGCTTTCCGGAGTTCACGCCTGGATTCCGTGTAGCGACTGGTATTCCCGGACCTAAAAGCCGCAGCTCTAGCCTTTAAAAGGGACTTGACCTCATATTTCATCCAAGGTTTCTGGTTAGGGAATACCCGGATCGTCTTGCGAGACACATAGTCCTCCGTGCATTTCCAAATAAAGTCCGTGACAGCTGAGGCATACTCATCGAGGTTAGCTGCCGAGTCCTTGAATACTAACCATCCACCGATTCAAAGCAGTCACGGAGGATCTCATCTGCTTCCCCCGTCCAACGTGACACCACTTATGACACCATGACCTCCCGCTTCAGTTTCTGTTTGTAAGCCAGGAGGAGGAGTACAGCCTGATGGACTGATTTTCCGAAGTGAAGTCGTGGGACAGAACGGTAGGCATCCTTGACTGCTGTGTAGCAGTGGTCAAGTATATTCGGGCCTCTAGTGGGGCAGGAGACATGTTGGTATAACTTTGGCAGCACCTTTCTGAGGTTGGCCTGGTTAAAGTCCCCGGCTGTAATGAGCAAAGCCTCCGGATACCTGGTCTCAAGTTCACTGATGT